>NW_012149374.1:1049148-1129918 GCF_000956105.1 Propithecus coquereli
ATTTCTTTCTATTTTTAGTAGAGACGGGGTCTCGCTCTTGCTCAGACGGGTCTCAAACTCCTGAGCTCAAACAATCCGCCTGCCTCGGCCTCCCAGAGTGCTAGGATTACAGGCATGAGCCACTGCGCCCGGCCACCATTGCTGTATTCTTTAGCCGAACAAAGCTTTTTGGTTCTCAGAATATCCTGTGTCCATTTTGGCATCTAGTGCTTATAGGTTCTGTTACTTCTGCCTGAAAACTGTTTCCCTCCCCCTAACACTTAACCTGTTTAATGTATTCTTCCTTCACTTTTCAGCTTAGGTGTGACTTCTGCAAAGCCTTCACCCCCGTCCCCCAAATCTGGGTTAGCTCTCCCTATAATTTGCCTCAGTATCAAACTGTGCCCCTATTTCTATACTGTATTTTCATTTCCGTGATAGTGGTCTGGGTTCCCCATCTGATGGACAGTCCCCCGCCATCTGGTGCATGGTACAGAGTCTTATAATCACGATACCTGTTGCATACCCACGCCTAGTATGTAGATGTTCCCTAAATATCTGTTAAGTTACAGTTTTAAGTCTACCTGCTAGCTCCTCACTGGGCCTTTTACTGTTAAGGTGAAAAGTCAAGAATCTTGCTCTAAATAGATAATTTTATTCATTCATGTAGTAGATATTTATTATACAATTATCCTGTACAAATCGTCTTCACTCAGTGAAATGTGTAGAGAAAAAATAAGAAATATATCTTCCCGACAATCTTCCCCAATTTCAATACAACGTAGGATGATAAGTGATTTGAGAAACGAGGAAGCACAGAAACAATTTTTAATAATCATCTACTCTATGCCAGGCAGTAGGTTAGTGCCCCAAATGTATGCATCTTGAAATCATTTCCACCAAAGAATAGCCTGAATGTGTCCTTATAGTCTGAAAACCAGGTAGGCTCTTCTCGCTGAAGAAAATTCCATCCTATGTGTTTTCTCAAAATACACTGGCCTCATCCTTGGAGGAGTAATGCTGATCCCTATCCTTTGTGACCTTCACTGGGTAGGGAACTTAGAAGATGTAGGGTCTGCACAGGCAACTTGACCTTCTCTTTAGGCTGTGTGGACTCGAGTAGGATCCTGAACCCATAGAACCGCCTATGTCTTTGGGCCATACCTTAAATTCTTGATAGACTTCTCTGCTCTTCTAAGCTAACATTAGGCTAATAGCGTTGATGCTGATTTTCCAGCCACTCTCTTAAACACTTTTTTTCCCCTGTTTGTCCATCATTTTTCCTCATCTCCTGCTGATTATTTTCAATTACATAAATACAGCACTTTCCCCAAATTGCACAACTTGTTTCATCCTTCAGAAGCTCTCCTGCTGTGAATCAATTCAGCCCATATGTATGTGCAACGCTGGTCATTTTCTTACCACTTTCTGTTTTTTTATGATCTAATTTTTATTCCCTCCTAAGCGAATGCCTTTTCTCGCTACCATTTTCGGTGATTCTGCTGACTCTGCCCTTAATGGACATGATGGGATTTTGTTCATTAAATGCCCTAGAACTAAGCACAGACACAGCAAGTGAGAGACTAGCACGTTCTTCAGCATCAGAGCAGCCCGGGGTACTGGTTAAACATGTGAATTTACAAGCTGCGTCTCTCTACTTCTTAGTAATTAAAACCTTATACTGTTTATATCTTCAGTTTCCTGAATAGGAAATTAAATACAGTGACTGTGTTTTCTCAAGGGCTGAAGTTCAAATCCTGTTTTTTTGTTTTTTGTTTTTTTTTTTTTAACACTTTTGTCTCTATGTGGCAGAGAAAAGCCCAGTTCTTGCTTTTGTCCACCAGAATTGGCCAGATAAAATATAGGACCCTTAGTTAAATTTCCATTTCAGATAAAAAATAAATAAATTTTTATTATAAATGTGTTCTGAATATTGCATGGAAAATACTCATGTTAGAATTATTCATTATGGATCTGAAATTTAGATTTAACTGTGTGTCTTATATTTTTATTGCTCCATATAGCAACCTTGCTAAAAGGAAGACCGAAACACATCTGAATGTGCACTATCGAGAAGTATTTTATAAAATAGCTGATCTTTGTCGCCTACCTTGTAAGAACGGTTAGAATTGAAGCTGGTATTGGAGGAGAGAGCCTCTCAGTAAGAGTGAGAAGTCTGAGCCAAAGATAAAAGTCTGCGGAAGTACAGGGTCTACTTGAAAAAAATAAGTCATCAGGTTTGGCCAGGGAGTAGGGTCTATGGAGAGAAGCGGTAAGAGGCATCGAAATGGCGTGTGGAACAGAGCATGAAGTGTCATGAGCAACAAGAGAAGTCACCTGGGAGTGGACACAGTACGTCCTGGAAAGTCACTGGGACCTGCTGGGGCGGCATTGCCAGATCAGGGTTTGGGAGGAGTCACCCACATGTGAAATGGTTCCGAGTGATCCAAGACGGGGGTGTGGGCAGAGGGGACTGCCCCATGTGGGGATGTCTCCCTTTGGAATTGAGATGGGAGACACACTAGAGAGACCATCAGTGGGGCGTGGGAGTGGTTTGGGGAAGGGATCAGTAGAAAGAGAATCAGAGATGACTCTCTGGTCTCCAGCCATGGCCCTGGTGGGGTCATTACCAGAAAAAGAGAATTCAGGAGAAGATGATATTGGAGGACGCAAGAATGACAAATCTGTACGTCGGAAGACAAATGTGAGATGTTAGCACCAGATGCAGGTGGTTTTGTCCGGAAGCAGGAAGGAAATATGGGATCAGATCTTCAGCGAGAAGATGAGGCAGGAGATGCTAATCTGAGACTGTTCAGGATGGAGGGGATGGTTGGCACTGCCTGATGTGAGTGATTACCCAATTAGATGAGAACAGAGAAAGAAAAAAGGGCCAAGGACTGAACTTGAAAGCCTATATTTAGAAATCAGAGAATGAAGGGTAGTTCCTTAACAACAAGTAAAGAGCAAGTCAGAGAATCAGATGTAAGGGACAGTTTTTTTCTATAAGGAGGGTTGGCTATTCTTGTCTGTGGCTGCAGAGCAGTGCTAAAGGATAAGACAAAGAGGTTACTGGTGGTGCAGTTGCAAATGACTTTCAAGAGGAAACAGTAGTTTGTGCAAAGACAGACTTTAAAGGGTAAGAGCACAATAAAATATATAACTATAGAGGGCTAGTTAAATAAATTATCATGCAGCCTGACTATGGGGTAGGCAAATTTGAAAAGGAATGAAGGTAGGCACGTACGTTCTGATAAGGAACGATTGACAAGATATCATATGTTAAGAAAAATAAAAGGACAGTACAGGAAACATAATATGGAGCCTTTAGGGTAAAGAAAGAAAAATGAAAACATGGAAGATATGTACATTTTTTTTCCCGAAAGGACTCAAGATACTATCAAGAGTGATTACTTTTGGAGAAGAGGTAGTTGGAGGAAAAGCTTTCTCTTTGCATAGTTTATATAACTTTTTATACTTCCTAAGACATTTGCTAATCTTGTACATGCATTCTGTTTATTTGTATTTTATTTTAACAGTGACGGGTTGAGTGGTTAGGGAGATTATAGAACAAATATTAAGAAATTTTTAATGTTTAAAAAGGCTTAAAAATCCTTTTAAACAAAAGGCTAAGAATTCAGTAGGTGTAAAGAAGACTGAATCTTTGAGACATTTATCAGAGAGTAAGCCAAGGGAAGGATTTGGGGAGCAGTGATTAGAGAAGCTAGACTGTGTTTGTGGGCAGAGGGAAAGGCTCAGGTGTGGGGGAAACTCGAAGATGCGAGACCAAAAGAGAATAATGAATGAGGCCAGGTCCCCTGGAGCAGCTCCTCAGGCAACCGAGAAAAAGATAAATAAAACATGTGCAGGAAAGAGGAATTTTGAGTTGTAGGGGAGTGAGCTCACATGGGGTGGCCTCCATTTTTGCAACAGGAAAGAGGGCAGGCCAGGTGCGGTGGCTCATGCCTGTAATCCTAGCCCTTTGGGAGGCCCAGATGGGAGCATGGCTTGAGGCCAGGAGTTGAAGACCAGCCTGGGCAACACAGCAAGACCCTCTCTCTACAAAAAATACAAAAATAAGCCGGGCGTGGCGGTACCTGCCTATAGTCCCAGCTACTGGGAAGGCCAAGGCAGGAGGATCACTTGAGCCCAGGAGTTTGAGGTTGCAGTGAGTTATGATGACTCCATTGCACTCAAGCTGGGGCTACCAAGCGAAGACCCTGTCTCAAAAAAGAAAGTACAGGTGAGAAGTAGGAGTCTTGAGCAAAGGGAATAAAGTTGACAATCTCTGCTGTGATGAACATCGTTGTTTGGTCATAGAACAGGAATAAAATGATTATTGAGCTGCAAGGGAGGCCCAAGGTGAAGTCGCATAGCATCAGTTTTTTGATGATAACGACGGTATAGTGTGTGACTTCCTACAGCAGGGCAAGTTAGCCTGGGCACAGGTGTGGAGAGAGCAGAAAGGCAATAGAAGGAAGGGACATAGCGTAGATGTTAAGCAGCTCGGGGCAAAGATGGACATGTGTTCAAAGCCTGACTTTGCCATTTTCTAAGTTACTGTCTTATCGAACCTGTGTCATCATCTTTAAGAAATATAATCCTTACCCCATAGATTCTGTTTATGAACATAAGAAGGAGATCATACCTGTAGTTCTCAGAGAACCAGCAGAAAGTTAGTGCTCAGTTCCTGAGTTCCTCCTGTTACCGAGAGGTAGTCAGGCAGCATGATCAGGAAGACAGAGGTTAACAGCCCGATAGGCTGTGATCTAGAACAGCAGTCCCCAAACATTTTGACACCAGGGACTGGTTTCACGGAAGACAATTTTTCCGTGGACTGGGTGGGATCTGGCGGGGGGTTCGGGACGATTCAAGCACATTACATTTATTGTGAGCTTTATTTCTCTTATTATTACATTGCAATATTATAATTAAATAATTACACAATTCACCATAACACAGCATCAGTGGGAGCCCTGAGCTTGTTTGCCTGCAACTAGACGGTCCCATCTGGGGGTGATGGGAGACAATGACTGATCTGACGGGAGGCGGAGCTCAGGCGGTGATGCGAGCCATGGGGAGCGGCTGTAAACACAGATGAAGCATTGCTGGCAGCTTGCCCACCACACAGCACTCTCCCAACAAGCCACAGATCAACACCAGTCCGCAGCCTGGGGGCTGGGGAACCACAGATCTAGAGCATTGATTCTAGAGCCAGACAGCTTGGGACTGATTCCCAGCTCTGCTGCTTCCCAATCAGGAGACTTGGGGCAAGGCAAGCCATTGCCTCAGTTTACACGGGGAAAGTTTTACGAGGTCGTTGGGAAGATTAAAATGAGCTAATACATGTAAAAGTACTAGAACAGTGCCTGGTAAGTGCTATTTAAGACTTCACTGCTGTTGTTGTTAATTACAACAATAAAACAACAACTACAGTAGCAACAATGAAGTTTTCGAGGAGGGGAAATTGGAAAGGCAGAGATGTTACGAGATTCCAAGGGTTGCAAATATAATTGAAATTGCTCACCGCGGTTGACCGTGGCTGACCATTTATAAACTATTTTCTGATGCGTTAAATTAAAGAAAAAAAGTCTTGCTTCTTGATGACAGCAAGTATAAACAACTCTAACAATAACTTCTGTTGTATCAATATTTCAGCATGCAATTAAACATGTTGGCAGGTCACTCTGTATCCACAGCAGTGCCTTAGCTGAGGGGGCTTACTGGGGCCTGCTGCAGCCTGGCTTTCTATAGGATTCCAGCTCAGCAGCTGGCTGCTTAGTCTTCGGTTTGCTTTGGCTCTCTCAGGACTCCCTTGGCGAATATTTACCATGTGTATTGCTTAGTAATTCACTGCCTCTCCAATACACCGATTCAAGTTTGTTTGTTTTTCTGAAATGGAAGTGATGGCCATTCTGCAATATCTTGTAGAAGATAAAATAGAATATCATATGTTTTGAAAGGTACTTGCTGTGCGCCTTTGTTAATTCTCTGTAAGTTATCTGAGTCCTGCAAAATAGATTCTAGTCTGATATATGGTTAAGTTCATAACACGAGAGTTGAGTTGTATTTCTATTAGTAAGTGGCACTGATACGTCTTTCAGATGGGAGTCATGCAAGGAGAGGAAGAGAAACCAAGCTCACAGCCTTGCTGTTGAGTCCTCTGGGGACACCGGTCACTATAAAGACTGGATGTGATTCTAATTCATGAAACCATCAAATTTGTTAATACCTACTCCTAGAGCTATGAAGTTCGAAGGGGCTTTGAAAGGTCATGTAGTCCCTCTCTCCAGCTTTGACCAAAAAACTAAAATAAAATAACTGCAGACTATTGTATAGTCTTGCAATTTTTTAGGGACTTTCTGAAAGGAGATTTCACAATCTCCCTCAGAAATACAATTCGGTTTTTAACAACCCTCATTGTAGAAAAGGTCATTTTAATATCTAACCAGAGTCCCAATTGCTATAATAAAAGGCCATGTCCTCCTTTTTAATTCTTGTTAAAGATGGTGAAGAGTTGGTTACTAGCTTCCTCGTAAGTGAACGGGCATTGAGCACCCACCCTGGGCCTGTTCTCTTCTTACAACAACCCTTTATGTATTCAAGATCACCAGGAAGTCACTTTACAGCTCTCTTTTCTCCAGGCCCAATGAACCCATAAACATTTCCTCTCCCAGGTCCTACGTTCCAACTCCCTATTAATCTTGGCAGCCTTTCTCTGCAGAATTTCTGTGCCCCTTCCAGCAAGGAGCACATTCCTAAGTAGTTTCTGACTAATTTGGAACACAAGAGATTTCTCAGTTCTGGGAGTTGGTTTTTGTTTTCTTTTAGGGTTTTTTTTTTTTTCTTTATGCCTATAGATTGTACACAACAGTTTTTTTCTGCCACCGGGCAAGTTCTTCTGAGCTTTGCCTAAAGCTTTTGTGACTCTGGGAGGGAAGACAATAGGGATGAAGGAAACAGGAAAGACATCAGTAACACATGGGTATGTAAAGCTTCGTTTATGAAACAGAAAGTCAGAGAAAAGTATTCATTGCCCACAGAAAAGCAGAATAGCCTGCTCGCTTGATGCTTTTGTTCGTGGGCACTTTGAGCAAACAACCCAGCAACGTTATATGTGAGAGAGTGGGTAGGTATTAATATAAACATGTATATGTGTGAATGTAAATGGAAAGAGTCCTTGCAGCAGGGGTTCTAAAATCAACCTAAGACTGCGGTTTCTTTCATCCTCCTTTTCTCACAGTTGGAGGCCAGGCAAGCAATCAATAAATAATTGTTCACAGTGATTGGCAAGTTTCCCTGGGACATTATAAGATATTACTGCTTTTGAAGAGTTTAAAGCAGTTAGGGAGAACAAACCAACTCACTGGCATTCGGAAAATTAACAATAGAAAGTACGATCTACAGTGAGTTCTAGGAACCACAAATGACGTGAGGTCAGGAGACCGTGGGTTGGCAGCACGGCTGGGCTGGCCAGGACAGGGTCACCTTTTAGGGGGAGGAGACCTTGGACTAGCACCTGATAGATGGGTAGCTAGAGATGGGTGGGGTCTACGTGCCTAGCAAGGTGGCAGTATGTTACACTGACCACTTCAGAGGTCGCAGTGACCGCCTAGCAGGGAAATTAGCTGTCATTGCATTCGGGGTGAACAGCAGTGCAGCAAAGAGGCTGAAAGCATGAGCACAGGAGTGGAGGTGGCGAAAGCTGTCAGGCCCTGTGCAGTGACCATGCCATGCAGTCCTGCTGCTGGAGCAAGTCTCCTGGGAGAGAGAGGGGCAGAGGCTTCCAGCGTTCCTCTGACAAGAGTGTGTTTGTGTGCACACGTGCACCTGCATGTATGTGATGATTCATCAAGGCGCCCTCCAAGTGCGTGTGTGCTCACAGACATGTACACACACTCTCTCCCTGCCCCCATGCAGCCAGAGTAGAAAGCATGGGATGGAATCTCGGGTGTTTCCAGGGCCAGCCCTGAACACACAGGAACAAGAATCGCTATAACTTTTATAAACACACAGACATCTTTATAGGGAAAACCACTCTACCCTCTTTGAAAGAAAGATTAGAGAACGGTGAGGCAGAGGAGAAAAAAGAGAGAAAGAATGAGGTGAAGTCCAAGCAGGCAGATGGAGAAGAAACAAAAAAGACAAGAAAGTAAAAAGAAGCACAGCGACCCAACTCCAGAAGGATTTGAGCTGTCGGTAAGGATGTCTGATTAAATCTCTGGAGATATAAAGTATTTCTTGAGTACTTGTGTATACCTCGGTAGCTGCTCTTGGAACGCCAGGATCTCATCATCACAGCCTGGCTTTCACCACCTTTAGATAAGAAACGACTGAGAACATGGCCCGTGGGTGAACTCATCCCCATGGCCTCATGGCTGACGCTCAACCAATGTTTGTTGAATGAATGAAATTATACTCTGAACTTTGTGGCTCCCAGGACAGATGGTTCCTGTAAGATAATCACCACTCTGCTCATCTTTCTGTAGGACTCCCTCTCCACCAGTGCTTTGCCTTTAGAGCGGGTGTCCCTCCAAGTGTCGGGGTGAGCCCTCCACAGAGCCAGCGCTCACCGTACAGGTCTCTCCCTTCCTTCCCCACCTATCTCCAAAGTCCTGCTGCTTTTTTTTTTTTTTTCTTAATTCTGTAATTTAGTATTTCATTATTTTGATGTAAGTCAAATAGACTCTGCAGATGTCCCTGGGAGAGGGAACACGTTGAGCCATAGCAAACATTTATACTTCGGTCTAAAGGTATATGGAGGATCATTTCCTAAAAACAGGATGCTGCTTCTGGAGGGAAAATGAGAATTCTGGTCACCTGGGTAGCAAGGAAGTGGGAACAAAAAAGACAAAAATGGGAATCCGGAGGAACAAAGACAACTTGTTCCTGCTGCTCAGTTTTGTCTCAGGCTGTTCATGTCTAGTGGCGTCCATTTCCAGCCCAAGTGCTTTGCCCTGGTCCTCCTCCTGGCTTCTGGTTCTTTTTACTTGAGTACCCAGGAAACTAAGGATGCCTTTGTCTCTACTTTGTCAACTCAGCAACAGAGCAGCTGCCTTCAGCGCCCCGCCAGGCTGTTTCTCTGCATGTGCTGATTTGCCGAGCAGGTGTGTTCTCCCCAGACACACCTTTTAAGGTGATGGTGTCATCAGTCAGCAGTGCCCAAGGAACTGGAGGGAAGGGAGGGAAAAGGCTAATTGGTTTCCATCCAAAGTGCCCGCGCTGTTTCTGATACCCTGGCGTGATGCATCTGTTGTGTTTGGTGTCCTCTCTCTGCACTGGGTACAATTACTCCCTCCAAGGAAGTTAATGGAGTAGAGGGAGGTGGAAGCTTAAGTCAAACGATAGTTGCCCTCTTTCTCCCCCTGTATGACAAAGGCCAACATGGAAACCCTGATGTTGACACTAATCGTCGCGCTCGTGATTCGGGTGGTCGGAGGAGTGGCCTCCTTTCGTGTCGCTCTCCTGTTTGTACCATCAGGAAGTTGGAACCGAGATCTAAATCACACCCTGATTCTCAACACCCCCCTGCTGTTCTGGTTATTTAAACGTGTTTGATAAACCCCTGACCTTTCGGATACCATTCTTTTTGATGGTCCTCTTCCATGCGAATTATTTTTGTGTGTTTATTGCCCTATTACTGAACTGGTTCTGCTTGATTTCCTTGTTCACTCTTTAATTTGGTAGCACCTTATTTTACAGTCCACTAACTTTGTTAAAAATAAATTCACTTTACTCGTGTGGTTAGTATTACTCATTTGATAACGTAAGTACCACATTAGGGTGCGGGGAATGCGCAGGAAGTGCCATGCAATTACAAGGTAAATATATGATGGGTTTATTTTATCCTCTAAGCCCAACACAGGGTGACAGAGTAATTACTTTCGGACCCATTAAGTGTACTTACCACATAATCTGTAGGAAGATTAATTATGTAGTTAGCACCTGCCACCTTCCATTTCTGCACACTTTCCGAGATTACACCTTCTTTGGGATTATGTTGCCTCGGATAAATCTCTTCTGCTGACTTGCGTTAACCACCGTGAATCCACTTCAGGAATAAACCACACCCAGTGTACATGGAGCAAAAGAGTTGACAAGCAGCTACCACACACCTTGGGGGATGGGGAGACAGCCACATCCTAAATTCAAACTAACGCTTTTATTTTTGCTTTGCTCATGCATCCAATAGGATGGAGTAGGAGAGGTATGGGAGAAACAGCATGTGCCCCCTTAGAAACCAACCCTCTTCCACAGTAAAGTATTAGCGTCTAGCATATGATTGGTGTCAGAAAACATCGACCATGCACATGACAGTACCTGGGACCAAGACCTTCATATCTCACAATAAAAATTCGCTCATAATGATTGTATGCGTTCAACGGATGCTGTCAGTATTCTCTTAATCTGAATGATTTGTGCCAAAGCTAAAACTCATATTTGTGAACTCTGGTCTTCTCTCTCTTGACTCATAGACCGTGTGTTCTCTCTTCTCCCTAGACTGCTCTCTGGGAATGCATGTGCCCCAGGTCGTATATAAGCAGAGCAGTTCACCCATATTTTGTCATTGTGTATGAGTCTGTCCTCCCTCCAGTAAAGATAAAATGTAAAAAGTACTTTGCAGGTAATTATGACTTCCTGAAAAAAAGTAAGTGAAGGAGTTGTCTGCTTTTACTAGAAAAATGTTATTTTTCTTTGCAAAATTGATTCTCTTGTTCAGGAGTCTGTTACATGGTAAGCTACCTTCATGTAGTTAAGATATTTGACCCGCATCCCTTTGATTTATACAAGGCATTTTAGAAACATGATTATTGTGTGAAAGAGAGTACAACGTGTGGCTAGCTACACGTGTCATTTTCTCAGAACAGTAGCTCCAAAAATCCAATAGCATTTCATTTTGTATCCCGGGGTGGTTCTTTGGCTCTGTGCCTGGGTTGGTCATTGAGGATTTCTCTTGTGTCTTTCAGGCATTGAAAATGCCAGCGACATTGCTTTGTACTCGGGCTTGGGCGCTGCAGTCGTGGCCGTTGCAGTCCTGGTCATTGGCGTCACCCTTTATAGACGGAGCCAGAGTGACTATGGCGTGGACGTCATTGACTCCTCCGCATTGACAGGTGGCTTCCAGACCTTCAACTTCAAAACAGTCCGTCAAGGTCAGCGGCACAGGTCCCCCAACACCTGGTGCTCAGGACCATAGCCTACAGTCACACAGAAACCCCCGTGTTCTCCTGGGCCCTGTGTGAAGGTAGCTCTTGGCCCTGGGAGCCGCTACCAAACTGTCTTCACACGATACGAGACCAGGCTCTATGAACTGGTCTGTTTGGGTCCGTGGTTACCGCGAGGACAGATGGATCTCAGTTTACCCTTAGCAACATTTAAAATGAGGCGTTTCCATCTTTAATATATAGCGAGCTTAATGAGTTATTTTATCTCAAATTATCCAACTTTCTATTTTAAGAAGCCCACGTTGGAGCTGTATAATTAATTTAGTTAACTAAAATACCGATTATTCAAGGTCGAGGGCCAACTCCTATACCACAATCTCCCAGGTATATTTATTACACTGTTTATGAGGTGGAGTTGTTTTTGTTATTTCTATTTTAAAAAAGTAAAAGGAGTTTAGTAAATATATGATGGGGTCAGTTAGCCAAGGGGAAAAAAATGAAATTCCAGCCGAAATAACTCTCAGCTGTTGCCAGGTCCAAGCAATCTTTGATTGTGGGGGAAGGAAAATCCATCATGTCAAACTATAGCAATACTCATTTTCAAAACAAAGTCGTTTAATTCTCTTTTAGGAACCAAATCTATTCCTGATTGCGAGGTGGGGATGAGACAGACATGGTTTTCAGTTTAGAAAAAACGAAACTGTCTCTCTTCAGAGGATGACATTTTCTACCTTGACCTTCACTGTCAATATTGTCGCTTTGATTTCGGTGTATTGTGCATCAGTAGTGCCTGGGTACAGGACACGAAGAAGTCTCGGTGCGTGGCAGTGATTGAGTAGACAGGCTTCTGAAGTGGGAACCCCAAGCATGCCAGAAAAAGAAATTAAGGGACGGCCGAGCGACAAGTCACCTCGGGACCCTCAGAGTTAGGCTTCAGATAGAGATACATCCCTTAGATTTGGATAAATAGTTCAATATATGTGACTTAAGCAGAAATAAATCCAAACAAAGAACTGGTTTTTATGCTACATAAAAACTAGAAATAGGCCAGGCGCGGTGGCTCACCACGCCTGTAATCCTAGCTCTCTGGGAGGCCGAGGCGGACGGATTGTTTGAGCTCAGGAGTTCGAAACCAGCCTGAGCAAGAGCGAGACCCCGTCTCTACTAAAATTAGAAAGAAATTAATTGGACAACTAAAAATACATAGAAAAAATTAGCCGGGCATGGTGACACATGCCTGTAGTCCCAGCTACTCGGGAGGCTGAGGCAGGAGGATGGCTTGAGCCCAGGAGTTTGAGGTTGCTGTGAGCTAGGCTGACGCCACGGCACTCTAGCCCGGGCAACACAGTGAAACTCTGTCTCAAAAAAAAAAAAAAAAATATTTCCGTCAGATAATAAGATATCAATATCTCAGACCATAACACTTGAAAATAGAGGAAGCGTATTGCGGTGAGAGACGGTTTCGTGTGTAAGTCCACAGGCTTTGAAGTCAATTCGATTTGAGACTAAAACTGCCGTCTGATCTCACCAATCAATTATCCTCTCTGAGCCTCAGTTTTTACAGCTATAAAATGGGGATACTAACATCCACCTCACAGTGTTCTTGGGAGGATGAAATTACCTGCAGTAACATGGGTAAGCCCTCGGAGTATGAAAAGTGCTCATGAACGTAGTGAATACGGTTCTAGAAGCTGGTCCTTTCCTCTTACCCAAGCACAGGATGCCAGCCCCAGGCAGCAGGCGAGAGGGATGGTTTCCTGGTCTAAACGTGTTTGGGGAATGCTCACTTGCCTAGGCTTAAACATCTTGTTACGGAGGGGTTTCTCAGAACTTTCCAATATTGTGAATCTCTAAGAGAATATGTAGCCTTACCAAACTTATTTGACCATTGTGCTTTTTATTTTTGGCCAAGAATCTCACAAACTAATGATAAAAGGAAAAACCCTTTGGTAAATGCTACTCTCCTTGTATTCATTGCAATGATCTGCCTTGCAATGGAGGCCGTGTGGTTTTCACCTCCACTGTCTTAGAGCTAACCACTTCTTGAGCACGACGTCCGGTGCCCCAGGAAGCTGAACGGTGAAACTTTTAAATAGAATGCCAGACTTGCAGAAGGATTTCCAAAGAGAAGATTAGGGTGACCAGAGGTGGGTGACCAGCCCTGGTCAGACTTCAATCACATTGGCAGCCAATTTTCTCCAACTGCAGACTCTGTCATACGTACATACTTTTGTAATCAGGCATTTTGCACTCCTGTGCTAACTCCAGGAGAGATTTTTGCTTCTTCGCTTCACATAAGCTAGGAGGGTCTTTTAAGAGTAGCCAAAAATTAAACTTCAGAAGGTGAAAGCTTGAGATAAAATAGCCAAGGGACTTAAGGATAAAACTTTGGAGGTCTCCATGGAAACTCCTGTTGCAAACTCTTTTCAGATGTAAGATGGTTCTTCAGTCTCGCTTCTTGCCTGGGAAGACCATAAACAAAAGCAAGGTTTTCACCTACAGAACTCAATGCAGTCCTGTTAAAAAGCACAGTCCCCTCATGGTGCCTGTGTCTCCACACAGCAGCCCCAAGCGTGAGCAAGATGCATGATCAGGGAGCTGTTAGACCCTCGAAGTTATTTCATCGCATTTGTGTATTTTCCTCTGTGATTCTGGATTCTTAGAGCATCAGAACAAGAGGTGGGAAAAGTCAGCGATTATAGATTTCCTGCCGGCGTTGCTGCAAATTATGAAAATGGAAAAACAATAGAGGCTAATACAATATGGCCTGGAATGGCAACATTTTCCGAAATATCATACTTTAAACGTCTTTGTCAGGCCCCAAAGGAAAATTGTTTGGGTTTCAATTTGAGATGTCACATTGACGGACTGATATGGGTGGGAAGCTTGGGACTGAGGGTTATTTTGTTATTTACTAATAAATGAGATTACTTCATCACGAGAAAAATAAGACCGCATTTCTTCTTAATATTTGGCTTGGAAAAAGTTGGTGAGCCACAACAGATGACAAAGCCCCATTTCTCATGTTTTTGTAAAGACGATTTTTCTTTTCATTTGTTTTGAGACAGAATGGAAGCCTTTCCAAGCTGCTCCCCACGTAGAATCTGAGTCCCGGCCCGTTCCCATGTGGTGCGTTCTTTCCCTCTCAGGGTGACATGCGCGTTATCAGAGCAGATTGGCCACTAAGACGTGGTGCAATCCATGAGGTCCGCTGACCCTTTTGCCCTGAGGACACATTTCGTCCCCCAGCTCCAGAAACTGCCCAGAATTCCACGTGGAATGTGCTGGAACCTAAGCAGCTCCGGTTATAAACAGCACTACCTAGTCACCACGCTGTGTCATCTCTTGCCATTTAAAAGGAACAGATGTTATTTTTGCTCCAAACTAGATTGCAAAACATCTTTTTTTTTGTTGTTTTTTAGCTTCTCTTTGCCAGTTAAAAGAACGACATAAACGATGATACCTGAGTTGGTTGCCTGACAGAGTGCCAGAAATACTTGTTTTGAAAAGGTAGCACGTGAAGGTCTCTGGAAAGTGGAGGATTTGGGTCAGCAGCATTCAGAGAATGCACTGTGGAAGCCCGAGCTCCGGATTCAAAGACTCTGGTCACTAATGCCCAACCTGGCAGCGTGGGTGGCTCGGCTTGGAGCAGCTGGCAGCCACGCAGGTTGTTGTGCAGTTAGTAGAGGCAGATGTAACGGGATAACCGAGGTGCCTTGTAGTTTCTGAGTGACAGATTGATTTTCTTTTACCAGGTAACTCCCTGCTCCTGAATTCCGCCATGCAACCAGACCTGACGGTGAGCCGAACATACAGTGGACCCATCTGCCTGCAGGACCCTCTGGACAAGGAACTCATGACCGAGTCCTCACTCTTTAACCCTTTGTCGGACATCAAAGTCAAAGTACAGAGCTCATTCATGGTTTCCCTGGGAGTGTCCGAGAGAGCAGAGTACCACGGCAAGAGCCATTCCGGGACCTTTCCTCATGGCAACAACCGAAGCTTTAGTACGATGCATCCCAGAAACAAAACGCCCTACATCCAAAATCTGTCATCACTCCCCACCAGGACAGAACTCAGGACAACTGGTGTCTTTGGCCATTTAGGGGGGCGCTTAGTGATGCCCAATACAGGTGGGTGGTAAGTGTGTCTGTGTATTTCCCAGCATTTGTTCAAACATTTCATACTTAATGCATTTTGTCCCATCAGATCCCCCTTACGATGTTGACCATCCCTTCATCAGAGCTGCAGCTGCTGCAGCTCCACCAGTCAACTTAGTTACACAGCAAACCAGAACCAACGCTGAGGTTAGGTTCTGCAGTCTTCGTCTCCACAGGGACCCAAGGCTCCATGTGGCGTCCTATTAGGGTTGATAGCCGTATTTTCCCAGAAGGTTTGGGTAATCCTCAGGGTAAAGCCCCTTTGAAATATATTTCCTAGAACATGATGAGAAAGCACCAAAAAAGTTCTTTGGCATGACTGACAAGTTCCATGTGCATACCAAAGCATTAATTTCATGAAATGGCACTCAGAGTCTAAGTTCATTGGGGACTGACCTAACAGACACTCTCAGTGTCCACAGACCTTGCTATAATTTTACTCTAGGATGAGCAATGATGAGGGCCATCGTGGAGATACTCTTTTGAATTCAGTTCCAGGGCTATGTCATCAGTACAATGAATTCTCATGTATTTTTTTCTCCCCTCCTTTTGGTTGGAAGAGAGGAGATTTTCTCCATGTGTTGACAAAGTACTTAAGGTGTCCAGCCCAGGTCACTTTTAAAATGACATCCCGTCTATGGATCAGTCTTCAGAGTCGCCACCTAAGGCCTGAGTGGATGGCAGATGACTTTCTCCTCTGAATCCCAAGCAAAAAAAAATAAGGGGGCCGCCGAAGCAAGGGGGGCTGGGGTGGCCAACGAAAAGGGAAAAAAGCCAACAGAAGGGCAAGGGGTAATAAAACAAAAGGCAACAACCAAGCAAGGCCAACAAAACCCAGAAAAAATTCCCCCCGGGAAGGCAACAAACAAACCCCCAAAACAAAAAATTTAACTCATAAAATGAAATCTATAATAGGACTAGTCCGAGAACTACTCTTCTAGCTAAATGACTCCTCTGGTAGCTCGGCGACTTCAGACTGAAATTCGTTGCAGGTTGACAGATGTTGTCTTGTTCTCTCCTAGAGCAGTCACTTCCTTAAAAACTTCATTTCCAAGTGTATTTTGTTTCATAAAAATAGCCCTCAACTGCAGCCCTAATTGGAGAGTCTTGTGTTTTTTTCACCCTCCAGTTCTCTAGATCTTCCTTGGTCAGCATTCTGGGACAGGAGAAGCATCTTGGTTCACATATGTACATGTGTCAATGTATGAGCATCTGTGTGTGATGTGATTCTTGCTGTTGATAATTGGCAGATAAAAGACTCAATGAGGAATGGATCAGTCAGCCGTATTTACCAATTACCCCCTGCCCCCCATAAGAATCCATGAATTAAAAGTGTGTGTCCAGAGGAACAAAGAGAGACGCAACCCCTGCTCGCTCAAAGAAAATAGGATATGCACGTTGGGTTATTGTGCATTTATTTCATCTCCTTGTTCTAGCTCATGCTTGGCACTTAAGAGACTCTCAGTAGTAACTGGTTGAACAAATTGGCCAGTACTCCTTCCCCTCCTCCTTTGCTAGTTTGTGTCCGTGTGTACACGTATTTACACACATGTGCGGGGAATGCCAAGACCAACCCATTCATTGGCTGTGTTTGTTTGATGTTCATCAAAGAAAGTGAGGAGATGAACTCCTGGGGAACTAGAGATTTCTTTTTCTTCCTCTCCGAATTGAGAAGTACTCACGTTGCAAACTAAATGTTCTGATAGCATTGTCAGTGATTCCCAGCTTCTCTATGAAAGCGGCATGCTCAAAGCTCCTGACGAGCAGTGCTGGGCAAGACTGGAGCTGCTCACTGGGAATAAGTTTGAGGGAAAATAAATGTGGGGAATCGAAACATATGTTCTGTTATGTGCAGGACATAAATGCGAAATATGCCCTGCGGAGCTAAGGTGTAAAGAAAGCAACGCACAGAAGTTAGATCCCTCTGATGCCGCCCACCCCAGATTGGCACAGGGAGCCTGGCAATGATGCCTCCACAAGGTCAGGGTGGTCTCCACACTCCGGCCATCATTTATTATTCCAAACATGAAACAGGAAACTCAGGTGGTTCTGTTGTCATTTCACATAAAAGGCTGTCAGGGTAGCAGGTGGAGTTTGGGGAGAGTACATTTTTCTTTAATTAGAGATAACCGGTGACTGACATATTGAATTGGATCACAGGCATAAGGGGCCTCTCATTCTTCATGATCTATAACTTGGCACCCCCCTCCCATGTGCCTCTGGGTTTGACTGTCTCTGGTCCCCATGTATAATTTGCATGTTTGGGCAGGAGGAGGAGGAAGTATGTTTGAAAGATAATAAATATCATAATACAGTTTCTGATTGAAGAAGAGAGAAAATAGTTGAGAGGTGCAATGATCCTGTCGATTCAGGTTGAATTTAGGAATATTATGAATAAGTTTCAATCTAAACACAAGGAATCGAGCTGAATTGAAAGGACACCACAGACGGCCCTTCCTCAAATGTCCTCACACACATTCCTTCTGTTTTGATCTGGGAGTCGACCATCAGGCCGTGATGATCTATAGAAGATAACATGTTGCAAAGCCTGGCTTTTTTTTTTTTTTTTTTTACTAAGAATTTTGAATCCTATTCTTTCATTCATATATTCAAGATATGTTTATTGGGTTCCTCCTCTGTGCCAGGCGCTGTGCTAAGTGTTACTGATCCAGTATGGCATTATTGCTTGATGGCAGCCTCCTGTACTCTTCTGCTGGAAGAGTAGGGACTGCATGTCTCTGTCGTCGCAGTGACCTGGAGAGCCTGACCTAGAGGCAGCAGAGAGAAAGTTCTATGTTAAGCTAAGAAAAGACAATGTTGGCTGGGTGCTGTGGCTCACACCTGTAATCTTACTCTGGAAGGGCGAGGCTGGAGGATCGCTTGAGGTCAGGAGTTCAAGACCAGCCTCAGCAAGAGCAAGACCCCATCTCTACTAAAAATAGAAAAATCAACCAGGCATTGGTGGCATGTGCCTGTAGTCCGAGCTACTCGGGAGGCTGAGGCAGGAGGATCACTTGAGCCCAGGAATTTGAGGTTGCTGTGAAGTAGGCTGATGCCACGGCACTCTAGCCCGGGAAACAGAGTAAGACTCTGTCTCAAAAAAAGAAAAGAAAAGAAAAGACAGTGTCCAGGGCCTGCATCCCAGTTGACATCCAAACACACCGAGTAGCCTGTGTGCTGCAGCTTGTGTTTATCAGCAGGGAGGGAGATCTCAGAGGCTGCTTCATTTGGCAACTGCATTTAAGGAAGAATAGCAAATGGAAGGGGAGCTGATTGGCGATCCCTAAGTGTGGCAATTACCGTTTTCCTACTATTGACATTAAGGTCCAGAATATAAATGGCTCTCCTTGCTGAAAAGCTGTAAGCACAAGATTTAAATGTGCCTGCTTCTTAGTGCCGGTGAAAGATACTGATGATAACTAGCATGTTACTGAATAATGCCCATAAATGTGAATCACAAATGACTTGTTTTGCAATGAGTCTTGCATTCCTTGACTCGATAGCTGCTAACAGGCACACAGAGGAATAGCATGAAAGCCTGCCATCTCCAGATTTAAATTGTCATCAGCAACCTGAAAGCTTTCTGAGCGATTACATTAGCTCTAATGAAAGGAAAAAAGGTGAGAGCTGCATTATTCAAAGAATGGGAGGCTGCCTTGAGATTTTATTTTGTAAAGATCTCACTGTTTCTCTATTTCATTTATTTTTATAAACAAGAAGCTACATTAAAGAGAATCTCTGGCCTCCCTAGACTCTTCTCTCCTGGACAAAGTGAAATATTTTCTTCACGGCATTCAAGAGGAAAGAGGGAATGTTTAAAATGCAGTGTAATGTGGCTTCCTGTGCCTTCCCTGTCTGCACTGTAGGATTTTTACTGAAGTAGGGCTGTTGGGTTTTATCAGTTTGACATTGACATTGATATGGTTAAGTCACCTTTAACCTTAACCCTTGCTAGTGTCTGTTTGCAAATTTAAGGCCATATTGTTTATGTAATAACCTGAAAGTTTCCTGAGCGTACCAGTTGCTTCTACTTTCTCAAGTTTTATTGATGAAATAAATACAGCCCTCCCTGGAACTCCACCCTCAGCTTCCTTCCAGATGCACAATTTGTAAGACAATTTCATGCCGGTTTCTAGCAAAGTATTAGATAGCTAACCCACCACCATCTCAGGTACCTTTTCAGGAAATCAGTGGAGAGAAAGACAAGATAGAGAAATACATTTTTAAACTTCGGAGCAAATTAACTGATATGTTGTTGATTAAACTCTTATGTTCTCAGATGTGTTTACTACCTCCTGATCTTAGAACACCCAATCTTTTAAGAGAATTAAATGATGCTGGGAAGACTTAAAGTTTATTTTTAAAAAAAATTTGAGTAGTCAGTTGAACAATGTGGCCCCCTTCTTTATGTCACTATTACAAAGCGATCTTTTTCCCCTTATTATCTTGGACTTTTTAAACTTTCCAAGGATTGGGATTTCATACATTGCCACGAGAAAGTCCTTTTTTGTGGGCATCTGTAAGGTGCTCAAGTGGGGTACAAGTTCATTGGAAAAATGTGAGTAACCTGTTGGGTTTTTCTGTTTTAGGGGTGAGTTTACTCATACCGCATGGTGCCATTCCAGAGGAGAATTCCTGGGAGATTTACATGTCCATCAACCAAGGTGAACCCAGGTAAGCGACAGAGAAGAATGGCATGTTAATGACGTTTTAAATATGGGGTGGAACATCTATGGAAAATCTGAAGTTGTTAAGATAATGAGAAGCGGACGTGAGATAGTGAGTAACTTGACTCTACAGAGGGAAAAAACAGCTGCAAAACTATTGGCTGGAATGAAAACATGTAAGACTCCACATTTCATGGTCCCTAGCCTCTTAACAGGAAACACCCAATGGAAAACAGTCAATTGGCAAGCGGGTCATAAGGAGGCTTCTTTATGACACAGACATCTTCCTCTGGAAAGAAAAGAAAATATTATCCCTGGAGGTAGTCTTTGGTGCTGGGCTTTAGGCAGATAACATACAGTGATGGATTCATGATCCTTTTAAGGTCAGCGGAAGACCTGCTATGTATAGGCTGAGAGACAATTTCTTAGGCAATTTTCCTCATGTAGAAATATGATCTAGACTTCAATAGCTTTCAGGTCTGACAAATTCCAGCAGCATTAAATTCAATTACATGAACAAATACAAATCTTGTCGCATACTCTTTTAATGAAAGTAGTTGGTTATTTTCTTAGCACAACGATAATATTTGTGGAAATGTTGCCTTCCTCCACACAAGATAAACCTAACTCCTCTTTAGAAAGCAATTTCTCTCATAAACTGGGATATATACCTCTGGCATTTTTAGTCATAACATCTTGGTTATTTTAGAATAGATTTTTTGTTGTTGTTGTTAGCCAAGAACACATGAAAGAAAAACACTGGAAGGAAAAACAGCCAGAGAAACAGATGGTTTAAACAGATTTTGGTATCTATTCCTGTAAAAGGATTTTTTGGTGCCCAGTGGTGCACAGGGCTTGGGAAGGAAGGAAGATAACATTCTGCCAGTCGGTCGTTGGTGAGGCTGTCAGAGGCTGTGTGTGTGCCGGCTGTGCTATGTTGGGCTTACATGCTATTTTTTCAGTCGTGAAGAACTAAATTATTTACCCCTACACCTGAAAAGGTGCTAGTGTCTACATATCTCTACTTGTCAAATTGGGGAAACTGAGGCTCAGAAAAGTTTGAAGAGTTTACTCAAAATTTTAGGGAAGTCGGTCAAGCAGACCTAAAAATGGAGCTCCCTGGATGTAAGTTACCTCTTTGTTATCCCTTTGGTTGATTTACTTAAGAATCAACCCATGTTCGACATTGAGGTCATGCTCATTTTCACAGGTGCTTTAAAACACATCACGCTGCCAACGTCAAGTGTAAGAATCTAGTCCCTGAATGACACCCTGATGCACACCCCCACCTTGGCATCTCCCCCGCCATGGTTGTAGTCAGTCCAGGGAACACAGGTTCAGCTCCTTCTCCTCGAACCCATCCCAGTATCTCCCGCCTCACTATGCGAGAACCAACCTAGGGCTATTTCACGTTTTCCAAGGCACCTAATTTACAACCTATGCCAATCCCTGTCTCTTACAAGAAGCTGCCTCTTCTTAAGAGGTCAGAGCTAGAATGTGCCAAAAGGCATCAAGCATACAAGAACTTAAAATAAAATGGCTCAAAAATATCAGAAAGGAATGATCACTTGGAACATCCTATAATTTTAAAGTAAGAGGAAGAAACACCTAAGAACTTGCCAGAGCTCAAAGACCTTAAAAGACAGATTGGCCAAATGTGGTCACACCTTGACGTCATTTAGCTTTGTAAGTTCCATGTTAACCAATTTGGTTCATCCTTCTTTTGTCTAAGATATCAGTTCATTGCCGCGGTCCAGGAGGGTGGATAGAAACAGAATCAGTTTATCCAAAACTTGAGATCTGCGAGGTGTACAGTTTTTCTATCTATTAAACTGTAGAAAGCCACACATTCCTTTTCGGGTTGCTGAACCTTCCCAGATATTCCCATCTCCCAAGGAAATGACCAGTCTCTGGGCTACAGGCCCTTTAGTTTCCTTAGCAATCCTCATTGCCTTCTCATGGCCTCAAACTCCTTAGAGAAACATTAAAAATAGCAAATGCCTTTTTGCTATTTTTTTTTTTTAAGCTGGGTGAAATTTTTCCCATCTCTGCCAGGAGGCTGCCTGGGTCTGAGTTCTTTAGCTTTTCATCTTGTGATTAATAGAAACAGGCCACCGTGTCATCTTTTCATCGTAATATCACTTGAAAACCCATTTTCATTTTATGTCGTGCGTCTGTCATCCTGAACTTGCGCTGAGAATAAGGCCCGTCTTCCTCAAAGTAGAGCTGGAACACACTGCTCTGTTTCTTTCATCTTTGCCTCTCGAGCCACTGCGGGTCTGTCCCTTTTAGTTCGTTGGTGTGAGAATTGCATTTACTGACACTCAGTCACCTCCACACATGCAGAACACGGTAGGATCTTCCAAACAACATCTTCGTGCTGTATTTAAATTAAACTCTGCTCCATTTTACCATTGGCAATACATTTCTGTTGGTCCTTTCTAAGTTTTATCTCTAGATAGCAGAGTGATGATTTAGTCATACTGGACCCAATATAATTAAACCAAATTCTTACCAGATTCCCAGGAACATGGCTGTGTGGAATACATGGAAGACATAAAACCACCTCCTATATTCAAATAATCTCAGATGGTTCTACTTTGATATTTTGTTAAGTTGTTACTGAGATTGCTCATTGTCTGAACTGAACATACCCTGTCTTTCTTGGAGACCCCACCTGCGCTCCTGGTAAGCCCCCAAAAGGACACTCTGTGTTGTCCATTAAGAGGAATAACGTCACTTTCCCTCATCAACATCTCTAGTCTGTCTACATTTATCTTCAGATTGAATAACCATCTTAATGAATCTTTTCCAACCTCTTCCAGAAGTCTAGACCTTTGGTTGGTTATAGTGCATAGAAAATTATCTCTGTTGACTTTTTTGTACCTATCTGCACATTCAGTGGTTTGCTGAAAGGGGGCTTTGCATCCTTGGCAAAGTAGTAATTACTTACCTCTGTTTCAGTGTAATTTGCAAAGTACTCTCACATACGTGCACTCATTTCATCTCCACGGTAATTTTTCAAGGAAGGGGATTTTGTACCAGTTTTAGAGATGAGAAAAAAACATCCAAAAAAATGAAGGCTTCAAGAAGCTAAGCTGCTTTTCCGAGGGGGCATGCTAGTCAGTGGCTGAGCTGGGATTTGAACTCAGAATATCTGACTTCAAATCAGCACTCGTGGACTAAATGATTCCCTCTCTCCTGGATGCGGGAGACTATCGGGGAAACAGATTTTGGATGGTGCATTCCAAATCTTGGTCCCTGTAAAGAGGCATCCTCTGGGATAGCTCTGTAAGACCACTGAAAATTAGGCAAGACAGGCCCAAATTGAGTATTTCTTAGAAGCCTGTGTGGGTTAATTACCGTTGTTACAGTATGAAGTTGGGAGAAGAAAGACAGGAAAGAGGCTCCCTCCAGCACTGAACCGTAGTAGACCCCATGACAGGAAACATCTGAACTCAGTGGCTAAGCGTGCTGTGTCTGAACTCAGGCATCAGAGACCCTGGATTCAGATCTAAGCTTCATAACTGTCACGCATGTGACCTCAGGGAAGTCAATGAAACTCTGTGTCTGCTTCTTCATCTGGAAAATAATAGTAGGTGCCTTCCTGACACATGGTGGGATTGCACGAGACACAATAGTACAGTGATACAACTGTCTCGAAGATGACGGAAATGAGAAAAGTAAGCCTAGTTGGTACACTTATACGTTGCTAAAGCATTTTAATCTTCACATTAGCCTTATACATAATAATAATATGATCATCCTAATTTTATAGATTTGAAAATTGAGACCAGATAAAGTTTTATGTTTGCCTTAGGTTGTGACAGAACCTGGCACCAAAGTGAGATTTTTCTAAGAATGTATTCTTTGGACTGACTACATCACACACCTTAGGGCCTAATTAGGCATATTATTCTCGGAGCGCTTGATGAGAGACAGAGGCAGGGCTCATGCTTAATAGTGGAAATGTGAAATGCACCGTGACATGGACAGAGGGGGGCCAGATTTGGGGTGACAGCAATAGCAACGGAATTCAGTATGGTTCCCACTGCGTAGAGGATTTCACAGAGAGTAATGGAAACACAGAGCAGGATCCTGAATCTACTCTAAGGACAGACTTAAAGCAGGGTGGAGAGTGGGGGTGGCTCCCTGGAGATGTCACTGAGCTGAGTCGTAAAAGAGGAGTGAGAATTAGCCAAAAAAAAGGCATAAGGGCCCCAATGGTTTCCATCTGCCAGGATGCACTTTCCTATGGGGGATAGAGGTGGAGGGTCTTTAAGAGTGTCTACCTCCACAGACTCTTCCTTGCTTTGAAGTCACTCTGATGCCAGAACATTGTCAAAAGCAGCTTCCAACTCTAGCCCAGGCTTTGCCACAGACAGCAACAGTCAGTCGGGTTTCATGCACTGCCCCATTCACAAAATAGAGGACACTTAGTGACATCGTAGGGACAGGGGCTGGATGGCCTTGCACAAAGACAGTGGCATGAAATTGGAGCTGCCAGAAGTTCTTGCCGGTGAGAAGCCCTTGGGCTCCTCCTGGATCTAGGGTATATGAATGGCTCCCTCGATGTTAGATGTGGCCTCCTCTCTCAAAGGCCCCTGTGCCGGGGAGGAAACCAGCAGTGATCATTCTCAAAAGCCTGTGTCGTTTCCCAAACTTTAATTAGAAAAATTTGGGATCCTGTTTTTTGTTGTTGTTTTGTTTTGATTTGGTTTTTTGCATTTCCTCAGGAATGTTTTTTTAGGGGGGGAGATTATATCCTCTCCACTTTAGCCATGTTTCAATAATTTTTTTATAAATTAAGTCTTCAAACAAAGGGATTAAAAATCAGCTATCTCATTTCAGAGATTCTTCCCACAGATACTGTAATAAAAAAATAATACATACAGATGTAGCACAATTTTCCCACCTCTCCTTTTGCTACCCTCCCCATCCCACGGCTGGAGAGAGAACTGGACCAGAAAATTATGATATGGAGCTTTCTTCTGAAAAGCAATAAAATGAAACCAAAGGCAAACATTCATTTCTTTTTCCAATTACACCGTTGTGTGGTTCTTCCTGACCAAGTGCTTAGACTAGAATCAGAAATGTAAGTAATCTTATTGAAGAATTTATAAAAGGACACATATTTTGGAATTTGGGCTCAGCCCAGATAGGATATTTCAACCACTTTTTTCTTCTGGGTTTTTTGGGGGGTTTTGTTTTGGTTTGGTTGCTATCACATAGTATGATCTGCCCAGTGGGTATATTTTGTGATAAGGATTGGGAAGGTAGAGATGGTGGTGATATGAAACAATATCTTTTGTTAGGGTGCTTACATGGTACAGTGGTTTTAATAGCAAAGTATAAAATAAAACTAAATGCTAGTCTAGGAAGACTGATAAAGTAGCTCCGGAGGAAGAGAATAGACTTTGTTTCCCAGTAATCGGCTCACAAGCACTGCAGTGTAGACTACTCCTGTGGAATAGCTTTAGGGGGATTTTACTCCCCCATAGCAAGAACACACACGCCTTCTCATATATCGTGCCTAATAGAGGCACTGAGAAATGTCCTAAGACTATTTAGGAGGACCTTATTTCTAGAAGACTAAAGAAACACATAAATGTTCATTTTTATCCATAAGATCAAAAGATTGGCCAGTTGGCCATTCCGTGTGTAGTAAACTAGTCTTAATGTCCAAAGCAGACATTTGAGTTCATTTTAAAACTTCCCAGCCCATAAAATATGAAACTGTATACACTTTTCCTGGGGCCTCTGTAGAACTTGATTTCTCAGAGGGTAAGAAGCCACCGCAGCCACACTAGTGCAATCAGCACAGTGGTCCCAGTCGAAACTTTGCCTTTCAGCTCCAAGTAAGAGCACCTGCCTTTGATTCTACCTTGACACCAGGTGACTGGCCAGGACACTGCTGCAAGAGAGAGAACCTGGCTAAACCCTTCTGGGCTGATTTGGGTCTCCGTTTGCCATCTCAAGCTTGGAGGATTTCTCCAGCCATCCCCAAGCTCAGGCAAAAAAACATTACCCCTTCCTCATTGCAAAAAAGTTGTGGGCTTCTGGAATAGTTTACATGATTTTTATTATGAGCTCAGTTCAGTCAATAACGGTGTCTTAAGTGCCAAATGTATTCAGTACTGTGCACCAAAGTAAATACGGTACCTTATACAGGAGGTGGGGGAGAGAGGTTATATATATATATATATATGCAGAATGGTGGTGCTTAGGACCCAGTGAACTTTTTCTGTATTCCTGGAATTGAGAACAAAGCTGATAAGGAAAAAAAAACAAAACAAAACATCAAATACCCCAACATTTCAGAGATTTGCCAGCTGGAAGAAAGGCCAGTTTCCTGCCTCCCTATAGAACGTGCTGAGAAGCATCATTTCTTTATAGTGGACACTGCCAGCCCCCACCACCCACTCACACACCATGACTTCTCCTTCCCTATTGACATAGGGTGGGTCTCAAAGAGAGAAGTCACATTTCAGAGGAATGCAGGTAACAAAAATGGCTATTCCTTGCCCTTTCCAAAGCCAAAGGAAAGGAGTCCCAAGAGAATGACCCATAAAGTTTGGGTGGAAGTAGACACGGACACCTGTTTTTCTCATTGCTTATAAGACGATTGACTTGCCTCATGCTCCAGGGAACAGGGGGGAGAAAAAAAAGCTTTGAGAAAAGAAGCCATGATGGTAAGGCCACGGAAAGAACAGCCAGAGAGAACTCCCACAATTTCTAGGCCCCCAGATCCCCAAGAAATCAAAAAGGTGAATTCTGACCATGAGTTGGGGGTCAGAGAGGGTAAGTGGGATGGAAAACCACATACTTTCCAGGGTCCACTGTGACGTAAGCCAAAGAGGCTCACGCAGGAGGGTCAAGCTGGTTGGGGCTACTGCCAGCTGGGGCCAGGCGGCAGGTGGAACTGAAACTTGCAAGGGACTACAGATGCATTGGGGTGACTGTCAGTGATCCAGTCACCTGCCCCCTCTATCGGTGAGACCTTTTGGTGTCAGCACCCATCTGTACTGAGCCCATGAAGGATTATCTTATCGTTAAAAACTTCAGTCATCCAGAAATGATAAAGGCTTGAGATGGTGGTTATCCCAGGTACTCTGATTCGATTATTACAGATTGTATGGTGGCATCAAAATATCACGTGTACCCCGTAAATATGGACAACTATTATGTACTCAAAATAATTAGAAAATATGTTGTGTATACACAATGGAATACCATTCAGCCATGAAAAAGAATGAAGCCCTGTCGTCATGGCGACATGGATGGGACTGGAGGACCCTATGTGAAGTGAAATAAGCCAGGCACAGAAAGTGAAACACCACATGTTCTCACTTATATGTGGAAGCTAAAAAAAAAAAAAAAATTGACCTTTTAGAATTAAAAAGTTAAAAGAGAATACTGGAGGCTGGAAAGCATAGGAGGAAGTGAGGGATAAGGAGAGATTTGTTAAAGAGTACGAAATACAAAATTATAGCTGGATAGGAGGAATAAGTTCTGGTGTTCTATGGCACTGTGGGATGGTGTAGTTAATAATATTAGTGATCCCAACACGAAGAAATGATAAATGTTTACGATGATGGATATGCCGATTACTGGGATCTGATCACTATACATGATATGTATCGCAACATCACTACGTACCCCACGAATATGGACAATTATTATTTGTGACTTAAAAAAATAAAACTAAAAAAGAAACTTTTCAGTCATCTAAGATAAAGATCGTCACTTTGCCACAGGTAAAGTAAGGAGACAATATGTGTGTTCCTTCTCCTTCCTTTCTACTGGAAAGCTGTAGGGATTAGCTCGTGGAAGAAGGAAACCGATGACCTCTTCATTCTCTCCAGGGCCCTGTGTGCAGAGGTGTGTCTGAATGAGCGTACTGCCCACATGCTCCCAGGTACTGGGGGTGGCAGTGGGGTTTTGAATCAAATGGAAGATTAAAGTTTAAAAGTGAGCCTTAAAAACCAAATTAGTTTACAGTCCCACCAGCAGTGTAAGAGTGTTCCTATCTCTCCGCATCCACACCAGCATTTGTTGTTTTGGGACTTTTTGATAAAGGCCATTCTCACTGGAGATAAGTGATACCTCATTGTGGTTTTGATTTGCATTTCCCTGATGATTAGAGATGTTGAGTATTTTTTCATATGTTTGTTGGCCATTAGTCTATCTTCTTTTGAAAAAGTTCCGGTCAAGGCCCTTGCCCAACTTTTGAAAAGCGGCGTTGAATTTTTTTCTTGCTGCTTTTCCTGAGTTGCATGTAGATTCTAGTTATCGGCCCTTTATCAGATGTGTAGCATGTGAATATTTTCTCCCATTCTGTAGGTTGTCTGTTTGCTCTCGTGACAGTTTCCTTGGCTGTGCAGAAGCTTTTTAGTTTGAGCAGGTCTCATTTATTTATTTTTGTTGTTGCTGTGATTGCCTTTGGGGTCTTCTTCATAAATTCTTTGCCTAGGCCAATGTCTATAAGAGTTTTTCCAACATTTTCTTCTCGAATTCTTATAGTTTCATGCCTTAGGTTTAAGCCTGTTATCCACCATGAGTCGATTTTTGTAAAAGGTGAAAGGTGCAGATTGCAAGTGAATTTAATTTGTTTTTTTTTGTTAGGTATTCTTTATTTCAAACCTGATAAATGTTCACTGAAAAAGAATGAAACAAAAAATTTAAAATCAAAAAAATTAAACTATTTTAATAACTAGTTGTTACTGAGAAGTTATAGAATCAAAATGAAATATCTTTAAGAGACCCTGATACCAGAGGTGGTTCCACCAAGCACAACTGTCAGTGATCACTAGGAAACTGAGACTCTTTCATACCATCCTTGATGAAGCCTTAGAAGCAAACCCAGTTCCTCGAATGAATGAGGGTGTTACAGCCCGGTACTGGAATGAAGGGGTGGACCCTGTCTAGAGGTTCGGGGGAGGTTTCGGAGAGGAATTGACGATTGCTTTATAAACTGAAAGAGCGTAAAAGGCACTCCAGTCAAAGGCAGTTGTATATGCAGAAGGCACAGAGGTATTTACAAATAGCATCACATATTTTGGAAACTAAGCAAAGCAGAAGAAAATATGAGAGGAAGAGTAACAAGGAATGGGGCTGAAAAAATGAGGACTAGGTCATGTAGTGTTGTTTGCTACCCAGGAGACACTGTAATTTATCTGGTGGGTAGGGGTTGATGAGGTTTAAGATTTTGGAGACTTGGTCATATTTACATTTTAGATCTATTATTTTCTATTTCATCTCCACTGCCACTGCCTGAGTTTGGATCTTCATCACACGAGCACCCTCCTTGGGAGCACAGTGGAAATATGTTTTATTTTGCTTGGCATGCTTAGTAGGAGTCTTCCTTTACTGCCTCAAACCTATCTCAATTTGGACCATAATTTATAGTCACTCCGCTTTTGAGTGTCCTTGTCTGGTTCTGAACATTTTAAATCCAATCTCTAATCCCCACATTGCTCTCGGCGGGGAGTTTGGAGAGAGATTTGGGAAGGAACTTGGCAGGATCTGGGGTGCGTGTGTTTTAACATGGGGTGAAGCAGACGAAGGAGGTGAAGATAATTCCCAGAGTTCTGGCTTGGGAACTGATGATTAATTAGGAGAGAGAGATTTGCCAGCTGAAGGTCACTTGAGAGTTTGTGATGATCGTTGCTCTGGGAGCAACTTTGGATTTCTTTCCAGGGAATAAACACAGCTCTTTGACTTACAAGAAAAAGGGTAGGAAAAAATTGATTAAAGAATAAATAAGTAGAAGGAAAAAGTAATGTTTATGACCCAGAACAACAACAACAAATGACTGCTGAATCAAAATCAAAATCCCACACCCAGCTTTTGCCCAGAGCCTGTGACCACATCCGGCATACTAGTAAGATGTCATGACATTGGGCATAGCGTGTGCTTAGCTGCTGCATCCAAGGCCAAATCCTCTGCCTTTGTTTTCTTTGTCTTCTGAAGTAAGAATCTGCTGATCCTAGAAGCTCATTGAAGTGAACCGATAACATGCACAACTTGTCAGGAAAATAATGCAGACTTCGGCATTGCAATTGCAGCAGAAATAAAGAGTTGTCAGAAATGAGATGACGTGGGAGGGTGAGGAGAACGCAGGGATTCAGGAGGTTTGGGTTCTGGTTCCGCTCGCCAATAGCCTGTATGACCTTGAGCGAATCTTTCTCTTTCTCTAGGCCTCATTTGTGTCATCTGTAAATTTTATATGTTACTGTGTTGCAGGATTTGGGGAAGGACAATAAAATGACTTCATATGCGAGAAGCCCAGTGCACACTGAAATGCCATTTAAATGTGACATTTTGTTATCGTTTTCTTGTATCCTTAATTTTTTACATTACGTAGATGACAGAAGTTCTCTGAAGTGCGTGGAATTTGCTTTAACTCTGTCCCGATGATGCAGGGGTCTTCCCTTTTTATTGCTACCACAAGTCCTGGATTCAGAGGAAAGATTAATTCAGTCGTAGCAAACCTGTAACAGTTCACTTTAAAATCAGGGGCCTCGTAAGACACAAAGAACTCCCTGCATCACTTCCTTTGAGCCTGCCTCTCTGTCCCATAATACTCTGGCCCACGGTTTCTACTGGAAAGGTGTGTTGTCTGAGTCCAAACGGTGGACTCCAGGTGAGCTGGTGTTTAAATTAGGAGGAGATCAGTGACCAGTCAAGCAGGGCAGGTGGCTTTTGCCACCTTGAACAAGCTTTGTCCCTGTCTGCTTCTCCAGGCTTAAAATAGTGACAGATGGAAATGAGTGGATTGTCCCTGTCACCATTTCTGTTCAGTGGTCAGTCGAGAATTTGAATCCAGTTGCTGTGAGCAAGTTTTAGAGATTTGTATTGGGAGAATCAGACTGATGGCGTGTACCTATTTCTTCTAAGAGCTTTGGCATTAATTAACTCCATAACATGCATAGGGAACCGCTGAAGAAAGGTGCTTTCTAACTAACCAAAAAGGGGGCAGCGTGCTCTTTCTGCAAGTGCATGGGGAGTAAATTGCTGCCATTTGAGAAATACATTAATTCTTTCAGGCTACCGGTGCCATGCAGTGTAATAAAAAGGGCAATTTATCAAATGGTATCCTAATGGTCTAGAAGGGTTAATGCACCTTTAGCTGAAGATTGTCGTCTTTTCCCCAGCAAAATCACGATGCTTTCTTCAGAGTCATTTAGGTTAGAATATAATGCCATTACCCACTGCCCCCACCCCTCAAAAAAAAGAATCCTCACATTGTCATTTTAAGACCTGCTCGTTTTGGAAAGAATTCTCCCCATACCGTGTTCTTTACCTTCTGTTCCACCCCACATCCCCTCGGCCCACAAACACACACATGTAAATTAAAATTGCCACCGTCTTCATCAGAGTATACTTGAAGCCCACACAAGCTCACAATTCAAAGTGATTAAAGTGGTCTGGAGGAGTCTTTAATTACAGATGCCACTGACAAGATAACAATGGCGTGTGAATGCCGTTAATGGATCTGAATGGAAGGTACTCCTTAATTCAATATGGGGAAAGTCAGCGGTTCGCGAGTTTGATTGCTCATTGTAAAGGAGCACCACATACTGTAATTATTTTTATTTGTATGTGCCATCTCTTTTATTGCCCATGCTGGAAGTAGAAATAACCTGTCCTATTAAGATATTTAATATATATCATCCTTTCCACTTGGCTTAGTTATAGCCTAATAAAAATGCCGGAAGACACCAGCCCCCACGGAGGCTGCCTCCCTGCTTTCTAAGACAACCCACACGGCCTTGGAAAACCTGGGCAATCAGCCTTCTAACTCCTTTGGTTATGATCTTTAAGATGAACCATAGCAACTTCTCAGGACTCCGTAAAGTTATACACAAATCTGGAGCTGCAGCCTGGAGATGATGGTGGGGGGTTCTAGAAAGTGAAACAGTGAAAATGGCCCAAGCTGCACTGACTCCTTGGTCGGATTGTGTGGGGTCTGAGAGACATCAGCGGACCGGGAGACAGCCCTAGAGGCCTCTCTAGGCATGAAAATCCTGGCAGTAGGCAGGAGACTGTCTTGCCGGAGAGGTCCGCCTCCTAATCCCAGGCACCCGTGAATATATTACCTTGCATGGGAAAAGAGGCTTTGCAAATATAATTAAGGTTAAAGGCCTTGAGGAGGAGAGATTATCCCGGGTCTAATGTAAGAGTTCTTATCAGAGGAAGATGGGAATATCAGAGACAGAGGTTTGCAGATGTCGTGCTGCCAAGGAATGCAGCCTCCTCTAGAGGCTGGAAAAGGCAAGGAGATGGATTCTCCCCCGGAACCTTCCGAAGGAACACGGTCCTGCTGTCACCTTCACGTTAGCTCAGTGAGACTTCAGACCTGCGGAACTGTAAGATAATAAATACATGTGCTTTTATGTCAGTAACTCTGCACTATGGCAGTAATAGGAAACTGATACAAGCCTCTGTTTTGACCAGGCACTGCTTTCTTAAGGCTTTCTTTAGTGTCTGCGAATACAATCTTAGCAACTCTCCTGCCACCTTTTACCTTAAATTCCAGGTTCGGAGAATGTGTCCCAGGGGACATACTCCCTCTTCCTTCCACTGCCCGCCCACCCCACCTTCAACACACACACACCCCACCACCAACAACAGGGCAACAGGCTCTAGTCCCAGCTGTGCCTCAAAGTTGAGATGTGACTTTGGCCAGGTCACCCATGCCATGCATCTGAACAACAAAGGAGTGACTGGTCCCTCCCCAGTCTAAAATGAAATGACTATGAAATAGGATTCAGATTTCCTCCAGGGAAGGCCGTTTTCTCCATTCAAAATGGAAACGAATCAACAACTGGGTGGATATAAAAAATGTCCCAGCAGCACGATGCAGGAGGCCCACTCTTCTCCATTCCTCCTCGCTCTTGTTCATTGTAAAGACTTTCAGCCAGCCCTTGTGGTCTCACTTCTCCTAAAAAAACAAGCTAAATGCAAGCCCGACACTGCATGAAAGATGAGGCTCAAATCGTGTCTCAGAACTGGTGATTTACACATGATTTGTGATTCCTTTAGTATATTAATTGGTAAACACCCTACAAATGTGTGTGTAAACTAAAGCCGTTTAACATATGCAAACAGTGTCATCTCTCAGTGTGGTGTCACTGAAATTTCAGCAAATTCAGATACTCGCTCCAGTATGTATATAATTCCTCTCCCACTCCAATCCCCCTTCCACTGGCTCCCTTCCTTTGATCCTATTTCAGATAAAACAGGATGGCTGACCCAGATCTGTAAACCCTTTAATAGTAGAGCCGTATGCTTCTATCCTCAGTGCACCCTGCTTGTTGTTTGTTATAATTCACTGCTCCTCCTCCCTGCCCAGTGAATGGAGTGGAATGGCTTGATGAGCTATAACACTGTTTCCAGCCACTGCTAATCAACCCCTGAAGCTGACATCCTTGCTTATAAATACGCATGCTACCTAGAGAAAGGGGATTCGGGAACAGTCCCTGTGTGGTTGAATTGCAACTGCACGGTAGTAGCATCAGCCAAGGCCTCAGTATTGAGCATTTGAACTTGACCGGCATCCAGATTCCATTCTGGAAGCCTACCCTTTATGTGTCAGAGCACCACGCCCCCCGGTGCACAAGGTGTCGCTTTGGGTATATTCTTAAGAACTACACAGCTTTTCTCAAATGTTAGTGCCAGCACCACCTTGCACCTAGAAAATGTAAGTTCCTGGGCCCTGTCCCAGAAATACTGAATCAGAAATTGTCATTGGTGGTATCCAGGAATATAATTTTAAACAAGCTGCCCAAGAAATTCTGAACCACATTACAATTTTAGAACCACTTAAAGATGAGGAGTATGTTACAATAAAGAGAAGATTTTGTTCAATGCCATTCTTTTTCCTATATCCTGCTCCTCATCTCCTATTTTCCCCTTCCAGGAGTCTGTTTTTTACAGTCATGCATAGCAGTTACCAAAAGTAAAGTACTCAGGACACGTCATCAGAGTGTTGGGATTGACTGATGGGAAAAGCTGGCTTTTTAAAAGGCCCATCTTTCCAGGAGAGTCTACGATTTCATTTTCCTGGAGTTGATCTGAAATCTCTGGTCAGAGTTCGCAAATGAGGCAGGTATCTGACCCCCCAAAATAATAATAATCATAAACCTTAAATCTTAATTTTTATCCACAGCCATTTTAGCACCCTAGGTCAAAATCTGAGGGTTTTAATGAAAAGAGAATAATGATAGTTAAAACTATGTGTCTTCTTGGGTAGAAAACTATAGGAGGCTGGAGCTACCTTACTCTCTCAGCTTGAATTTTAAGACCAAATACAGCTCCCATCTATCTGCCTTGATGTCTGTTCCATTCAAATATGATTTAATTATGTATCGACCCAGGGTCTGACACAGTAAAACTATCATCACTCTCCTGCCTGGATTCCCGAGTGATTCTCTGAGTAAAGGTGATCAAACCTCCATTAATCTATAACATAGACCATAAGGAGGAAAGGACAGAACAATAATTGCCAAGCACAGCATGGCAGATGACAACAGTAAAAACCTCCTCTGGAAACCTGGAACTGGTTGTTCGGCTCAAAGAAAGTGACATGTCACAATTCTAGCATCAGGTCAAGATATAGTGAGCGCAAAAGCAAAATGTATGGGATACACCTGCAGCCCTCCCACGGTCCGCAGTTGCTGCCTTGTGGCTAACCTTCAGCACAACCTCCCATTGGCCTGGCTGTGCAGGTGGATGCTGTAGAATTTCAGGTACTGTGTCATGTGGGCCGGGCCATCGCCTCCCCACCACTGCCAGCTGCAGCACCTCCGTCACCTGCCGTGTGCATTTTCATGGATTAGTCAGGTGGCCCTGCTGATTTCATTGTAAAAATTCTCCCTGGGCCTTCTGTCTTCATTCATGCATTCAAAAACTTTATTTTTTTTTATTTTGACAAAATTTCAAATTCAAGGGAAAGGTGCAAGAGTAGTAGAAAGAATACTCATCTACACTCAGATCCACAAATGTTAGTATTTTACTACATTTGCTGTATTCTTCTCTCTTCTCTGTATGTGTATACACACAGATGAAATACATATGTATACACATATATTTGTCTTTTTAACCATTGTGAACAAGATGTCCCATTACCCCTAGAAACTTGAGTGTTTCTCCCCAAAGAAGAAATTCTCTTACGTAACCACAACATAATCATTGAAATCGAAATTAACATTGATAAAATACTATTACCTACTCCACAGACCTTACTCGTGTTTCACGTGTTAGCTGAATAGTGTCCCTTATAATAAGTGAAAATCCAGGTCCGTTTGTTGCATTCTGTTTTTATGTGTCTTCAGTCTCCTTTAATCTGGAACCGTTCCTGAGTCTTTTTATTCCGTGACATTGATAGCTTCTAAAAAGTTCAGATCGATTATTTTGTAGGATGTCCCCACGTCTGCGCTTCTCTGATGTTCCTTAGGACGAGATTCAGGTTGTGCGCTTTTGGCAGGAGTGTCACAGAAGTGATGCTGAGTTCTGTCCCCTGCGTCCTGTCTGGGGGTGTGTTCTCCAATTCATCCCATTCCTGGCGACGTTAGCTTGGATATCTCGTGTTAGGTGGTGTCTGCCAAAGTTTCCACTGTGGAGTGATATTTTGCCCTTGGTGATTAGTTGAGTACCTTGTGGAAGGATACCATGAAACCACGTAAATAGTTCTTTATTTACTCTTCGAACATTCACCCTGTAGGTCTGGATCCTTCTACGATCCATGTCTGAATCGAGTATTAAGGGGTTCATTCTGATTGATGGTTTTTTACGTTTATCAGTTGGTTTTCTCTTGTAGGGAAGAGTTTTCCCTTCTAATTCATTCATTTGCCCATTCATGTCAGTATATTTTGTGGATTCTTATAGTATTACTCAATGGGTTATAATTCTTTACTATCATTTACTTGGATGCTCAAAATGTTCCAGATTTGATCAGTGAGAACCACTTCAAGCTGGCTCCTGTGTCCTTTTCAACAAATACGTTTGAGTCCTTTCACCGGCATGTGTCAGGCACTGGGGACACAGAAGGAAAAAAAAAAAATCCCTGGCCTCATGGAGCTTATGTTCTACTTTGTGGGAGACAAAATAACAATAATAATGATGATGATGATGATGATGACGTAGTAAGGAAACGGTATAGTATGTTAGAGTGCATTAAGCATTGAGAGGAAAAAGCAACGCGGAAACCAGCCTTTGGTGCAGAGAATTGTGACTACCAAGGCTGGTCAGGGAGAGCCTCATCCGTAGGTGTCCTTTGAACAAGGACCTGAAGGGCATGCGGGAGCGAAGTTGCGTGGACGTCTGGAGGAAAACTCTGCCAGGCAGCGCCCGGCACTCCAAAGCAGCAGGAACAGTAGCGATTCGGTGAGGTACAAACACGCTGGCATTTTTAGTCTGATGACTCAGGTGGCCGCGCTGAGGACAGACTGTGGGAGGCAATGAGAAAGGCAGGGAGACCAGGATCGTTGCCAAGGAGCCTTAGATGCCCACAGCACACACTGCTAAGACACTGAACATTTTAGTTAAAGGGTATGTTGATCCGATGACAAGTTATTGAATCAGCCATCTCAGAAAGCAGAGTTCCTGTAGAAATAAGACCTGGCTCTTAAATTATTGAACTATTTCTATCCATACAAAGTATTTGAACTATGTGTATGAGTGCCTGTACACATGTGTTTAATGTATGCATGTGTATGTGTAGGTGGAGAGCAATGAAACAGATAAGCAGCAAAAGTTCTAGTAGGCAACAAGACTTTTCTGTCTACAGACCACTCCAGGGTGTGCAATACACTGAGGTGGTTCATATTTTGGTCCTGAAATCACTGCTGTTATTAGTTCACGGTTGTTATTATTAGCACTCAGCAATTTTAGAAAAACGTATTGCCTGTTTTTTAATTCCCAGCAGGGACATGCACACTGCCTGTCATGGATTATACAGTGTGGCAAGATTTAAATACCACCTATGCTTTCCTTAGGAGGCTTCATTTGTGTCCACACCCAATTACAGTCGTCTCTGCCCAGCCTTCTGTCCTCAAATGCCCTGAATCTGTACCCAGGATGACACGTGGACAGCACTCCCCCTCCCTCTGTTCCCCTCTTCTTTCCTTGGGATGTCACAAGAGCCAGAAATTTGCCCGGAAATCTCCCAATAAAGAAAAGTCCAATCTGGTCACAGAGAGCAGGAACATGAGTCAGAAATTTAGGATTATTTTTTTACCCATCACCTTGATTGACGCCTCCGTGACCTTACGCTGTTAACACCTGCCTCCACAGGTGTGTGAAGAGCTTTAATTAATATTTGTAAATCTCCCTGACTGCCACCGATAGAAGGTGGCCTAAAAGGGCAAATTATTATTAATCATGGGGGGAAAAGTGGAGAAATTAAGTTCTATTCCTTCATCAGAGAGAGACCTGCACCCACGGACACTATTTTCACAGTAGAAAGATTAAATATAATCTTGATTTACTTACTTTGCACTTACAGAAATGCCCAGTGTCTATTTAATGCAAAACTCCTATTCTGCGCTCTGCCTCTTACACAACACGCGCTGCCTCTGGGTCCTGATGCTGTTTAAGTAAGTTTTCACTGAGAGGAGTCTTGCTATTCGCGATGAGTGTGAGAGTTCATCTAATTAGCTGATTTTAGTTCATTTGGCATTAAATAATTCCCCAAATTCCCATATGTTTGAACAATATGTTCAACAAGGGGGATGATTCTCTGAAAGCAATTAAGTAGTTCCTTTTAGGAGAGCTTGTCATCGGTCACTCAGAAGCATCCCTGCTATTCCTGCCCGTGATGAATGCAGGCGACAATTACACAGAAAGCGCTTAACCTTCCCTAATGGCCGTTGGCAGGCACTCACACGCAGGCTGCCGCTGCACGCTGGTGACAGCACACATTTGAATTTTATGTTTTTTTTGAAACCTCAAGTATATTGTTCTAGGCTTTTCATAAAGTGTTTGCAACTGCTAACACATTGCTTTCTAATCCTCCTCCCCTCGCCTGTTCTGCTTAAAGGTAAATGGCAGACTTTTGCTCAGCGTAACCTATGTTTTGCTTGTATAGGAAGAATTGTCAACTTTGGCCTGGTGATTACCTTTGTGGAAGATTGAACTTTTTGAAGGCATCTCCAGGGCTGCTTGGGGAGGGAAGGAGCTCACATAATCATGTTACATCTACTGTTTTGGAAGATGCTCCTGCTCGGTTATATGGCCTGGCTTTATTGCAACAGCAAATTATAGATAATGAGCTCAAGTGTGACTATTACTAACCTGAGAGCGAACAGGAGATGTCAACAAAAACAATTCAGAAATTAATAACATGTTAGATGTACTCATTTTAAAAAGCTGTGTATTTATACAGAATCATGGGAAAGGTGGCATCTTTTAGCAGTAAATTTCATCTCAATGTTGCCCAAGGGGTTGCTTTTTTGATCAGTGATAGCATCTTTAAATGTCCTTCCTAGGTAGTATGAGTGAATGGTTTAGTAATAATACTATTCTTCCTAGGTAGTATGAGTGAATGGTTTAGTAATAATACTATTCCTAGCTCTCATGTAGCATTATTCATCTGTGAGTCCTGAATTGCTTTATTGACTATATTCGATGTCATTATATTTCTTACAAGTGAAAATGTAGCTAACAAAAAGATCATCTAGCTTACTGAAGAACTCATATGCAGTTGGGGGAAAAATAAGTGGAGTTCTGGGTCTTTCTTACTGATTGCCATCTTGTAGACTACCCCTCCGTACTCTTTGGGGTTGGAGATTAAAAACAAAAGCCAAGAAAATAAAAGAGGGAGACATGCAATGAAGCGTTATTATTCCCCTTTAGTTAAATTTCACTTTCTTTTGTCTGTTTCATGACTCTGCATTCCCACTATGGAAAAATCCAAACACCAGGTTTTGGGCAGAATGATTTTAAATTTAGATCTAAAACAAGAAACAGTTGAAAGATACATGTTTATGTATTTTGTTACACACGTTTATAGTTGTCTACTGTGCTGTCACTAAATAACCTACGTATTTGTGCATCGGCAAAGAACAAATGTTGTCAAAGCCAGAATAGAGATACTCAATCCATGTATGTTTAAGGGCTGTTTTGTTTCATAATAACCTGTTTTATCGTTTATCAGCATTGAAAATATTGTAGGATGTGTTGTTGGGAGGAAGGAATCTGATGGTAATAAGATGACTAGATCAATCATTTCCATAAAGTTCTTGTTTGGTCATTGATAATGTTATCACCAAGAATAAGAATGTGGCAGCTGGCATGTAGACCCACCAGCCAGGTCTTTGAGTTTTCCAATTCTGCCCTGTTTTTCCAAAGATGCATCTGTCATTTTGTCGGTTGGTTTGTTGAAACCTAGATTTGAAATCTAGGCTGAAACTCACTGTGTGTGCCTGAGAAGGTCGGGATTCCTGCTCGTTCTCCAGACCAGGACTTTGTCATGTGGCGCTGTCCAGAAGGAAATCCTAGAAAGGGATTTTGACGAGCCTGGAGGAAACCCCAATCTATAACTAAATCCTCGCTCACATATGGCCCTCCTTGACACACTTCTGTCTTTTATTCCTTTCCCAACTGTGAAGCCTCCAGTCTGATGGGTCCGAGGTGCTCCTGAGTCCTGAAGTCACCTGTGGTCCTCCAGACATGATCGTCACCACTCCCTTTGCGCTGACCATCCCACACTGTGCAGACGTCAGCTCCGAGCACTGGAACATCCACTTAAAGAAGAGGACACAGCAGGGCAAATGGGAGGTGAGACCCAAGTCTTCCTTTTTGAAACAATGAGATGGGGGTTCCACCTATGGGATAGATTTAACCGTAACCTCTTTGAACCCAATAAATCAGCATTTTCTTGTTTTGCAAAGGCCTGGTGGCACATGTTTTATAACATCCTCAAGGTACTGGCTGGTATTTTTTTCCCCTGATAACAGAAAACAGAGACAAGGGATAATGCAGAGATTTGCTGTTTGATTTGAGAATAAATACAGTTATAAGGACCCGCACAGACACATCCCCTTATGGACCTGGTCCCTATCTCCCCTCACTTCTTCCTAGGCCATGGCCCTGTCTCAAATGCCATTGCTCTGTGGCCTCTGTGAAGTTAGGAAGGAGGCCCAGGGTAGGCGGGCTGTGTTCATAAAAGAAATAGCTATATCTGTTTTTTTTCTGTCCTGGGGATTATAACGTATCTATGGTTAAGTAGCCAGGAACATAATAGGTGCTTAATGTATGCTTAATCAGCTAATGAATGCATTGAGAATTATTATCAGTGACTGTTTCCTTGTGTCTGTGATGCATGTAGAAGGGATACAGTACAAGGAGAGAACAAAGAGGAGACAAGAAAAGAGAATGTGGATATGTAACGGGAGGTGCACGACAAGAGAGCCGGTCACGGCAAAGACCGATTGCCACTGAATTACTATTTTAAGTGAAAGCCCTGATTTATCTGTCTGATAGGGCCTCCTTTATGTCCATCTGAAACCAGTTTGCATGAAAGCAGGTGAATTATCTTGTTGGAACACAATGACCTGTTCCAGCTAGCCCTGGGATCTTGCCTCCCAGGAGGTGCTTCAGGCAAAAGAAGCAAAAGGAAAATCATGTTTCTTTAGAAGAAGGAAATTCCCATTTGCTGCCATGGATTACATTTACGCTGCCCGGCTATGTCTTGAAACTAGTCTTTTTTTTCTTTGTTCCGGAATGCTATTTATTCAGTCCTAGTGCAACCACCGGCAGATTTCCTGGGGCATGAAGTTCCATGGGTTTCATAAACCACCGAGTTGTGGTCCTGTTCACATTATGTTTGGTTTTTGCCTTGATTTTTAACGTTTCCTTCTTCCCAACACTTCTTCCTAACCTTTTACACCCACGTGGTGTCATATCTATACTCTCCCAAACCAGTCTCGCGTACCAAAGTTCTTATCAGGAAAGGTGAAATATTCTAGAACATCTTATCCAAATCATTTATCTAGTGGTTTACCTTGTGAACGATGTTGATGGAATGAAAGGAGACAAAACGTTTGAGAGAAAATAAACATTACCTTAGGGATAGCTAAAGAGTTTTCAGAAATAGACCTTCGTAAAAAATAAAATATTTGCTTATTCACATTAATATTCAAGATTTTTTTAAACTCGACATTGAACAAATTATCCAGAAATAGAACTTTTAAAGTCATTTTTGTTATTATAACCCCTTAAGTAGAAACTCTAATAACATACTGAACATAACCATTTCTTGAACTCTTAATAGAAGAGGGACATTTAACATCAAGATAATTAAGACAGTAAAAACATGCTGAAAAAACGTATTTGTTTATTTACGTCCTAGCAACCTAATGCTTAAATCACGTCTTATTTTTCTGAGCTGAGAGAATTTACCATGCGTTTCCCCAACAGGAAGTGATGTCAGTGGAGGATGAATCCACATCCTGTTACTGCCTTTTGGACCCCTTTGCATGTCACGTGCTCCTAGACAGCTTTGGGACCTATGCCCTCACTGGAGAGCCAATCACAGACTGTGCCGTGAAGCAACTCAAGGTGGCAGTTTTTGGTTGCATGTCCTGTAACTCCCTGGATTACAACTTGAGAGTTTACTGTGTGGACAATACCCCCTGTGCATTTCAGGTAAGCCTTTTTTGCATAATTCTCCTCTTGGTGTCATGAAAGTATGGGGTTTCCTAAAGATCAGTATCAAGAGTCTGGAATGAACCTCCACCACTGGTTTGACTGAGATACCTATCTCGAAGCAAGAGCCATGTTCCTGTGTGTGCAAGAGGGGTTGAGGTACTTGGCAGTCAAGAATAGAGACAGGGTTCAATGAACACATCTGGAGAACATTGTATAATAAATGATCAGACTGACTCTAAGTGTAGTCGGAATTCAGAAAACAAATGCAATACAGGAGCTGGAGAAGTTTTTGAGAACTGTTTGCAAACTTTTAATAAATGGATAAGATTTAGGAGCAAAGAGAAAGGGCTACACCATATCAAGTAGGAAAATGGTATGAGGCACAGGGACAAAAAGAGTTATTTGTTGTGCAGAGGGCAGTGAGAAAATTACTTGAATCAACTGAAGGTTGTAGTTAGGAAACAATTATAAATCATACCTATCACCAGGTAATCATTTTATATCCTGGACACATAGTCTATTAATTATCAGGGCTACTAGGGCAGAGACGGTTCAAGGTTCCTTTCCATTTTTGGTAGTTTTAATCATGTAAGATTCATTTTAAATTAGCTGCTCACGAAGAGAGCGAGTTTATTAATAGCAGCAAGGATGATGCAGAACTGCATGTGTAAGCTTTGCCCATATATAAATAGCACGGCTCTCCTGACATACCTCATTCCAGATCTCTGCTATTCCAGTTTGGGATCATTAAGTCCATTATGCAGAGCATTTCCTCAGTAACTAGATTTTAAGACACTGAGCTGGAAAACTCATGTTTACCAATAGAAAAGATACAACGACCTGAATCCTGAACATAAGCCAGTCAAGGTGACACAGTGCCAGCCTGTGTTCCTCAAACTCCCCCGTCTCTTAAGCAGCGCAGGTCATAAGGGCACACTTAGAAAGGGGCTTCTTTGAGAGCGATGCCATTTTGTAGAGCAAGGAGCTTCAGTGTTAAGTAGTTAAAACCTCATCCTGTGGCCGGGCGCGGTGGCTCACGCCTGTAATCCTAGCACTCTGGGAGGCCGAGGTGGGCGGATTGTTTGAGCTCAGGAGTTCGAGACCAGCCTGAGCAAGAGCGAGACCCTGTCTCTACTAAAAATAGAAAGAAATTAATTGGACAACTAAAAACATATAGAAAAAATTAGCCGGGCATGGTGGTGCATGCCTGTAGTCCCAGCTACTCGGGAGGCTGAGGCAGGAGGATTGTTTGAGGTTGCTGTGAGCTAGACTGACACCATGGCACTCTAGCCCAGGCAGAAGAGTGAGACTCTGTCAAAGAAAAAAAAACAAAAAAAACCTCATCCTGTGATTGCCATTTTATACTCTTCATCTGCTCTCCCCACACCCAGGAAGAGGATTTCTCCAAGAGAAAAATACATAATAGACATTCAGGAAGCAAATGGCAAGAATGAATGTTTAAATAGAGGGGTCCATCTTGGGGTCACTGTTACCACTAAACAGTTGTAGAATGCACCACGACTCAGGGTGGGTGTTTAGTAACTCAGCTAGATTTTAAAGACTGAGTAAACTGGAGTCACCATGGAGGATGCTGGAAGATTTCCAATCTCCCGGGTCGTGTAGATAACCCACTGCCAACTTTGGAGAGTTGTTCACACAACTTGGAAGTCAGCCCTCCTAACCAGTTGGGAATTTTCTTTGAATAATGGTCTCGCTGCTGATGTATATAGCAGCACGATATTTACCTAAAGACCTTATTCTGCGTGACTTTCAGATAATCTGTTTTCATTCCTGTTAATTGCTGCCACATTTTACGATAGCTGTTGTTCACAGATGAGTAGAAATTGCCATGAAACTCATGAAAACATGGCCCTAAACACAGCTTTTCAAACCACTATCCATGCCTGTTGGTAATCTACCCTTGCTAGCCAGTGCTAGGGAAAATGTAATTCCCCCTCTCATTGAATCCAAATATCTTTATTTCATCATTTAGAGGCATTTCTTAAATTAGTAAAACTCTTTAATTTTGCTCAAGATAAATTCTTTCCAGTAGAAATACCTTTGCCCCCACTTGTCCTAATCTCTTTACCTCTGGTGATTCTGTCTCTCTCTGCCCTATTACAGCAAACAAAGCTGATTTTAAAGTTGGGTTTGGTTGTACTTGTTGTGATGGGACGTATGTGACAGCTGTCATGAGCATAAAAACTGTGCTCCCTCTCATGGGGGTTCTGAGAGATCATCAACCTTGGGTGAATAGCTTTTCTGAACTGAGACTTCCTGTGCCAGGAAATAACCATTTACTCCTTAGGCTTGGTTTTGTCTCTGAAAGGATTCCACAGAACTTTTACTTTGCTAAGTGAATGTGTTCAGCACCTTCCGCAGAGATTCATTTTGACCCCCTTAATGTCCCAAATCATTTTTAGGGCTTTACATATGATATTTAGTTAGAGGGGGAATTAGTTACTAAGCCACTAAAACAGATCCACTCTCTTAAGAAAGCCTAGGCAGCAGTTCACTTTTTGAACCTTTAAATTAGTATTTAGCGCCCCCAACTTCTTTGGTGTAAGCTGAAAATATAGTGGTGATATTTTCTGCAACCCTTATAGAACCCTGGCTTTTTAATCAAAATTAGTAAATAGTTTTTCATGGAGTATTGCTGTAGAAATTGCCCTTCCTGGAATGTGCTTTGACTGTCATTATAAGGAAACATTTGTTGTGATTAGGAAATTGATACAAGCACAGTTGAGAAAGCTGCTGTGTTTATTGTAGTGCATCTCAAGGAAATGATACCCAGTGTGTGCCCAACTAGAACTGTGATCTTGACCAAGAAGGAAGCCTGATTTAAGGGCACGGTTGCATCTTTCACTTCATTCATATCGCACCGGGAAATTACATCCCATAAAACACTTAAAAGCCCACCCTCTCACTGGAAGACCTTGCTAGAAGGAAAGCGTACAGACCTAACGCCACCTGTCCTCTCAGAACTGGGTGGGAGCCAGGCAATATGGCCCCACCAAAGAAAATCCCTTTGGAGAATTTTCGGTAACAAAATAGAAACATTTTCTGTCTTTAATCCTGTCCTCCTTCCCCTGGGCCTCCTGCAGGGCTACTCTGCTTCTCATTTACTCTGGAGGTAGCTCATCTGAATAATAGTAGCATTTTCTTTGCATGACAAAAACAAAATACTTCATATACCTGACCTAAGACATAATTAATTTAGTTTCGGATTTCCAAAGATCTGTTTTGATAAATACATCTAAAACCATCTCTGTGGCAAATTAAATCAGCTCAGATATGTTTATAAAAAATAAAAAAGTCATCTGCCTGCAGGTGAGGGAAGAAGAGACCAAAGGACTTCTTGTCCTTCCTGCTTCTGTAATAATTAGAGCTGCCATCTTATGTGTATGTTTGACATTGCCTCCTTTGATAAATTCAATCCAAAGGTTGAGGCATGGTGGTATATTTTCAAGGCAGTAACATTTTAAGACCTGGTATTTGGTTATTATGTTTTATTACATGCTGACACACACATGCAGCTCAAAGAAACCTTGACATAGGGAAAGCAAGGAATTAAGCACTAGCCCTATCTTATCTTAGAAAGAAAAAAAACAACTATTTTTACCCCAGTGCTCCCGGCACTCCTGCGCAGCACCTCTTGGTACTCATTACTCACGTGGCATTAATGTGGATTTCGAATCTAATTTCAAAGGATTTCCTCCAGATGTAGTTCTTGTGTTTATCAGTAATGCAACCTTGGGAAATATCGTACACGTAAAGCATTTAAAGGGAAACACCACAGCGACATAATTTGTGTGCATGTATGTGTGTGTGTGCAGGTTCAAACAGTTTAGTCTCATAAATATGTAAATTCAGCGTGCCTGTTTTAGTATCCCTGAAGCATACCTGAATATTGCTGCCTGTCTCATTAAATCAACATAAAGAGCTCAGCAAGGCACAGAGCACACGTTTCTCCTGGCCACAGCTTCTAGAACTGGATGACTTGCAAGCCCAGTGTGAAATGATGAAATAGAACGCCTAGGAAAACCACTATCCAGACCCTTTAGGTGCATTTTATAAACAAGAAACCAGCCAGACCCTGTTTTCTAGTTCCATTATCTCAGATATCCATTGAACAACAGAACCGGGGATTTCACAGTAGGTCCTTGTCGTAGAGGAAAGGAAAGGAAAAAAAATCAAGTGAATATCAGGTCTCCCTCTTGGGGTGATACATCCACCACGTGAGTGATTCAGAACTAGCACAGCAGAGTTGTTGGTATCACTGATTTCCCAACCTGGCTGGGCAGCAGAATCATGTAAAGAAGCACGTAGAAATGCAGGTGCCTAGGCCCTGAAAGTAATACAATAGGCTGAGGCATGACTGGGATATCTGTATTAAGTGCAAGCCATTCATTCTATTTGGAGATGTTTTAAAGCTCGTACGCCAAGAGTTTAACTCTGAGGCCAATTGTGCCTCTACATGTATATAAACACAATGATTAGTTCGTTATTGGACTTTTTCATTTTAATAATTGTTTTGTTACTGAATAACTATAATTGCTTCATATTTTGTGCAAGATTACGAGACACTGTTAATTGCACAGTTGGTTCAATATGTGCAGGTTAAAGTATTAAGCTAAAAAAGCAAAAATTAGTCATGTTAAATTGGGGGCCCTAAAGCAGAACTTTTTAAAAGGTACTCTTTTCTTTTGTGACAATTATAAGTAGATGTCCATTTTTAAAATCCCTAATATTCTCCATTCCCAGGACTGTTTCGACAATACATATATCACCAGGGCAAATATAGACTGACTTATGTCGCTTTAGACATATATCTTGCACCAATGGAAAATTATTTATGGGAAAGATTTAATAACAGTCTGACCTTCACATGATTCTTTATCCAGCCTAGTTTAAGAAAAGGAAGGGAAATTTAGTAGGAAAGACACTGAACCATGATCACGTTGCCTTGTCTTAGCTCTGCCATTCACCATGTGGCTTTAGGCAAAGAACTTTTTGGGAGGCCTTTATGATTTCATCTGTAAATAAGGCATTTAGTGATCTAAATCTTCCCTTCCAATATGACAATTCTGAGTCGTTTCAAAATATTGAAATAGCCTAGAACTGCGCATGATCTCGAACGAGTCACTTCATCTGCTGGTGTCGGGTACTTGCCAGTCCACGAAGGCAAGTTAAATTTAAAGAAAAGGGGTAGACTTTAAAGAGCCTAGTTCAAATATATTTAGAAGTGTCAACATGGTTATTAGACTGTTGCTTTAATATAGTTTTAATAAGCACATTTCTTACTTTTACCTGTTTTTAACCTTGCACCAGAATTGCAAAAAGAGGTCAATATATTATCATATTAATTATTTTCCTTGATTATAAATAAACCCAGGTAAGGAACTGAGGCCTAAAGAAAATAAGTCATTTTCCCAAGGTCGCACAGAAATGTGATTAGAATCCTGTGCTTCCATCTTCTGTATATAAGATTAGTACTCTTTTGAGTGCATCAAGACACCAGAGGAGTCTTATGCACCTTGAAACCTGAGCGACATCCCTCTAAGGTAAAATACAAAGTCCTCAGCAAGGCAAACAAGAATTCATGATCAGTTCACTGCCCTCAACTTTCACCAGCTCCAGCCACACACTTTCCACCCTAACCTTCTGTGCAGCTCTGTCTGGCCACCATGCCTCTGTACCCGCCCTGCTCAGTGTCTGAAATGTCTTCTCCCTCCTTGTTAAGTTGCTGACTCCTGTATTTACTTCATCACTTTCTCTAGTAATCCCCTGACTCCTTCTTGGCCTGTCCTCCCTTCTGGGTTAGGCACCCTCTGTCTTCCCTGACCTCCCATGCGTATGTGGATGGCAGTGCTTGGATATTACAGTATTAATATAATCATATGCCTACTGTTCTGACCCTCTCACTGGACTCTGTGCTCCTTGGTGGCAGAGACTGTTCCATTTCTGTACACCCAATGTCCAACTCAAGTATAGCCCTGGCAGACGCTTATTAAATCTCAACAGAAGAAACCAGTGACCAGAATCCATAAAAGGACTAATGTCTCACCAAAGTACGCATTTAGAATTAATTCCCTTTCTTCCAACATGACCTCTTTCCTTCCATTCCTTGCAGCCCCCACCAGACACTGGCCAGCATGTTGTTATGCCCAGCTCTGAAATCCAGTGTTAGGATAGTACAGTGCTTGGCAATTCCTATCAAGTACGGTCATTGCTAATTACATGCAGATATTGAAACTAATGAAAATGAAGAATTTAGCTCCTTAGTCATTTGACATATTTCAGGTGGTTAATAGCCACTGTGGCTAGTGGATACCAAAATGGACAACACAGATGTAGAACATTCCTTCATCACAGCAAGTTTAGCATGGACCCAAGGGCCCCAAGAAACACCCCTCATACGAACAATCCCAAAGAGGTGGCGACAATGACATTGAACTAAATCATTTAGTCCTGAAAAAAAGATACTTGTTTACGTGTACACGCAGGATAAAAGTTGGGGATGGCTTCTTGCTAGCCAGAAATGTTTTTGTTAATGTCATTCCACTTATAGACAAGAGATGGATCAAATGACCAGTAGAGCTGTTTTTACTCATTGATAATTGAAATGTAAGGTTTATTGTATTTATAAACCTGTTTGCCTTACTTCATACAATCTTTTTTAGAATCTGGGAAGATTATAGGACATAAAAGATTACAGTTTTTGTATTTCTTCTAGCTCTGCAAGGAAACGATAAGTCAATTAATAGTGATTTTTAAAATGGATTTAGGGAGATCTCTAATCTTCAGTGACACCAAAAGCTTCCCCTCCACAATAGTGTAGCATTTTACAGAATATATATTTGTTCTATTATTTCATTTGTCCTACCACCTAATACAATTCTAAACACCACAAATTTGGAACTAATTAAATGGCTTCCTCAACAGAATGTATGTGGATTGAGTTTGTATTAGATCGTATTGTATAGAGATTTTTCAGTGAAAGATACAGACATGTTTACCTCAGGAATTTGCTGTTTTTCTGAGCTACAGCTAACCTGATCCACGACTTGTTTTTTCTTGGCCTTTGGCATAATAACGTTTATGAACGGTACTACAAATAAACATGATGCATGCACTCTGGAACATTTATTTTTAACCCAGAAGAATAAATATCGGATAATGCCTGGGTTAGTGAAGAATAGTTGAACCGGAGTGGGAGAAGGCTGTTTCCTCGATTATTGTGAAATATGATGATGTGTCAGGTTGAGTACAAATACCTCCCTTGATTACGGTCATATCAGAATGAAATTCATGCAATCGTGGAAACTCAACAGTAGTACAATTTGCATGGGGGCAGGGGAGGTCTTTTAAAGAAAGGCACAGTGTATTTGAAAGCCTAAGCAATGCAAATAATAAAGAACAATTGTTTCTTTCTGACCAAATCCTTATTAATGCAGCACCTTTTAGTAATTAGGCCTCAGGATATGGCGTCATAAAGATGTGGTGGGCATACATGTGCACAGAGAGAAATATACAAGAAACCGGATATTTCACTGTTGTTCCTGTTTTCTTTTTCCTCTCCCATAGGAAGTGGTTTCAGATGAAAGACATCAAGGTGGACAGCTACTGGAAGAACCAAAGTTGCTGCATTTCAAAGGGAATACCTTTAGTCTCCAGATCTCTGTTCTCGATATTCCCCCATTTCTCTGGAGAATTAAACCGTTCACTGCCTGCCAGGTACTAGCCAAATGGGTTTCTAACAGAACAGCTTTGCTCTACCCAGCAAGCATGCCCCAAATCCTGGTGAGCGCCTGTGTGATTTTTCCCTCCTCCTTTAAAGGATGGATTTCATCTCAAAACTGTCACGGAGATGGAACAGTTTGGGCTACACACAGGCAAGGAAACATACTGTCGTAAATGCACAAGATTCTAACAGGTGTGGGGAAATATAGGTGCTTGCATGTCAGGTAATGTGACATTTCTCCCCTCTCCTGTTTGAACTGTTGCTCAGCATAGGTTGAAATGCCAATTTAACAGTGTAGAGCAAGGTTTGGGTGTTGGTTTGTTTTTATTAAAATCGGTTCATCGTGCGACATTGTTTTAAATGAATGTTGGTGAGAAACTTTTTAAGGATGATGATTCTGAGTTATAGAAAGCTTTGGCTGGCCGGGTGAGAACAAGAGAGTTTGTTCTTCAGAGATGAAGGACTTGCTGTCAAATGAATTGCGCAGGATGAGAAGAAGGAATTAATTAGGTTATTAAGTATGAAATGTCCAATTTCCTTAAGTACTTAGTTTGATATCTCTGACATTTCACTTTGACACATCTTGTTTTATTGTGAAAATACATCCTCAGTCTTTCAAACACGTGGTTTGGCTTGTGACCATCTTTCATTTTTTTTTAGAGCAATTTTTATAAACCACGGATAAGTCAAAAATTTGTGTTATTTCTGAATATGAGTTCTGTCGTGGAATCAATGCAGTGCAGACAGCTCGAAATATTAATACAAATTGAAAAGCAGAGAAAAATAATCCTTTTTTTTAGAGTCCTTTTATAAATATCTACAGATGCATGGTATTGTCCATATGTCTCTTATTAGAGTTTTGGGTTTTTTTGTTTTTTAAATGGCAGGGAAACTTGGAATCTCTTTGGATCATTTTTACAGATTTTGACTACATACTTAGCATGAAAAGATCTCTTATCAACCATTGACTAGTATTGTCATCGTAAACAACCAGCATCATCTGTGCTTCGAGTGACAGGATGTTTCCCTAACTCTGGAAAAGCTGTGGGTGTACTCACGTTGATCTGGAATCACAGGATGCTTTCAGGCTTCTTTGTTCTGCCCATAAGCATAATGTGCAGAGTCCTGTGGGTTTTTTAAACTTTGTCCTTGCAGCATTCATTTCAAAAAAAAAAAGAAAACTGTGCACAGGCATACCAGCTTGTCAGAATGCAAATAAGCCAAGTCACAAAGAAAAAAACCCTTGACTGCCCTATCATAATTAGAAAAAAGTTGAACCACCAACCCTTCTAACTTCTAAAAATCAGAATTTTCAAATTGAACAAGGGCTACGTTTTTCTCGTTACCTTGGGATCTGTCCATCTCTGTATAGTTTTAGTATATTCAAGGCAGCATGAACATCTCTTATGGGCCTGAACAATTTTTTGGGGGGTGGGGTTGGGCCCCATTCAGTACAATTCCTGATGGAGAGAGGTTTTCTATGCATGAATGTATGATGTACAAGACATTGGTCTCTTTGTTTTCCAGTAAGCAGTACTCAAAGTTTCTAGTCCAGATTGAACTTGAGAGTACTGTTAAAACAAGTCCTGATAGACATGCAAATTCCTCTGTATTAATCTTTATAGGTTATAAGGGCCTCGTTTCACTAGGTCTAATGCAAGTGACTCAGTCCAAAGTGAACTATTAAGTTTAATGCTTGGAGATTAAAAAAAAATCAGATGAAAGAACCATTACTTGCAGCAGCACCAGCCAAAACTGGAGGGCATTGGCTTGCAAGGAAACCCAACAAGCTTTACTTCTGGGATGGGTTGGATTGCATAGAGATTGTGAATGTGTATAAATATTTGCCTATTGTAATTGAGCATGGTTTGAAAGACTCTTGGAAGGCTGAGAAACAAGTTAATTTTCCCTACATCAAGAGGCTTGCCACTGAGTTTTCTTTTCCACTTCATTTTCTTACTCCAAATGGCTTTGTGCTCTCTTCACCAATCCTACCACCAATTTCCTTGCCCCTCTCATCATAGAAACCCCTCAGCTTGTGTGACTGCGTTTGGTTGAATGGCAGTGCTGTGTTTTCTCCAGGCATTAGATGTAGGCACTTTGGGGAGGGTTTGTGTTCCGCCTGCTTGAATGTCATGTGCACTGATAGACTTGGCCTGGATAATAGCGAATGGCTTTTCATTAGAGCTAAGTGGTTAGGAACTAACAGGGCCTCTTTCCTGTTATCCCAGAAAGCTACTGTGGAGCTGGAAAATCGCACAGTTCTTGACCTCATTTCTAGATCTCTTCTTCAATGGGTGAATCTCCGTGTCATCTTCCAACCTAGTCCACGGAAGACCTCTGGTAGCATTGTCTTCCTGTTCCCCTCTCTAGCATCAAATCAAGGACCTGGGAGTCGACATATGACAATTGGTACCCAAACCATACTCTGCCAGGAAGCCACCCAGCGCACAGAATGTCTGCCCTATCAGACATCAACAAACTGCATGGGGAATGGTGTGAGTTCAAGGTTGGGTCCAGAGCTATGTGATGAGAGCCTCTATAGAAGGACTAACTAGATTTTACATCTTGTTGCTTTGGGTTCTGGAGGGTTATGCCTTATGGAGTATTATGCTGCATACAGCCCTTATTTCTTATGAAGCCAGCTGTGATGGGTGGGAGGTAATTAAAAGCTATGTCAGCTTTTCAGAGATCTTCAGTAGCACCCATTGGCCTTGGTTCAAAGGGAAACTGAAACCCACTATGCTAGTACCCCCAAATGAACAATTCCTTATTCCCCATTTTCTTCTCAGGCTTTAAGACTGCACTGCAATTAGGGAGATGCTATTGTCTGCCCTGGAGAATTAGCAACCCTCCTCTAGGAAGTAAATAACACTGCTCTCAGTAGGTTCTGGGGACCTGAGAGCTACTAAATCACAGTTTCCTTTATTCTTTGCTGGATGTGGAGAAGGTGCAATAAACGTAACACAATAAATTATTATTTTTTTTTAAATCCAACAAAACACAAAGTCAAGTTGTCATCTCCCTAGAATAAAAGCATCTGTCTTTTCAGTGCGCTATGTATCTTGGAGAACCCAGTGTCTGTCTCCTGCTAGGATGTGATTTACATCCTCTCCATCTGCTAGGAACCTAATTATAATGGGAATCAAAATGAAAACATTTCCGGAATCCTTTAAACACACATAACTTTGCCACACTTTGTCGTCTCCTTTTACTTTCTACACAGTTCCTCTCAGCTCAGTGAGACTGTTGGTGTGTTTCTGTTTTGTTTTGGTTTTTTGAATAAATGAAAGCAAAGATGACTGCCCTGAAAACACACTAATCACAGTGCTTCTAATTCTATTATTTTTAAATGTTTTGTTGAGCACTATTGGCAGCTGCTACTCAAGTCAACAACAAAAAAAAATATTCCTTTGATACTGTCTTAAAATCAGACTTTTTAAATGTTTTGATTGTGTGCAATGGAATGGAAAGAGAAAAGAGAGGATTTTTGTGTGTGTGCTGAGTCTTATGTCTTTCTGCAAGGAAAAATTATCTCTGCCGTGGGCATTACTCTCAACTCTTCTTCCAGTATTTTCAAGAATACAGGAAATCTAGCAACCGAGACCAGAGAAGACACTTCTAATTTAAATAAGCGGTCAGTGCCATTTTCTTAGGAAGGTAAATATTACCAAGAATTCAAATCCACTGGAAAAAATGCAGGTTTGCTTAAGAGCTGGGCCTTGAGCTTGCCTCATTGTAGCCCTGAAGTCCAAGCATTCTCATTATATTATAATGACTCAAATTTCCATTTTAGAAAACAAAAACCTCCTTAGTTAGGCAAAAGCACCTGTTAACCACAGCACCCTACATTATCATTACTTTTGTTGAAAGACATGGTGCAAAATAATTCTACAAAAATGTACTGGTTTGAAAAAGATCGTGGAAGTCCTTGAGCCCAGATGGGAGAGTAGGGTTTAACATGGCAGGCACCAAGGGGCCATTGTGACCACTCTCCATGCCAAGCAAAGGAATCATGTGATAAATGCAGAGTTTCTAGGTGGCCTGGTCACATCCATGATTAGAGGTAAAAGAGAGGCCATGTTGCTGTTCCCTGAAGAATACCAATCAGTTGCTTTTGTTTCCCTCTTCCATGAAGCCCCAACATCCTCACTAGCTCTGTATGGTAGAGACTGAGACAGAGAGACCGGTGAGTAGTTGACTACAGTTAGCCATAACCAAGAGAGATGGACACTGGAAAATTGGAGAAGAGTGGCAATGGGAGGGAGATGGTGATAGTTTCCAAAAGGTAAAGTTGCCAGAGAAGTAAAGGCCAAATAAAATGCCATGTCGTGCTTAGGAGTATAAGGCCAGGGATTGGGGAGCATGAGCTATTAATAGATACCAGAGATGTTGTTATTGGAGCCCTCCATGGGGAGATGGCAGCTGGGCATGTGTGGGCAGGTGAGATCTTGTAGGGTACAGTGGTAGGCAGAGAGGAGTGTAGGAGGCTGAGATGTGGCCTAGTTTGCGTAATGGAAGAAGGCTCAGGAGGAGAAAGAGGGAAAGAGGCGGATTAGGCAACAAGGAGAAATGGCAGAATTTGTAAGTGTATATTATGGTACAGGCAAAAAGCCATTTTGGAATGTTTCAGGGAAAATGACTTCCTCTAAGAGTTGCCAGGAGTCCCCACCGATCAGAAGTGCCCTCTGCTGCAGAGTCTACTACAGGAGGCAAGGAGAGGAGATCATAAGTAAAACTTTTTGTGTTAGTAGAAAGTGGGAAAGAGAGACGGTTAAATGGACCTGTGCTGTCGGCTGGTGGTACAAGCAAGTTGTGTTCCAGCCAAAATCTTCCTTCGTGATCATTAGCTTTTAGTGCTGCATCCAGCATTTTCCTGAGGTGGCAGCCTCCCTGTGGAAGTCACGAGTGTCACCTTTCAATGCTGCCCAACTGCTATCGGTTTCTAAGAGAACTTCTTCAAATCAAAGAGTATTGTTTGGTCGAGAAGACAGAAATCACTCAAGGTATTTCAACCAAGGGGAAATTCAATCAAAGGATTTATGTGCTTACAAAACCTTTGGAGAAGCTGGGGGAGCCAAAGTCAGAGAAAGCCGCTAGTGATATTAGGAAACCAGCAAGTTCAGGAATTTCAGGAAACTGCCCCAGCACTGAAGCAGTTGGTTCTCAGGGGAATGACCAGAAGACCCTGTAAACTTTTCTCGTGCTGTCAGCTGAAGCCTTTGAGCTTGCCTGTAGAGATTAGGGGAGCCATGATGGTTTCCGCACCTCCTCTCCCTTCCAAATCTAGCCTGAGTACCTCTCCCTAGCAGAACGGAAATGCAAGCTCTCTGCTGGCAAGGGAGTCTATAAGATGCAATCTGTAGGCTTCCAGCCCTGCCACATAGGGAAGAACAGAATGGCAAAGACAACGTTGCATGCTAACGGCTCACATCTTATGTGGGAATCAAGCCAATGAAATGCTAGGTAGTGTCACACCTATAGACCCTCTCTGAATCCTTTATGTACTTCTTGAAATGACAGTCCATTGCCTTTCCTTTGTTTCAGGACCAATAACATAAAAACAAAACAACCCACAAAATCATTATATCTGTTGCTGAGATGCATGATAGGAGTCAATGTTTGGTTTTGTTCTCTTCCCTCTAAAGCTGACTCTCCTCTCTTCAAGTATGCAGCAATCTAAAATCCATCCCTCCTGGCTCGCTCCCCCAGGAAGTATCCAAGATCATGATTTGTGAGACTTCCCATAGAGAAAATTAGGAAACAAGGTATACAAACAAACGTGTGCATCAGAGCTCAGGAGTAGCTAGATAATTCATAGTTCCCCAGCGTGAATAGACTGAATTTCAGTCAAGGTCCTTGGCCTCATGGCACACGCTGGCTTCATCACCAGCCCCAGGTCAGGGTCTCAAACTTCCAGACTTGCTACATGTTTTGCTACCTTTCAGTTTTAGTATTGCAGAAAATCATATTTTGAGCAACAGGTCAAAGAGCAAATTAATGAGAGGAGAAATGAGGATGAGGGTTGCTAGAGGCTGGGTATGCATGGTCATTGCCAAGGGCCCTGGCCACATTTCAATAGGAAGGAGAGACTTTTTAGTACATGAAAGATTTCAATAACTGACTTCTCCTTTACATTATTGTAAAGTCAAATGCCCGAACACAGTCCAATTGGTGGCCAGTACTGGGTAGTGCTAGGAAAAATGAGTCATCTGTATAGATTTTATAATTTCTCTCCTCATTTAGTAAAAAGTACTTTTGCCAATTTGTCTATAAATCCCTTGAAAATGAGGACCAAACCTGATTTGTTATTGTTTCTTACTGTTTACCTAGTACAGCGTCTGGCCATTAGCAGGCCCCTTACGTATAATTTTGAAATGGACAAATCGAACAAGAGAGGAGTTGGCAAACTAGATCACTCCAGGATGGCCCAGGGTGTCCGTCTGTCTGTCTCTCTCTGGGATGTGTGTATATGTGCATGATTTTGCAGTAGATATTAATTTTTATGCTTGATACATTAGCAATACTGTGTTCTCACACCATTCTGCATGAGTTTGTGGTGTGAGGATAACTTCTCGCCATTTCCTTAGCATTATTTTTATTTAACTGAGAAGATAACATCTTACCTTAGGCTTAGGTAGAAGGATGGACCATAGGAGTGAGTCTTCTAAAGGATAATATTTTTTTTTTTTTAGTGGGGAAAAAAAAGATGATTAATTTTGGATGGTATTCTTTCTAATTGTGTGTGTCACCAAGTGAAATCTGAGCTCTTGCAGTGTAGTTTTGGAATTCAAATGTTATAAATTGGAATTGACATTAATTACTTTTGTGCTGCTTGGCATATGCTGGAACATTATTTCTACAACAATTCCACCAAAGTCGCTCAATTATCTCTGCTGGCATCATCGTCGCCATCATTGTCATAATTATTGCTATTAAGTCTCCCCTGTTCTTAGTTCATCTCAGCTGGGCTCTGCACACCACACCCCTCTCTCCTGTCCTCCATCTCCCCCGCAGGAAGTCCCGTTCTCCCGCGTGTGGAGCAGTAACCGGCAGCCCTTGCACTGTGCCTTCTCCCTGGAGCGCTACACGCCCACCACCACCCAGCTGTCCTGCAAAATCTGCATCCGGCAGCTCAAAGGCCATGAACAGATCCTCCAAGTGCAGACATCAATCCTGGAGGTGAGTCCTCAGATCCACAGGTCATTTGACCCCCTTTTTAAAGGACAATAAGAACAATAAAGCTGTACCTATCTCAGCCATGCTATTCAGGTCCTGAAAGAGCTTCAAAGTGTACAAACTCTTAATCTTCTTTACTAATAAGGGAAAATAAACTATTTCTCAGGCTGAGGATTGAACTGAGCCTCCGACTCGGCAGGGAAAAACTCAAGGCATGAGAGACCTTAGATTGTGGAAGGACCTTTGGGGAAGGAACTGGTCCAGGGCTTTTTATACATGAAACTACAAGAAGTTTCATAGCCCATAGTAGACTTGGAGTGTCAGCTGGGATTCATCTTGGGCTAGAGCCCACTGGTGCCGTTGAGACACATACCATGGAGGAGGGGCACAAGGTCACCATCAGGCCATTTCATCAGGCCATTTTTCTGCTGATTCTGACTAGTTCTCCAGAAGTCGCCCTGCCTGTGCTATTTCACCTTCGGGCCTGGGCTCCTTGTCCTACATTGTCTCACGCTGTCCAGACTCTGCACATCCACAACTCCACTCAATCTAGATTCACCAATAATAATAATAATATAAGGACGACAGGGTAGATGTTAATCTCATTCTACTAGGTAAGGGAATGGAGGTGCAAAGAGGTAAACGACTTTGTCCAGGTTGTACCACTATTGAAAGACATTGTTAAAGTGGGACTCAAAGGAAGATTCGCTTGGGAGCCTTTGCAAAAAGACACCTGATTGTTGTATACTATGGCTCTGATTTGCCTCAGACCACTGAGTGACTTCATGGCTTTGGACGTGAGCTTGGAAAGTAGACAATAGCAATCCCTCCTGAATGGTTCTGCAGGGGTAGAGGGAGAGAGTAGCTGAGGGTTGTGATGCTTTTGTTTAGCAGTTTTAAGGTAATTTCTGGCTAGTGTAGGAAAATACACATACTTTTATCATTCACTTATAGAATAAATATATATACATACATATTTATTAATATATAAAATATGTTTACTAATTTAGGCTTGGCAGAAGGTTTAACACTTTTGCATACATACAACTCAATTGCAGGGGTTTTTTCTTTAAAAATTTGCAGCTATATAGCATGATCACGCCTCTCCATTTTCCTTTTAATTCATTGTTTATGCAAAAATGGGTATTGCTAATTTCTCAAATAGTTTTTCTGAAGAGTAGATGGCTTTCCAAAGGATTGTGCCTTAAATTGATAGCTGTCTTAACTGACATGTTATGCTGTATTTGCATTCATTATTGCCAATTAGCATTATGTGCTAAAGTAGTTTTGATGGAGAAGGTAGATCCAGAAACCTGGGGTAGGATATTTTTAGAGCCTCTTTTCTGAACAGTCATGGCATATTTAACACAAGATATTTCAAAGTAAAATAAAAATCGTCGGGAAGTTTTAAAATAAAAACAAAGACAATCCTAGAAGAGCTGGTACTCAGACGCAAGCACGAAAAGGCAGAACCTAAATATGCCTCTGATCCAAAGTGCCCTAAATATCTGTTAACAGGCCAACGAAAGAATTCCAGATTTGAAAGTTTTTGTTTTTTAAGGCACCCTGATAATGGTGATCAACTTCTGCCATTACAGGATATTTACGTAAGAGGAATATGGTAGGGTTGGTACGTGCTGGTGTTTTTGCTCCTTGCTTAAATAAATTCTTGAATTGCATGGAAGGAAAATTAGCTAATAAACTCAACCTCATCCTTTACTCTCCAGTTTCTTTTCTAATGCTCAAAAGTTCATAGTCACTTTGAAATGCCTTGAAGAAGATAACATCATAGTATCTCTAGATACTGGAAGGCAAATATCAGATTAATATTTAGATACTCATTGTTAGGCGACAGTCTCCAGTTTGAGGGCTGCTGCGTTCTAGAAGCTTTATTAACCCTTTGATCCTGTCCAAGATCACTTTAATTAATTGCTTCAAGCATTCCTGCGGGATTTGGCCCAGTCCCCGGTGTGTTTCTGTCCCTTTGTAATAAACTGTATTTCTTAGACAAGTCTAATTTGTTCGCATTTTCTACGACAGAAGACTAATAACTTTTGTGAAAGCTATTATATTTCAGATACTGTTTCATTTGCTTTCCAAATGTGTCATATAACATCATAACTCTGTGGATTAAGTATTATTGCTGTCACAATTTTACATGGTATAAAAGTCTCAAAGAGGTCAACCTTCTTATCCAAGATCATGGATCTAATAAGGTGGGGAGCCGGAGTACCCAAGTGAGAGATCTGACTCCAAGATCAAAGTCTGATGACCATATGACACGACTTCCGGGTCCCAGTCAAGGCAGTGTAGTTTATTAGCCTTAACTAAATAAATTAAATAAATGGGCCTTGTCAATAAAATAAGCCTTCTCTTTGGGGACTCAGGAGGCACTAGGGATAAACATCACGGCACCAGAAATCAATATTTAAGATATATATTTAAAATAGATAAGATCAATAGGATATGTATAAAATCAATATTGGAGATACATAACATTAATTTTAAATATCTTGATACAGTGATGATCCTCACTGAAGACATTTGGTTATGTTCAGTATTTATGATGTCACCCTTACACTTAAAAATTATTTCAGTGACCAAGATAATATCTTTTTTCAAGTGGCCATTATTGTGTCACTCTTTAGAAGTAGGTTGGTTCTTCTTAAATTTAACCCCATTGAATTACCTGATGATTATTGCCCATTGATATTCTATACAGCAACGGTATCACCGGTCTAAAATTACGAACTGGAGTAAAACGATTTTGCAGATATTGAAGAGAAGGGAAGAATCCCCAAGTAATGTCTTTCATCATTCCTTATTAATGTAATGTTTATTAAAGAACCTTTTTTTTTTTTTTCCAGTAGAAAAAACTTAAATGAGAATCTTGCATGTTACAATTTTCCCTTCAAGCAACACTCTTATCTTTCTTCCAAAAGTGGCGGAAGTGGGGGCATAATTTGTCTGTTACAAAGTAGAATACTTGGAATTTCTCATTGATTTACAACTCCCTAAGCTAACCAGGTAGCAGCCGCTTATCTCAGATGTGCAGAGCATGAAAATCTACTGTTCCTTTGCATATTTAATTTAAACAATCAGAAAATGTGATGTATCTACAGGATTCTTATTACTTGGCCCAGATGTCTTTTAGAATGCATCATAAATGTTACATAAAATGTCATCCTTATGCATAGAAAATATTTAAATTTGGAAACCTTAAGAAAGAAATGGGGGCTTACTTATTAAAGCGTAGTAAATTGAAAAATTACTTATTTTTAGACTCAGTCTCATGTAATGTTTTATTCACCTTCAAATAAGACGACTTTGTCCAGCTTTTTCTGAAGACATCATGCATTAAAGTGGTTCTTCTGCCAGCAGTAAAGACAGTATTTAGTCGACAGTTTGCAGGTGCCATGAGGGCTTCCAGAAGCCCGGTCTGTCTCTTGCAGTCCTTTGGCAAGGATACTTTTCAGTATTTTCAGTTTCATTGGCAAGCCACGTCTTCTGGGGTCAATACCCTTTGGTGTCGTTTTACAATGACAGCTACCCTGTTACCTTGCCTACAATTACTTTTTAATTTTTCCTCTAGTTTATACCACACTCCTAAGTCAGAAAATATGCAAGGAAGCTATTCCTATTTGATTTGCATTTTTAGAGGCTAGAAGAAATTTTACAAACCATGATAAAAATGATGTATGTTGTAACCTATTTTAAGCAGTAAGGGACAGAATTGGTTTATTTTATAACCATTTGGCATATCAGAATTGTCCACTGTGCCTAGAATAGCCACCTACCCACCAAAATTCTATACAAGGGATGCTTATCTATCCTTCAAGGCCAACTCAAAGTATTTCGTCCATGAAGTCTTAACTATTGTAAATTCCTGGAGCATAATGCTAATGTCACTCAGAGAACATTTTCTTTAGGCACCCTGCTCTGGGGAGTTCTTGGTACTTGTCTTGAAGCAGGGTGGTGTAGTGAAATAAGTACTGGTGTAATTATCAGGATATCAGAATTCTAGCTTCAGCTATGTCACAAACTATCTGGGTGATTTTTCCAACTGTCATAACCTCTGTGGGGGTCTAGAAAAATGCAACAAGACTGATTAGGAAATCGAGGCTGAGACAGATAATGTAGCATCCAAGGTCACTGAGCTAGGATGTGTCGAGTCTGAATCCAAAGTGAGATCTTTCTGGTTCTACAACCCTGCTTTTCTGTTAGATTATGGCAACCTCAAATACTGGAAGAGTTTTGATGAGAATCGTTCTATGATATTTCAGGAATAGAACTAAAACCAGTAAGTAGAATCTGTTTAATAATGTAACGTGTACTTTGAGTTTCCAAGAGGAGGATATAATATGCAACATGTCTCAAATGTGTTTGACCATGAGACTGCTCTCTCTCAGAATCATTTCTGAGATAACCTTTTGCAAATGCTTACGGAAAGCCAAAATGCATCATCAATCATTAGTAAAATCTCTGCACCAACCGGTTTCCTCAATTCTGTTTTGAACTTGCCAAGTCTGATGGTCTACGGTTGTGTGAGCCTAGCCACTAGCTGAGAAGCACCCCCACACTGGTGCTGCCCAGATTAGGATGATGTGTAAAGATCAGGAGAAGTAGCAGGATTACAGGACATGGGTTTCCTTAGAGGACCTAACAGGCAAGTTCCCAATGCAGAGGACAGCTTTTTGGAGTTTAAACAGTCCTAACTAGCCCCTTCCTTAACCCAATCTCAGAGATGCTTTAATTTCCCCTTGCATTAGGTCTCCTTTGCTGCATCACAGATTACCACAAATTTAATAGCACAAAACAACATCACAGATATTGTAGGTCAGAAGTCCAGGCATGGCACAACTGGGCTTTCTGCTTAGGAAAGCTGAAATCGAGGTGTTGGCAAGACACGTTTCCATCTGAAACTCAGAGTCATTTTCCATGTTTACCTAGGTGAGGTTGGCATCATTTGCTTCCTTACAGCTATGGGATTGAAGTCCCCATTTTCTTGCTGGCTATTGGCCAGGGGTCACTCTCGGCCCCTGGAGGCCACCCACAAGCCCCAGCCGCACGACCCCCGTTAAGAGCAGTTCACAGCATGGTGGTTTGCTATCTTCCAAACCAGCAGGAAAGATGTTTCAGACAAGAGCCATCTCTTCCCTGGTTTTATGGCCACCTGATTAGGTCAGGCACACCCAGCAAAATTTCCCTTTTAACTAATTCAGAGTCAACTGATTAGGGAACTTAATTACATCAATAGAATCCCTTTTGTCTCAGAATCCTGAGAGTGACTCAGTCCATGAAGTTCTGTCAGTCCACCTAAACGTACTAGCAGCCAGTGCAATCTGGCACATTTCTATGTGATTTCGTGTTGGACATAACGGTCAAATTGCCGTGATGTACAGAGATAGCAGACCCTCTTTGGACAGCTCTAAATCAGAAGCATGGCGGGTGCTTAGGAGCCTTCCAGGCTGTAGCACTGCCAGACTGATCTGGGTGTTATCTCTGACTCATGGTGGGCTCTGTTTTACCAAAGTGACTTGATCCTGAAACAAGACCAAATATTTACTATAAAAGCACACTTTAGGGCTGAGGGGGACGGGAAGCAAACTTCAGGATAATCGACATACAATCATACTCTTGTAGATTTCCTGACAAGGCACTTTACAGCCAGCTCCCTTGATCAAGCCCTGCATCACGGGTCAGTTGTGACTATCCTCAGAGGGTCATTCCTTACTCTGAACTGAAATCTGTCATTTGGTAGCTTCTTCCTACTGATTCTAGATCTGTCCCTGAAAGCCAAAAAAACTGAATTTTGCTGTCACCTGACAGATCTTTGGATGTTAGAAGCTGATGATTATGACTCCCCTGAGTGGAACATGCTGTTGTAAATCTCCAGTACACAATTTATTAGGCTACTAGAGAAGGTCTTTGCTATCTTAGAAGAAACGGGAACTTATCAATATATTTTATAGAGTCCAACACAACAGGCAAGCATTTTGTGCATGTGCGTTTTTTCTTTAAAAAAAAAAAGTGTTGATCGATAATGCTTTCAGTTAGATCCGATCACGCTTTCCTTATTGTGTTTACAGAGTGAAAGAGAAACCATCACTTTCATCGCACAAGAGGACAGCACTTTCCCTGCACAGACTGGCCCCAAAGCCTTCAAAATTCCCTACTCCATCAGACAGCGGATTTGTGCTACGTTTGATACCCCCAATGCCAAAGGCAAGGACTGGCAGATGTTAGCACAGAAAAACAGCATCAACAGGTAAATGGGGACACCTTTCAGAAGAAAGACTATTTTACTAAGAGAACTTTGAAAAGGAAAGTGGGCTAAGTGTAGCCATGTAGTTTCTAGGCCCTGGTATCTTTATGAATTCCTCTGGCTATGTTACACATGGGGTCCCACTAAGTGGGAAAAGAACTAGAATGTGACGCTGTGTGTGGCATTTCCTACCACCCCACTCTGCTTTTGGGGACATTATAGAAAAGCCTTACTGTGGTTCTGATACCATTTCCAGTTTGCTAACTGGGTCACCCACACGGGGGCTGAGACTGTGTCATCTTGCTGCTCATGAGTGACTAGAGCACCGTCTCGAGCCAGTGAGGCAGAAACAAAGAAGCGAACTTCTCAGGCCTCCTCCCCACTGTCTGGTAACCTTAAAACATTATTTAACCCTTCATGAGGACATGCTCAACCTGCAAAATCAGGTGAGCATGGTTTATAGTTATTTATATTCAGATACTTAAAAAATAAAAAAGGAAGTGGGAGGATGATAACTCAAGTCTGAAGCCAAAGGACATGAAATAAGCAAAAGTTTACTTGGACACCGTGAGTAGGACGCTGCTAGAACACACTACTCATCATTGCGCTGATGTTGCAGTTGAGAGTAGAATAGAGATATTGACAATGGGCTTAAGACTCTGATGAGGAAGGCAGGGGTGATGCTCTCCAGAACAACACTGAGGGGGTGGCAGGTTTGGGCTCAGCTTGGGGACATCGAAGGGAGAAGGTGTTGACAAATAAAATCTCCAATCTAACCGCCATCCCCCAACACCCCAAAATGAAAAGAGAACAAGTTTTGCCAGAACCATTGTATTTCCGTTTCCTTTGGTGCTATTTTGTTTTTTGTCTTTTGAGCAAAGCCTGATTTTCTTACTGTTTGGCTTGCTGTGTCATTTCCATTTTTTGTGCTTTGTTTTCATACATCCTACCTGACTCTTTCTTCTTGGAAAGGGAGGGTAGATGTCTGCCAAGAAAGGAGGGAGGACTGCTCCCTGTTTCAAAGGGCTTCAGAATCCGAAAATGGAGCATGCGGTTGGGCTCAGAGAGGAGCATCAAGGCAGGAGTCGCTGCCGCAAGTGAGAACTGAATTTACAGAGACAGACAGGCCCGGAAAGAATAGATTGAAAATGAAAGAATACAAAAATGTATGCACGTACAGGGAAAAAAATTAGGTTGACTATTTCCCAGCAACTTTGACAAAAGATAAGATGTCTTGTATGCAACCAGTGAACACCATGGCTGTGTCAGGCTCAGTCTCTGATCAACATGAGGACAAAAATGATAAAACTAACCCAGAAAACATAAATTGGTTTAAAAAAAAAAAAAAGAGAAGAGAAGAGCATTGAGCAGGGACTCAGAAGATCTATGTGGCAATGCTGATTCTGCTGCCAATACCAGTCTACTTAAATGAATTACTTCCCATCCCTACGTTTCTTTTTCTAGAAAGCAATTCATAGCATCTGAACTATGTTAATTCTCTAACTAATTCTGGCTAAAGACGTTTATGATTTTTAAGACACCATTTAGAAAAAAATAATTGCGACGAAATACCCCTGCGCCCACGGATGCTGCCATTAGTTTGCTGAAGGAGCGTGTGCATGTTCCTGCCGTGTTTCCTTTCGTTCTCCAGTTAGAGTACATAAGAGAACTACAGTGAGGGCCTCCAGAGTCTTCAGTTTCTGACCTTGCACAGCAGGGAAAATGCATTTCAAACTGGGAGACTAAGCTTAACAATCTTTTGTGTCTGGGCACTAATGAGCAGTCAGGGGTTCTGCTGGAGCACAAGGCCCCATCCGGTGTCTGGGGTCATAAATCTCGGGGTGTGCCTATAGGTTTGCTTGTTCTTGTTTTTCCCTAAGACCCCCATCTCCAGGAAGGTCTAAATTTTTTTGACATAAGCAATCCATATAACCTATTTTATGGGAAGTTTCTAACACAGCACCCACGGTATGTGGATTCTCAATAAATGTTAGTCGTGCCTCGTGACGTTTTCACGATTAATAGCAAATTAGAATAGCAGGGATTCATGTCACCTCCCTCTGTCTTTAAATCTTATACAGTTAACATATTCAGTTTCACTGACTGGCAGTTCCTACCTTTCTCTGGATTCTCTAGCTTTATTCTCCAAAAGTAGAAAATGATTTAAACTAGGAGGTCAGCAAACTTTGTTTCTGCAAAGGGCCAGATAAGTAAAGAGTTTAGGCCACCTGGGATCTGTGGCAACTCCTCAGGAGCTATTCACCTCTGATGCTGTTGCAGGAAAACAGCCAGAGAAAAAACACTTAAACAAGTGGGTATGGCTGTGTTCCAGTGAACTTGACTTACAAAAACAGACAACAACTCGTATTTGACCTACCGTCCAAAGTCTGCTGACTCCTGATTTAAATGTGCCTGCCCTCACTTAGTAAACCACCATAGGGTCTTGTTTCCTTTGACAGGATATCTGGAGCTGAGGCTCTCCTCCAGCTCTGTGTCCAGCATCCTCCAAGTAGGGACAGGACAGGGTCCTCCTCTTCAGGCTGGTGTGGTTACAGCAGAGAGCACTACTCGGAGAAGCAGAGAAGGAGGAAGACTCCCCAAAACCACCTTGCACTCTTGTCAGCTAATTCTCATTTTCCACGAACAGTCAAGTTCCTTTTAATGGACCCCCTCAAAGATAAAGATTTTCAGACATAATCCATCGCAACTTCCTATTGTGTGATACCAAATTGCTGTCTTTACTGTCTTAGGGTTCCAAATAATATAGTATAGAACTAATAATGTGTATTAAAACACACACATCTAAAATTGTCTATATGTCCATAGTGTTGCGTAAGAAAGCCATTACATAGCTTGGGATTTCATCAGCTCTGGGATCACAACAGAAAGATGATCACAAAGTACATACTCATTCTGTTCAGAGAATTCACCTACCTCCATCTCGTGACAACACTTGTTCCTGACTCTTTCCCTGCCTTTCGATTTCCAAAGGCGTTAAAAAGCTAATAAAGCAACAGCCCTCAAATCATGAAGGAAGAGTTTTCAAAGGCAGTGGAGAAAAACATTTGCTTTTATTTTATTGCCAGTGAAAATGTTTCTTACTCTCCTTTTGGTAAATGCAAATGTCCCTGATGATGATCTGCCTTTTCGCCAATCACGTTTCTACTTAGACCTGAATGGGAAGGAGAAGACGACGGGGAATATAAAGCTAAAGGCTTAGCAGTCATGAGAATGTGAGAAATGTCAGGGGTGTGTGCTGGAAGGCTGGCAGCACAGGTGGCCTTGCAACTTGCCTGGCATATGGATCACGCTCAAGAAGCTCCACCGCCCAGCAAAGAGTGCCATAGATAACAGTTGCAATTACAGATTCTGTGAGCAAACTTCGACTATTACTCAGAGTCCATACTCCCTGCATTTGAGATGGCACATTTATTCTGTAAATGCAGCTACAATGACTCTCCCCTTCGATGCTCTTTGCCATATATGATTGGTAGGTAGGTAGAGCTGAGAGATAGGACATTAATCACATAGAGGTAGGTGGTGGGGAGCATTGCAGAGGACTTAGCAAATGAAATATTGGAAACTAACTGCTTCAGGTGGAAGTATTCCTCCACATCTAAACTTCCATAGCACCTTGCATTTTTAGAATACTTATTTTTTTTTTAATTACTGTTAATTACGTACCAAGATAGGACCATCTATCTACTCAGGGGAAATTCAGTAAATATTTCTTGAATGAATGATATGAACTCTTTCATAGGATTCTATTCTTGATCCTAAAAACTTGCTTCCTAATAAATAGCATTGATATGAACAACCATCAAGGGATTTTGAAAGTTAGTCTTGAAACAGGCTCTGTGGATGATGTTACAAAGGATTCCCATCTTCCCCCCAGCTCTTAGAAAGTACCTGAGGTTCTACTATTAGAGCATTCTTCAGTAAGGCCTCATGATTTTCATATTCCAGAAACCTTTGTAACAACACAGCCCACTTGACCAAGTTGCCATGGGAACGGATGCCTGAGATATGGGCGATGAGCAGAGGGGAAGCAGCCAAAATGGAAGAAAGGATTCCAAAATGCAAAGCAGCAGATAAATGACATCTTATTCACAGTTTTCCCCAAGGCCCTCTCTAATCATATACTTGTTTGAAAATTTGTGAGCACTGCCAGGGAAACCTAATTTTTTTAAATTTCAAAATATGAAAAGGAACCTATTTCTTATTGGTCAGCTAGTTAAAACACTTCACATATTTCAGAGGTGAAGGCTACTGGGTGATAGTGTAGAAACTCTGAACAAATAAAATTCCTCAAACCTCCCGGCCGTTAAGCAGGGCTGTAATAACGAGTTAGGTGCAAAACAACGTATTCTCACGTTGAGGCGCCATGACTACTGAGAATTCACTGGAGGTGGAACAGCCGGGGTTCTTTGGGGTGAAGGAAGAAGAGAGGGAAAGACAGAGGGAAGAAGGTGAGTGCAAAATGCATACAGAACGCCTGCTTCACAGGCAGACCACTAAGAGGGAATACTTGGCGACCGCTGACATTCCTGCGTTTTGAATCTGCTGTGATTTCACCAGACTAAGCTTTCTTAGTTCTGCAGGCTAGAGGCTAGAAAACACATCCTAGCTTTTAAATAATAAAAATGGGTAGGAGGCTGCCACTTCCAAAAAGCAATCTTCGTGACTCTTCTAAAGAGAATTAATGCATAGGGCAATAGCATTACATAGGTCCTGGGAGGCAAAATACGATACGATACGATGAAGCTCAAATCAGATTTTCTGGTTCTGGCCCGGTGGAATTATGCAGGGTCTGAAATTTTAAAGTCCCTTACAGTGAAGCCAGAGGGACGCAACACAGCAAAATGGTGGGTGTTTGGGCTTCATTTTGCCAAAGTCAATGACTCATGAAACTGCTCGCTAATAGGAAGCTGAAAACAGACAGCCCTGGGACATGCTTAGCCATGGACAAGCTGTATTTGGTTTGTAAGTGGCAGGTGTCCATCCTAAAGGCAATATGGAAAAGAAGCTTTTTATGTTCCTCCAAGAGAACTAACATTACACTCCCCCTATAAGCTCCAGGGGATGGTGACAAAGTGTGTCGCGTTTCTTCTAGGCAGTGGGTGAATGCATGCTGCTCTTTGAAGGAATAGGTTTCTCTCCTTTAAACTAACACAGTTTTCAGAAAAGGTGGCCACGCCACAGCACCTGCATGGCCTAAAGAACCCCCTTAACACGTGCTGTTTCGAGCAGCACTGGAAAAGCTGACAAGGTCAGTATGTCTGAATAAGGATGTTTTCATAATTTGAGAGAGTAAAATTCTAGGAACGATTTTATCTAATTCAGTAGAGTGTCCTTTACATAAATAACTGTTTCCTCAAAATGATTTGTGAGGTTTTGTCTTTTCATTTCCCAAATTGAGAAATTGTCATAGGCTCATCCTGGCAGGAATGAAACTGGAGAAATGGAAAACAGGAACAACTGGCTTTGCTCTCATTTGGCAACTCACAGTCTCCTAGGCTTCGGGGCTTTAATGTGTTTTCCAAAGGAGAAAGAATCCTTGCTCTTCCCTTTCAAGAACGAGATGATGGAATAGGCAAAAGGATCACTAGAAGGAAAATTTTCTGCCGAATTGATTGGCCCAAAAGAATTAATGCACCACTCTTAGGGCAAGACAGACTGGAACTCAGCATGGTTTCAATTGCTTGTGTCCTTTTTTGGGGGGGTTCTGCCTGCCAGCTTCCTTTCACTGGAAAATACTGGGGAGATAGGGAGTTACATGATCATGTTAATCTTTTGCTTATTCTTTTAGAAAATTAAACACTGACTAGCCTTATCCTGGAGGCTGCTGTGCTATTTGTTGACTGCCCAGTGAGGCTGAAGTTTGGGGGTAAAAGATGGATGGATGAGCCAAATGCTTGTGGGATGTCCAATTACTGCCGTTGAGAGTAAATGACTTTTCTCTTCTATTTGCATTTAAAGAATTCTATGGAGGGCTGTTTTTGGTCACATAAGAGGCTTTCATTACATTAAACAAGACGATTAACATGATGGCCAAGATATTAATATTTTTTCATTATGACTGTTCCAACTCCCTATTTGGCACTATGCAGAAGGACTATGCACTGTTCTTGTAATGATGTTTCCCAATTTATTATAGCAACTTAACTTACTTTTCACTTTTGATACTGACGAGCTACTCAGAAAGGAGGTCTTTTTAAAATATGCTTTTTAGTGGCTAAAAAAAAATGAAGTTGAGTTTGCTGTAAATGGCAACCGTTTCTAGACTATAAACAAGCAAACTCCTTGCCCTCGTGGACAGGTGCAAATGCTCCCTTCTGTTTGAAAGTGTTGAGTCCAAGCCCAAATTCAGAATGAAATTTTGGCATGTACCTGGAATGAATAAGGTGTCTTCCTCCGCTAAGGATGTTAGGCTGCAGCTCAAAGTAAGGTCCCCTGCTACATTTTAGTAGGAAATTCATTCTCGCAAGGAGGCAAGGAAATAGCTTACAGCTTTCAAACAGGTAGATCGTCCCCCTGGTGCTGTGGTTCTGAGTGACTGAAATGAAAGCTATGTTATCTGGAATTTAGAATGAAAGGGAATCCCTTAAAGGCCACACGCACTATGATGGACTAAGGACACTGAGCTAGGCAGACTCCGGCTGTTAAACTCAAGGTGCCCTTGGTAGCTAGCTCTCCAGTGCACCTCCCCAGGGCTAAGACAGAGCCTCAGCCCTGCGTCTTCCTCTCCATTACTGTTATCTAATCTCTTTGTTAACTGATGAAGGATTTAGATGTGCTAGTCCCAAAGACATTTGCATTTGAATTCTACAGGAATTCCAGACGACCCAAAAGCTTTCACAGTACTAAAGAAAGGGCGGTATCTCTAGCTACATTCCTTTTCATAAATATTAGCTCTATGTGGCAATAGTTTATAAAGACCCTATAAAGCAGAATTTTATCATTGCCCCTCAATTCTCTCCCCTCTTTATACCCCAAAAAGAAAATAGAAGGCACAATAAACTATTTCCAAAAATCCTCACCTCTAATTCAAATTCCATCGTTAGTTTAACGAGGTTATTAGTTGGACGATATATTTTGAAATTAAGAGTCTATATAAAAATTCAGTGTTTGACCCATATACATCATTATAAACTGGCCTGTGTCTAGCTAGTAAAATTGGTAAACTAGATTCATGTTTCCTATTCTGCCCTGGCTTCCACAGAAAGCATGGGAATTTAATTGGGGCCTGGGGATGAGGATACAGAAGTCTCTGAAAGATGAAATTAATCATGGTAATAAAATAAACTCCCGGGAACTCAGGTGTATAGAAAGCATTTAGACTCAACAAAACAAAATTAAATTTAATAAACCATTAGCACTCAATGAACTTAAATGGATAAAAGTATTCAACTGTCTTAGCATAAGCTTTCATCTGCTTGTCTGTATTTTGCAGTTTATCTGTACTCTGATTTACGAAGGAAAAGATGAAGTCATTGGGTCCATAGAACTTAGGGCAAATGAATTGAAGACACTGAATGATTCTACAGTAAATTCCTAAACTTTAGAGATTAGATCATTTTATCTGCACAGTATATAACATCTTCATGACACCATAAAAAGTTTTCAAAATTAACCTTAGTTGATCAGAATTTGAAAATGATAAAAAGTTTCCCTGAAGTTCTGTGCATAGAAAAGTAACAATTTGAAGCATCTAAGATCAGCATAATAAACATTTGTTTCTTTAAAAATTTCTCAAAGACACAGAAAAAAGTAGTTTCATTTTCAGGCATCAACCTGAATGTTTAGGATTACTGTTTTTGTTAATATTCTGGTTTCATTTCCCCCCCGCCCCAAAAAAAAGATTAAAGACACTCAGGAAATTGCTTAAAATCAACTATTGCTGTGAATTCTATTTTGTAGTACTATGTTAACAATGTTCCCTGAATTATGTCTGCATTTTCCTGCTGATACCCAAATGCACCAGCATTATTATGAAAAGAAATGGGTCACCCGGATTGGAATCAGAATAATTTCACAAGGGTGGTACAGAGATGACCAAATGGATATATGGCACACTTATTTTCAAAAAAAAAAAAATCACAATGCATTTGCACACATGTGAACAGTAAAATAATTCTACCGTCTTTAGGGAACAGCCTATTGCATTAGGATTTTAGGGATTTTTATATATTATTCTGTTACAGACAGGTAAGTGTAGTTGAATAGTATATTTACTAATCCCAAAGCTGATTGTATTATTTTTAATAAGGCTGATATGCTTCCTCTATGTGTGTACTAAGTGGAATTTGAGATTTGTTTATGTTCTGCTGAATGTGAATAAATAAAGAAGAATAAATCTCAAACTTGCTTTGGGGAGCACATCTCACTTGCTGCAATATGTTCCGAGACCTGTGCCAAGTGAGAGTTATATTTCTGCCTCTCTTGATCATTGAGCTTCCTTTAGCCCTGGGTGCCCATCCCACAAATCAGGACATTTGCAGGACTTTTCAGAACCACGTGGCTGGCAGGAGTCATTCTCCAGCCCTCCTCTAGGCAGGTGTACTCACAAATATTTTTAATGTTGTGTTGGGACAGTGATTCATCAGAACCTCCTCCTGTTTCTGCCTCTTGAGAAGTTTTATTACTGCATTTTTATGTCCAGGTCTTCCTGTCATGCCTTGAAATGTCAAAGATCCCCAAACAGAGGATAAAGCTCTCAGAGTCCTTGAGGCAGGACGTACAGTTTGGGATTTAGCAGTTTGGGCCATCTAGGTGCTTATTTTCAAATGTAGCACAAAGTAGGAACTTCAGCCTAATCTTTTAAATAGCTATTAGCTATGGAAATCTAGTTTGAATCATAACACAGTGTAAGACAGGGCTAGAACACAATGGCCTATAGATTGGCCAAATCTGTCCCGCTACATATTTTTCTGTAGCCCACAAGGATGGCTTTTGCATTTTTAAATGGTCAGAAAAAAAGTCAAAATAAGAGCAATATTGTGCGACACATGAAAACTGTATGACAGTCAAACATCCGTGTGCTACATAAACTTTTACTGGAGCCCAGCCACGCTCACTTATGTGCTGCCTGAAGCTGTTTTGCACCACCATGGCGGAGCGGAGTAGCAGCAGCAACAGAGACCATATGTGGCCCCCAAAGCCAAAAGCATTTACTGTCTGGCCCTTTACAGACAAAGTGTGTCAACCCCTGGTATAGAATAGAGGGTCTAACTTTGGGGTCACCAGGATTCCAGTCATTCCCACAAGGCGTAAGTCCATTGTAGTTCAATAGAAAATACAAAATATAAATCCTCATAAAATCAGGAGAAAGCTAGTGCTGTTAACATTGTTGTAGTGGTGGTTTTTGAAATGACGATGGAGACTATAAAGATTTACCCCGCCAGACACAAAGGAGTGTCCATGTCATCATTCTCATAATGGATGTGAAAAGACATCGTCACACAGACCACCCAGTGTCCACTCAGACCTTGTCTCTCAGTCTGACTCTATCCCAGCTATTCCTTCAGTGTGTTCTGCCAGAATGCCGGGTAGGGGGTTGGAGGGAGGTACAGCAACTTTCCCTACAAACATCTCCACAATATTCACAACAAAGATCTGTAACAAGAGGAACTAAGATCCCTTCCTCTACTCAAGCAAGGTTTGCTTCATTATCTCTGCTAGTGTAGAAATGAATGACTATTAAAAAAGGGACGGAATGAAAGAAAGAAGAATTTAGAATGGTTTTAAGTTGGCCTTGTCCCTTTCTCAATTAAAGATTCCTACGTAGTAGGAAGTATATGTAGTACCCCAATATTAATGCTATTTGGCAACCAGCTGGCTATACGCATTCTCTAAAGCCTTTGAACAAAATAGGACTTTATTCACTCAGAATTGCTGGGCATGCACGTGTGTGTGTGTATAGGTAGTGCTTGTAAATGATAATGTGCCCTTAGAATCCTGTCTTCTCTGCTGAGATCTCTGTGACTCCACTTTCTGTGCTTATATGCAGGGTATGGTGATGGAAATTAATACCGTCCTCAATAGGCAATACTTGCTTGACTCTGGAAAATCTTTTCAACTCATCAGAATTTTACCAGCGATGACATTTCTATCCTTACTATAAATGTCCCTATGAAAACAGTGACCTTTAATCCTTTGTGTTGTCTTAGTCTTCATCATAGCAAAGCTATTGACCAAAAGGTTAGCATTTTTCACGGAAGATACCGTATCATCTGAAAAAGGCTTGTAGGAACCAGTCACTCAGCTGATGGATGTTGAATAAACACCTGTCATAGTATTATGATAAGTGCTGTAGCAGATTTAGGAAATTATTAGATGTGATCCTTGCCTTTCAGGTATTTGTGGTCAAATTGGGAAGGCAGAGCTCACATACACACAAGAAATAACATAAGCATTTTATTCACATGAAAGTTTAAGCAAAAGCGTAAAAAGAGTTCAGAGAAGACATAAATCATTTTAAAGAAAAGGAGATGAGAATTGAGCCATGCATTGTAGGAATGCATGATCTTGATAAACAGGGTAAAGGGAGGAATTGGATGTTTCAGGTGAACAGAATAAATTAAATGAAAGCAAGAAGCAAAGTATTACCTAAGTCAGGGTCAATGGCTCAAAGAGCAAAAGAAGACTGAGGGGGTGGTGGGCGGGGGGTAGTATATATATAATCTCCATAGCTAGGTTCAGGCCAGACCAAGGAAGGCACTAAAAACAACTAGAAACCAGGCACAGTGACTCACACCTATAATCCTAGCACTTTGGGAGGCCAAGGCAGGAGGGCTGCTTGAGGCCAGGAGTTCGAGACAAGCCCGAGCAAGAGAGAGACCACCTCTCTACAAAAATTAGAAAAAACAACTGGGCATGGTAGTGCACGCCTATAGTCCCAGCTACTCCAAACGCTGAGGCAGGAAGATGGCTTGAGCCCAGGAGTTTGAGGTTGCAGTGAGCTGTGATGATGCCACTGCACTCTAACCCAGGAGACAGACTCTGTGTTCCAAAAAAAAGAAGAAAATAAGTAGACTAGGTATCTTACGATTGAGTTGAGGAAATAGAATGCAGGCTCTGAGTTTGGAGAAGCTCTAAGGCTTTTGCTGTGATTCAGGCGATACAGCAATAGAATATAAATAAATTAGTATAAGTAGTAAAAATAGAAAGGAAGGGAGAAGCTGATGAGTATGCCAAAAGGGAAGAAACAACATAAAAGCAAGGGTCAAAAACAGATGTCCTAGTGTAAGAGATTAGAAAGACAGTTGTCAATACTGGGGTACTCGTTCTAGTTCGAAGGGGGCACTTTGGAGGCATGGAGATGATACTAGTTTCTGCTGATTGAGTCTGAGGAAGTGCAGGGAGATCTAACCAGGGCAACCCCAAGGTCACATAGAGACCCATAACTAGCCCACATGAACCTGTATGGTTGGAGGTGTGAACGCAGACACTATCCCCCTGGAGCTGATAACTACTCTATGTAGTACCTGAGCCTACCGAGGAAGGAAACAAGAACCAGAAATCAAAGATAAAATCTTGAAAGCCCTTACGTTTACCAAGGGAGAAGAGGGGTCAAATATTTTGGAAAAAAAAAAAAAAAAGGAATGAAATTACGTCATCGCACAAACTAATGAGATAGAGTGTTTCAAGGGAAAGATCAAGATGGGAACACACACACACACACACACACGTACAAACAGCTCAGGAAGGTGAGCACCAAGACTAGGATAAGAAGGTCATTGGCAACACTCCAAAGTACAGTTTCAGCTGAGGGCTGGGATACAAACTAGACCACCCCAGAGCTGTCTTAGTGCCGTTGCCTTTTACCCCATTGTAATAATATCTATTTAAATTCATTTTAAATCCCCCCATTGTGATCTTTATTTATTCTTTCATTTTCATGTTTGTTTTGTTCTTCTTTTTGTTCAACTCTACCTAGGAATTTATCTTACTTTGCTACACAAAGCAGCCCGTCTGCTGTCATTTTGAACCTGTGGGAAGCTCGTCATCAGCATGATGGTGACCTTGACTCCCTGGCCTGTGCCCTTGAAGAGATTGGGAGGACACACACGAAACTCTCAAACATTACGGAATCCCAGCTCGATGAAGCCGACTTCAACTACAGCAGGCAAAACGGACTCTAGTCCACCTCCTCCCAGGAGACAGAGTGATGGTCAGCTTTGGGACATTTCTTTAAATGGCAAAGAAAGAGGCAGTTTTGTGCCCAGTGGCATTTGGGGAATTCAGCCTTCATTTACGATCAGTGAGATTCCCTGGTGGAAGAAACTGAATTTTGTATAAGTAAAACGTGTCAATAGGGAAGAGTATAAGCTCTCTTAGATATAAGAGGGCTCTGCTGTCTCCTTGAACCCACACTCGGGTTAACACTGGTTGCACTCCTCAGATCTGGAGTGGCGAGAATGATAGTGAGGGCATATATCTAAAAGTAGCTGTGGGAGAAAATGAGCTACAATAAAGCTGGGAAGGCAGATGACTGATCGAGTGCATGTTTTAAAACAGGTTTTTAATGATGTGCCCCACAAAAGCCAGCTGATTCTGGTACCAAATTATCAGAGTTTGCTACCAACTGGCATCTGGGATATCAGGAATCATGTTAGAAGTGAAATGGGGTTGCTAACCCATTTGTATAATTTCAGCAACGTCAAGGAGGGCATTTAGAATGTAGGATCTGAGTACCAATTCACACCAGCACCAATTCCCTGTCTCTCCTAGCCACTTACTGGAGACAAGATGAAGAGGTAAGATAGACCACAAACTAGTTCTTGTAGAGCACCCCACCTTCATTTTCTTCCCCAGAGACAATTCTACCCATATTCTTTCTTCCTCTTCCTTATCCATTACAGTAGAGAGGTTTCAAGGAACTAGACCTGTCAATATGGAAACGTATTTCTTCTAACTCAACAAAGTTGGACCACCTCTGTTCTCACATAAGCCACTCAAATGGAAGAATGTTATTAGAACACAGCTTGTTGCATGGATTTGGAGACAGGAGAGGTCAGATCAGGTCTAAGGAGATACACGAAATGCAGATGTCACAGACCTCCAATACACTGTAATGCTGGGAGACAGGTGTTGATCTAGTTCTCCAACATTGTTATAAGGGAATGAGGACTTCTGTACTTCGCAATCCAGATTCTTGAAATTTCCTAGCCTTTTGGTACTATGTCATTACAGAATCTCTCAGTAGGGGTATAGGTCATCCTCCTCTGCCTCTTGAGAAATTAGCAGATAGTCTTTGCTCTAAATGGTATCCAAGTAAATAGACTCGAGGAATACCTCTGCCACCATGTCCCAGAAACCATAGGCATCATTCAGGGAGCCTTCAGGCTCCTACTTCTCAGCCTCACTGAGTATGCTTTCTCTGTAAAACCATTCACATCTGGCTATTGCTTTATGACTCTTTTTAAAATTAGGAAGAAGTGCTATTGTGGAGCATCGAAATCCACAGACAGTTTGTGACCCTCATCTTAACACTTCATCTTTTTTATCCTACTAAATCATTTTTGACAAGATGTCCTGGCAGGCTAAAGATGAACACATATACTCCTGCTCATTTTGCGGTGGATGTTTTAATTAGCTGCCCACAATCAGGACGACCAAAGTCAAGGACTAGATTAACTACAAGGCAGCTAATCAGCTACTTAGAGGTCGGTTACATTGGAATAAAGTAAAAGGAGTTAGGGAATGAGGGAGGTGGGGTGTACTTGGCAGTGGGGATATGAGCATTTTTTAAAAAACATTTTTTATAGACCCTTGTTAAAAAGAAAGAAAGAAAACGAATGTTGTGAATCTCCACCCAAGTGAAAAAGACCTAGAGACAGGTTGAATGAACGATACCATGGATAAGGCATTGAAGAACTCTTGAATGTGTTGGCCATTTTCTCTAACTAATGTGTGGTATATACGGTCCCCTGTATTAGAAGGCTTTGCTACATGTAATTCAAGAGCATCTTGCTTTTCTCAGGAACCAAAGGCTTATTATATAGAACAAACCAATCATCTTAGAACTGGCAAGCATATTTTCAAAGTACCATATCAAGATCAGAAAATCACCCTTCCGCTAGTGTGTTCGACTTGTTTATTCCTTCTAGGGAACAATAGAGGGACAGCATAAAAATGTAAATCATTTGACATCACTGACATAATTTCTGAAAGAGAAAGAGGTGGAAGTAGATGGTCAGTGGCAGTAAACTAGAGGTTAGTTGGCACAGGATGCTATACAGAAGGAATCTGCATTAACTGTTGAATAATAACTTGTAGAAAACACATTACGGAGTTTACGTTAGTATCCATCTTGGAGGATTTTTGTTTTAAACCATCCTACCCATTTTTCCCCTTTCCTTCTAATTGACCTTAGAATTGTTTCATCTATTCTGTGAATCCACACAGGTCTTTTTCAGATGTTGGATACATTTTTTAATATTTTAAAACAGATGAAAAATGTAAACGATTTTCCCTAAAATCTATCTAGATTATTTTAAGATGAAATTATTGTCAATCCCCGAATGTCTGGAATTTTCTCCCATGGATTTTGTTCTGTTGTTTTGTTTTGGGCCTGGGTTTTATAAAGGCACTTGAACATCATAGCATGTAGAGCAACAGAGGAAGAAGTTAGCATGATTTATCTCGGATTTCAGCCCAAGGTTTAATCAAATCCGTATTTCAGTGCATTTGGTTCCCTCTTTACATTTCTCTCTTACTTATTTCTGCTAAGATCCTAAATGGGATTTCTATAGAAGTGTATGAAATTCTGTGGCCATTGCATGTCAGAATTGTGCAGTATTTTACAATAGAATTTCAAAGAGAACCCGTTTGTGAGGTTTATAGACCAAGACGTACATATGAGGAGGTAGAAATTTTTTGCAGATTAGATGAAGACTTAGGTCACACTTGAACTTGTGGTTATTCACTATAACCTAAACTTCATTCCTTTGTTCTATTATAACATATGCCTATCACAATACAAATAACTCTCTTAAAAGATTTACTCATCTGTCCAAGCGCTTAATTTGGAAGTCTTATAGTCCTAGTGCAAAATTAAGCAAAAATTAAAAGTACCCTTGAGTACTTGCTAAGAAACTTAAAATTTTTACAAAATAGCCCACTTAATGCCAGATCTTTGAGTCTTCAAAGACATTTAAGTCTAATAGTCATGCTTTAAACAGGACTTAAAATTATGCCACCAAAATGGTGCACTTCACAGCTGCACCCGACTGCAGCATCATAAAGTTAATTTACAGTTTTTACAGCATTGCTTGTGCAATCTTACAGGTTTACATTAAAATCCTTTAAGCCATAAGGAAGCTTGCTCTATGGATTTAAATGCAAACTTCATTTACTGGTGCAGGAAGCCTCATAAAACTCAGATATACTCCCACAAAAATTTCATTGGCCTTTTTGTTAAGAGATGAAAAGGAATTCCCTTTAAAAAGGGGAACTTTTCTTTTTTTAAAATTATTTTTATCTCCAATTACAAGTGTTGTCCTTCGCCGTGGTGTGTATATTTTTCTTTCAGTTGGCTTTGAGAAGGGATATTAAGTCAAATCACTAAAACAGGGTTCTCTTTGGATTAAAAGTTTCGGATTTCAATGCTTGACAAAAAGTCTCAACTTCAGGATTGATAAGCAAAGGTAGAATATTCAAATGGTATAATTGGTTTTAGATAGAATTCTCCACTTGCCAAACTTCTGGCAAATTTACCTGTGAATTTCAGAATGTTACAAAATCTTTTGATACGCTTTTGTTTTCCATTTTAGCCATTTCCTCTTTGATTTCTTAGTCCTTCTGCCCTCTGTAAATGTGTTTAATGATATAGCTGTCAGATGTGTGGAAGGCAAAGTTCTCGCTGAGGTTCTTCGTTCCAGCTCTGGAAAGGGCACAGGAGTCCCCAAGGAGCTGAGAAACGTTCCTCTCCTGCTCATTGTCATTGTTTCCTCATGAAACATTGCAGAGTTTGAATCCTTAGTAACTCCCCATTGACTGGACTAGAGGCGACAGCCACAGCGAATGGGGGAGCAAAAACGTCGGCCTACAGAGAGTGACAAAATTCTATTAGCCCTTTGGTGTTAGTTGCCATAGTGCTGTATTTGAAAATCGATGCTTTAGCCAAAAGCCAAATGGCCACCGTTTCCGTAGTTTCCACTGTTTCGTCTGCATAGAATTTTCCTGAACTACGAGCAAAAATGTATTTTGTCAAATGTCACAAAAGTGAAAGATGTTACTAATCTTAGACGTGTTGCATATTTTGTGTTTTTCCTTTCCAAACTCTTTCGAAAGCTGCAGTTACAAAGCTGTTTGGCTGTATTGAACAGCATGTGGTGTTTTCGCAAAAGCAATTCTAGGAAAGCCAGTGTCTACCGTGGACTCGTCACATCCCTAACTGCAGGATAATTGACAAAATTGAAACGGCAACTTGTGTGCTGTAACTTTGCAAAAGGGGATGAAAATCAGACCTGGCCGTTAGTCACTAGTGTGTAGTGCCGTGATCTGAAGTAGGAAATTTAACTCACATAGAATAATTGTGGTTTTTGAAGCAGCTACTCATTGCTTTTTCCTTTTGCTGTGAGGATCATGGATTCAGAATGTCCTTACGAGGTGAGCCTAAGGCAGTAGCATTTAACCTTCATGTCTTGGAACCCACCCTCCCTCCTAACCCAAAGATTAACAAGGCAGTCAGCTTCGTGGTTAGGCCTAAGCTTAAACACTTCCTTCCCCATCCCTAATACTGAGTCCAGCAGGGGTATATCGTTTTTTCCCAAAAAAGTTATAGCTTTGAATTATAGAATATATCACTAAATTTGGCAATATCGTTCTTTGCACGAATGGAAATGCGTGTCAAAATGCTTTTACGAAAGGCATGAATGATTACAGTGCAAAATGCCCTATTGCTTCCAATTTTGCTAACCCTAAAAAAGTGTTTCACTGATTTCAAGCATTGTTTATACACAAATTCCCACATTGGCTAAATTATACAATTTTCTTAAAATGTAATATCTATGTTAGGTAGAGATTTAAGTACAGTTCCTGTGAATCATAAAAGGGAGAGATGATGTTTGAGGGGAGTTCATAAGCAAAGTGTCATGCCTTATGATCCCATTACTGAAGCATACAACATGACAATCAGAAATAGATCTAATAATTCTAATATCCCTCCATTAGCCATCTCTGATGATGCTGAGAGGGAGATCACCCTGTACCAGGAGGCAGCAATCTAAGCCTCATCAGTGGGTAAGGGAAAACTGGCAATCAAAAACCCTCGCCAGGGTGTATCCTAGATTAGATAGGTCACTGCATTCAAAACTTGTCTATAAGAAGGTGGGAAAACACTCAGCCTGGGGGAATTTTGTGGTCAGGAAAATAATGTTCTCCTTTTCAAAATTGGAATAAAGACTCAGAATCTCCCATTCTTCATAATCCCTTCTGATTGGCCCATGCACTCCAATTAAGTCTCGACCTAGAGATATTACAAACAAAAGCATTTAGAGGAAAACTGGCTTACTTTCCTGGCCCAAACTCAGAAAATATGAGTAGTTGTTTAAACTTTATTTCTGTATGAAAGAATTTTAAAACAGACTTCTTCATTATGTTCTGTTTTTGGGGAAGGTAGGTGGGGGCATTCTTACAAGTGATTCATATCTCAAACCCATACCACTCTCAACTTTTATTTGATGTGTTCAAAGCCAAAAAAAAAAAAAGAAAAGAAAAAAAAGCAGGGCTGAACACTTAATTTGACATGAAGCTGAAGGATTGAGCACGCCAGAGAAAGTGTCAATACAGCATGGCCTTGGCTTCATACCACACTTTTTGTGCCTTGTATTATCAATGTAAATTCTGAATGTTGTACAGTAAATACTTGGATGGACTTCTTAGAAAAGGTTGCACTGGCTTCTTTTTCAGCACATGTACATATCTATAAATATATATACATATATATTTGGTAA
>NW_012149374.1:1130644-1131776 GCF_000956105.1 Propithecus coquereli
GGAGCTGAGAAACGTTCCTCTCCTGCTCATTGTCATTGTTTCCTCATGAAACATTGCAGAGTTTGAATCCTTAGTAACTCCCCATTGACTGGACTAGAGGCGACAGCCACAGCGAATGGGGGAGCAAAAACGTCGGCCTACAGAGAGTGACAAAATTCTATTAGCCCTTTGGTGTTAGTTGCCATAGTGCTGTATTTGAAAATCGATGCTTTAGCCAAAAGCCAAATGGCCACCGTTTCCGTAGTTTCCACTGTTTCGTCTGCATAGAATTTTCCTGAACTACGAGCAAAAATGTATTTTGTCAAATGTCACAAAAGTGAAAGATGTTACTAATCTTAGACGTGTTGCATATTTTGTGTTTTTCCTTTCCAAACTCTTTCGAAAGCTGCAGTTACAAAGCTGTTTGGCTGTATTGAACAGCATGTGGTGTTTTCGCAAAAGCAATTCTAGGAAAGCCAGTGTCTACCGTGGACTCGTCACATCCCTAACTGCAGGATAATTGACAAAATTGAAACGGCAACTTGTGTGCTGTAACTTTGCAAAAGGGGATGAAAATCAGACCTGGCCGTTAGTCACTAGTGTGTAGTGCCGTGATCTGAAGTAGGAAATTTAACTCACATAGAATAATTGTGGTTTTTGAAGCAGCTACTCATTGCTTTTTCCTTTTGCTGTGAGGATCATGGATTCAGAATGTCCTTACGAGGTGAGCCTAAGGCAGTAGCATTTAACCTTCATGTCTTGGAACCCACCCTCCCTCCTAACCCAAAGATTAACAAGGCAGTCAGCTTCGTGGTTAGGCCTAAGCTTAAACACTTCCTTCCCCACCCCTAATACTGAGTCCAGCAGGGGTATATCGTTTTTTCCCAAAAAAGTTATAGCTTTGAATTATAGAATATATCACTAAATTTGGCAATATCGTTCTTTGCACGAATGGAAATGCGTGTCAAAATGCTTTTACAAAAGGCATGAATGATTACAGTGCAAAATGCCCTATTGCTTCCAATTTTGCTAACCCTAAAAAAGTGTTTCACTGATTTCAAGCATTGTTTATACACAAATTCCCACATTGGCTAAATTATACAATTTTCTTAAAATGTAATATCTATGTTAGGTAGAGATTTAAGTACAGTTC
>NW_012149374.1:1142956-1152498 GCF_000956105.1 Propithecus coquereli
TAAATCAGTACAACCAGCCCCCAAGTTTCAGAATTATTTGAATAGTTAGAGCAAATAAATTCAATTTTATTTGATCAAAACAGATTTTAACTTAGCAGAATGGGTGACTAGTGCAAAGATCTGGATGTAACTAGTTCATCTAGATGAAAACTTAATAGATTGGCTTGAGCTTGTAATAAACTATTCAAAATAATTTTTTAAAAATCTTTAAAAACTGCTTCATTTATTGAAGAGCTAATTCTGAATGGATTAAGTCAGTTTGGTCTAATTTATGCTTGTCCTATGTAGCCAACATTTGTTAGAATTTGATTTTATTCTGTTAGGCATTTACTCATTCATTCAAAAAGAATTTATTTAGCATTTACTACATTTTAGCAGAATCTGAGTTCAAAATCTAATTCTATCATGCGATATCAGGCAAAACGCTTAACATTTCTGCTTCATTGATAATATAGGGATCATAATAGAATTTTACCTTCTTCCCGAAATCTGAAGATTAAACGAAAAAGTTCACGTAAAGCTCTTAGCACACTACATGGTACTTCGTAAGCAATCAGCGAATGTTAGCTTTCATCTTATTTAGAGAGGCAGTATGCATAGTACTTAGAATGAGTCTGAGAGCAGAAAGGCTTGGATAGTAATCCTGAGTCTGCCACTCTGGATGTGTGACCTCTGCCGAGAGACTTCATCTTTAAAAGGGGATAATCGTATCAAGTTCACTTGTGCATAAAGTAAATGCCAAAGAACTATTGTAATGACCAAACACATCTCCAGCTGTCTCTGGCTAGCTCTCCTTCTGAACAGTGACATCTTGAGCATTCATTATATAAACATAGGGAGGTTACAGCAACTTTAGTATCTTTCTGATACTTGAAAGTTATTTAAGAGAAAAAAAAAATCTTACTGCCCCTACAATAAGTAAAATTCAACTTATTTTCACATATAAGGATTAATGCTTCATACAGTGAGTTAAAAAAATACTCTAGTAAGATCCCATATATACAAACCACGTAGGATGATTTTAGGAAAGAACGAACTTAAGGCAGATGATGAGATAAATACATATTTAAGGCATGGCTATCACTAAGACAAATGAGATTTTACTTAAAGTGATAGTGTTCTTGCAGATAGTAGGTGCTCCAATGAGATGATCCATTGTCTGGTTTTCAGATGACACAAGGGTCTTAAAACCTGAGTGTATGAACAAATTAAAGAGTGACCTAAGCACGATCGCCTGGTATGGGCCAGACTTCTCTGCTACAAGTCAGGCATTCACAAATAAAAGACATCGACTCAACCTTCAAGGAGCTCACTGTCTCCGAGTCAAGAGATCATCATGCTATCAAACAATAAGTGTTTGAAAGAGGTGAATGCAGATTGTTAAGAGAAAACAAAAGAGAAGCACTGAAACCAGGTTGTGTTGGGTGAGGGAAAGTTATGTGGAGAAGTTGCCATTGAGCTAAGATTTAAGGATGGTGTATTAATACAGCTATTTTTATAATAATACTGTAACAAACTTCATATTTTGTGGCTTAAAATAACAGCCACTTACTATTCTCAGAAATGTATGGGTCAGCTGGTAGGTCTCCTATCTACGCCTGGCTCAGCTGACCTCTGTGGGGCTCATTCGTGTGTCGCAGTCAGCAGAAGGGTCCTGCTGTGTCTGGGGCCTTGGAGAAGACAACAGGACTAAACTCTGCCGCATATGCATCCCAGTCCAGTAGCTTAGGCTGGATATGTTCTCATGGTAAAGGCAGAAAAGGAGAAATGGGCAAAGTCCTTTGAAGCTTGGAACACCGTCATTTCCGCAATATCCTAATGGCCAAAGTCACTCCCAAGACCTGCCCATCCAAGGGATAGAGAATAGAATCTACCTCTTGATGGGAATTGCTGCAAAATCACACTGCAAAGCATGTGGACACAGGAAGGATTGGAGAATTGGGGCCATCGTTTCAATTTCTCCATAAGAGATGAGTAAGAATTTGTCAAACAAAAATAAAGGAGGAATAGCGTTGAAATGGGAAATTAATAAATATATTACTAAGCATTTCATTCAGGAGAGGCTGCCATACTGTTTTTCATGCCTCTGGGCCTTACGACCCCTGGATCTTCCACAATAGCACTTGCCACACTTCTCTGCCGTGTTATTGGGTGCTAATCCCATGCTTGGCCGTGTTTGGAAAAAGATGACTTAATCACATTTACAGAGCTTGCTGTATTGTGAGGTCTTGCAAAGGCTTTAACACAATGATAGTAGTTATTTTGAATACTATTTATATGGTAGACACTTTATATAGAATCACTCATTTAATCCCCCAATAATCATATGAAGTCAGTACTATTACAACTGAGATTTTGTAAGTAGAGAAACTGAGGAAAAGAGAAGTTATACTAATGTGCATTTTTAATCACTCAGCCAAGGCTATTGTTAGTTGCTTGCTTCCTTGACTGACTACTGGGTCTTTGTGTGTCGCCCAGGATGGAGTGCAGTGGCACAATGATAGCTCACAGCAACCTCAAACTCCTGGTCTCAAGCCATCCTCCTGCCTCAGCCTCCCGGGTAGCTGGGATTACAGGTGTGCACCACCACACCTGACTAATGTTTTTATTTTTTGTAGAGACAGGGTCTCACTATGTTGACCAGGCTGGTCTCAAACTTCTGTCTCAAGGCAATCCTCCCGTCTTGGTCTCCCAAAGTGTTAGGATTACAGGCATGAGCCACTGTTCCCGGCCCCCATTTCTAAATATTTCTCTCTCATTTAAGGAGCTATAGTAACATCTCAAAGTTCACATTGTGATATTTTTCCTAAAGACATATGAGATAAATTGTGTCCTCTGTCCTAAATTAATGTAGTCCAGATTTTCTTCAATATCTGTTTTCTCATCTATCCACCCATTTCTTCGAACTGCGAAATTTCATCTCTAAATATATAAGCCCACAGCAACCTTAACATTTTAATTCTTGGCTGTGAATGTTTGGTTTAACCATATTTCTCTATAATTCATTAGAAATGCATCCTTAAAACTGATAGGAGTTATAAATACTTTGCTGAACCCTATAAAGACTCCTTCATTACAAGCAATTAAATGATTTGTGTCATGTAACCTTGTTTTCTATAAGCTCAGAGCAAAATTCTATGTGTCCTTTCTTTCAAAGAAAGTTTGGGCATCCAGCCATCAACGAAATGGAAAAAGAGCCCAGACAGTGATAAGAAGGCACATGGTTTAATCTCAGCTCTCATGCCTACCGGTGAAGTCTCAGACAATTCATTTTATTTTTTGAATCTCGATTTCCACATCTATAAAATCAGCACCGTAAATATCCTGCCCCACTTTCCATATTTGGCTGCAGCAGGGATTAAATGAAATGTTGTATGTAGAGGGGGAAAAAATCTTTGTATTTTAGGAAGTGCTGTGCAGGTACGTATTTTACCAGAATGGGAACTGCACATTCAATGGGTAAACCAAAAGATCAGAAATTAATTCTTTTAGACCAAATTATTATAAATACACATAAAAATGTTCAAGTGACCATGACTTATTCCTTCATCTCTTCTTATCCCTAGTTTGAATCATGTGGCTAGAATAGCCAGAGAAAGAGATATTCTCTTCTCCTAGCACTGTATCTCTAAAAACCCAAATACTTTGAGAAAGATCATCAATGTGTGTGTGTTGTTGGCAACGTTAAAGTGAAATATTACGCAAAATCCTAAAGTCAGCTATATATATATATATTCTTTATCACTGAAAGTAATAAAAGTCAACACTTTTATTCTAGGCTTTTATGGGCTCAAACTCTCATTTCTTTTTAACATCCTTTATAATCTAGGCAAACAAGGAAACACAATTCACCACTTAATTGTGCCTTCTATTGTCTTAATGCTTTACCCGGTGTTGAGTTTTTTTTTTTTTATTAAAAAATATTTACTGAATGTCTGCTATATGGGAAGCACTACAGTTGACAGCAGGGATAGAGCAGTGAACAAAAACTAATATCCCAGTCTCACAGAGATTTCATTCTTATGAGGAAAGACAGTAAAGAATAAATACGTGAAACACAGAGTAAGTTGGATATAGGAAAGAGGGAGAGGGTTTCTGGAGTGTGAATTGGGTTGTATATTTAAGTAGAGTTGTTGGTCCAGGCTTCGCTGAGAAGGCAACTTTTGACACAATACCTGAAGGAGGTGAGAGAGTGAATGAAGATGATCCTTGGAAGAAGAGGCTTCAAGGCAGAGGAACCAGTGACTGCAAAGGCTTTGAGGGGGAAGGTTGCTGGGCCTATTCAAGGAACAGCAAGGACGGCAGCGTGGTTGGAGTTGAGTGAGTGGGGGAGAGTAGCAGGGGACGAGCTCGGAGAAGTGAAGGAGGTAGATGACATACGATCTTGCAAGGCTTTGGCCCATCATCTATGTGAAACGGGAAGATATTGGAGGAATCTGAGCTGTGTTGGCAGGATCACATTGGTGGCTGGAGAGTGTGTTGTTATGGAGCCAATGCAGAAGGAGGGAGATTACTATGGCAGGAGGAGATGAGCGTGGCTGGTTCAGGGTGGCTGCAGCAGAGGTGATCAGAGGTGTCTGCATCACAAACATATCCAAAAGACAGAGCAGGCAGAATTTGCTGATGCAATGTATGGATGTTGCGAAAAGAAGAGAAGAAATAGATGACTCCAAGTCTGAGCAACCACAACTAAGGAGATGCCACTACCTGGGATGGAGATTTGGGCTGCAGGTTTTGAGGAAGGTGGAGAACCCAGAGCTCTGTTTTGTGTGTTTTGGGTCCAGAGCCCCTATTAGACATCCACGTGAAAATTTGGATCACACAGCTGGGTGTATCAGTGTGGAGTTCAAGGGAGATGTGTACATTTGGTAGTTGCCACACAAAATATAGACACTATTTGAAATGATGAACCTGCACTGAGCCCTGGGGCACTCAGAAACCAAGATGTTCAGGAGATGAGAAGAAATCTGAGAAAACTGGGAGAGTGGCTGGTGAGGCGAAAGGAAAATCAGGGGAGAGGTGTCCAAGCAGGTGAAGAACGTGTGACAAAGAAGTGGGCGTGATCAACTGTGTCGAATGCTGCTGATAGGTCAAGTGCGATGGGGATTAGTAAGTGATCTGTGGATTATTTAATAGCAATGTAGACGTTCTTTATGATCCTGTCAAGATCAGTTTAGATGAAGTGTTGTGTTGGAAAGCCTATTTAAAGTAGATTCAGGAAAAAAAATGGGAAGAGAAAAAGGAGATAGCAGGATAGTCCATTCTTTTGAGGAGCTCTGCCGAAACGGGAAGAGATTCTTTTTTTCTTTTCTGGTAAAGTAGGTCAGAAAGTGAAATACTTGAAACTGAGATTGTGGAGAAATGTATTTGTTCTCAACAAAGTCTACAAGGGAGGGTTTTCAATCTCGGCCCTATTGACATTCGGGGTTGGACAATTCTTTGTTATGAGGGGCTGTTCTGTGCTTTGTGGAATGTTTAACGGAAGCTTCCTTGGCCTGTGCCCACTAAATGCCAGTAGCACCTACCAGCTGTGACAACCAGAAACATCTCCAGAAATTTCCAAATGTCCTCTGGAAAGCAAAATTGCTTGCAGTTGAGAACCACGGGTCTGTAAAAGATGGTGACAATAAATAGCTGAGAAAGGGTGAAAGATAAAATCACTGGAGAGTCAAAACTCAGGGATTGAGAGAATAGGGAGGTAGAAGGATCGTGTATATCTGTACCGAAATCTTCAAAAATTAAAACAAGAGTATGTTGAGTAGAATCCAGATGAGCCAGAAGCTAACTTTTCAGGGAGCAAGGGGAACTGACTTAGGCATCAGATGACTGTAAGCAGGAGAGACAGTGGGTGGCATGATCTCGAAATAGGAGCATCAGAGATGGAAAATATTAGGGAGAAGTGAGAGAGAATGGTCTGGAAATGGCAATGAGAAGGAAAATAACTCCTACCCCACCTCCAGTGGTAAAGAAAATATAGGAGAGAAAATAGCAACCACCTAAAAGGGCCACAGAAGAAGTAGGTTTTTTTTTTTTTAAAGGAAGAGCTGGGCTTTGGTAAGAGCAAAAAGGTGGAAACATTCAGAGAAATGATTGAGGATATAAAGCATTTTGCTGATGGCTGAAGGCACCGAAGAAGGGCTTCGCAAACTGGGCGAGTGGGAGACGAGTCAGGTGTACAAACCCTTACAAGGATTGTAATCCAGGGGCTGAAGTAGCCTGGGACAGAGGGGCAGCCCTGGTGATTGACCTTAGCAGAGATACAGGACACAGTAATAGCAATCACCAAAATGGAATAAATTAAGGAATTGATTGAATAAAAGTTCATTAGGTTTATGCACTTATTCATACATTTCAACATTGACCTGATTTATGTCTAGAAACTTTCTCTGAAGCCCTGTGTTGTAGGTAATAATATGCTTATTTAACAACAACAAAAAAGTAGAACAGAGAAATGAAGGGCTTAGTCAAAGACTGCCAAGCTAATTGGTGGCAGACTTTAAACCAAGTCTACTTATTTCTCTTTTAAAAAAAATTGCCTTTATGTTTTCTCAACCATAATGTATGTAGAACAGAAAGTCCTCTTAATTCAAGAGCAGAATTTAGGATCTCTAACATGATGGACTACCAAGGCGTACAGTTGGAGAGTTTCAACCAGTTGCAGCTTCTTGGAGTTGTGCATATCTATAGGGAATCTTCAGAAGATACTACAGTTAGTCAGGACATGTGAGCATCTTTTCCAGACTTCCTTCCTGATACAATCAGAAGAAGTGAATGCATTAAAAAGAACACTTTGGAAAAATTTTGTTCTTATGTCTGAAAGAATTTTGTAGTAAATATAATGATACAATTCTTTATATTATTAAAAAAATATTTTCACAGTTAAAAACATGACTCACATGCAAATATAAAATGAACTTATGTCAAAGGTTGCATTCAATAAACTCAATCATTAATGAAGTTGTTGATGTTAAAATCAGTTCAAAGAGTTTGAAAAACAGATACAAACACATGTACGCACATGTATATACATATATGTATATGTAATTGAGAATTCTGAAGTGAATTTGCTAATAGAAGCAAAACTGGTTAATATGCCACAGGGTACTAATAGATACAAAATGGGTCAATAGCCTCAGGGTAATACTGAACTACACATTAATATCTCATAGGGCAATAAAAATGTAATATTTGGGGTTATCTTTCCTACAGAGTAGAAATCAATTACATCTAGACAAAATTCCTTTGCATTGTTACGGAAAAGAATAATTTGCATTACTTCTAGTTTTCTATAGTTTAACTTCTACCCCTGCAGAGTTGTAACAAAGTCCACAGAAGTCAAAGGAACATGCCCCCATGGAATCAGATAACCCCAAAAGGCCAGCTAGACACACCCAACGCTTCACTTCTTTTGTGCACATTCAAGTCTTTGACCATTTTTTCTTGACGATGCTCAGTGTGTCTTGGAAATCTACTGGGAGCCTTTTATTTGTGTATCATCTCTCTAAAGATTCCCAGGTCACTTCTGTGCTTTTGTTTCCTTCTGTTACCCCAAGAATTGGGAGGCCTGTTTACCTTTTTTGCTACCAACATCAGTAACTCAACATCCAAAGCTACTAAGGAAAGGTAGAAGTTGTGTGGCCTCTCCTACCATCTTCGTCCTTGTCTGTAAACCTGAGCCACTGCCAGTCCTGAACTTGTTTGAGAATTGTTTTTCATAGTTACTCCAATGTGGTTGGTCTGTGGGAGGTTGAAAAGAAGTCTGTTTCAGTATGTTAAGCCTCATCCATCACTAACATATACCGATTCCCCTACTTTTATTTCTTTCCAATATTTTTTCCCTTTTCCATATAATTAGACTCAGGGGGACTTGATATTTGTCTTCAAATATTTGAAAGTCTGTCACATGGAAGACAAATTAGACCTGTTCTGTCTGGTCCCAAGTAGTAGAACTAAGACCAATGCTGTAGAAATTACAGGGAGACTTTTTTTTTTTCTTTCTAGTAAGCACAATTTTCACAGAGCTGTCCAAACCTGGGATGAGCTTTTAAGGAATCTTAAAAGCTTCTGGCAGTTTTGATCTGTGGCTTCATTGAAATTCAATAGTGCCAATCTCTCTTTGTTAACACTTTTTTCAGTTTTTGAGAAATCCTCCCCTCCAAAACACCCATCATATTTTTTTTTTTTTTTCTCTCTTTCCCTTCAGATTGAGACTCTTGGCTTCTCCCACCTAACAGGTTTCCATTCCCTAGCCCAGGATTGAGCAAACTGTTTCAGTCAAGTCCAGATAGCAAACATATTAGACTTTACGGGCCACAAGGTCTCTGATGAAATTACCCGACTCAGCTATTGTAATAAGAAAACAGTCAGAGACTGTATGTAATCAGACAAGCATGGCTGTGTTGCAGTGAAACTTTATTTATGGACATGGAAATTTGATTTTCATATAATCTTATGAGTTTATAATATCATTCTTCTTTTGATTTTTTCCCAACCATTTAAAAACATAAAAATCATTCTTAGTTCATGAGCCACCCATAAACAGATAGCAGCCTGAATTTGGTACCAGAAGGGCTGTAGTTTTCCAACCCCAGTCCTGGCCATTCATTATAGACCCTAAGGAGGGACAACTTGTCCAACCATACTGTAAGATGCATCGACACCTCTGACATCTCAAAGGAGACTCTGCAGACTCAGAATCTGTTGTAATTTGGGGAAGAAACTGCTCAATCAGAAATTGTCATATCTTAACATTTTTATCTAACTGGGCAGTTTTAAAAGATCTTCAGTTGAAGATATGATGATGGGTATGTAAGGTTTGAACACGATACCCAGAGTAAAAGTTGGTCAAAAACTCAAATAAGGAAGAAGGAAGCAGAACTATTTTTGTTAACAAAAGATTTTCTGACTCTGATCACACCTCTAGAGTGGTAGCCACTCTGCAATAATCAGAGGAGCTTCCTAGGGAAAAACTCCGCTGCAGTCTGCCTCTCGGTACAGTCTGACAGCCCAGACACCACATTACTGCCTTATAAAACCAGAGCATCCCCTTCTATGATTAGCCATTTCAGGCTGAAAGTCTAGCAGATTAGAATAAAGACTGTTTGTAAGATATGTTTAAAGATTATTTCCCAGTCCATTTGGTAGCACTTATGTTAATACCATCAAGGCAGGTCCCCAAAAGGTAGTAACAAAAAATTTCTATTCTGGTGGCAGCTTCTCATTTTCGAAAAACTGGCAGAAAAGGAAGTTCTAAGGTACTTATCTCTGCTTTTACCTATTTGTTTCAATATGTGAGGTTTCATTGATCACGGACATGTACCATTCCCCTCCTTTTTCATTTCTTTTTTTTCCTTTTCCATTTTCAATATAATTAGACTCCAGGGGACTTGATATTTGTCTTCAAATATTTGAGAGTCTGTCATATGGAAGAGGGATTAGGCTTGTTCTGCCTGGTCTCACATGATAGAACTAGGACCAATTCTGCAGAAACTACAGGGAGACATTTTTTTTTCTTATAGTAAGCATAATTTTCACAGAGCTGT
>NW_012149374.1:1154273-1155959 GCF_000956105.1 Propithecus coquereli
CCTGAGTTGTTTACCAAGAATTTACATTAAAATAGTGTAAGCTATCGATTGGCCACATATTGTTCTCTGTATCTCATATTCCAGGAACATGAAGATAATAGGGGAGGCAGCTACAAGATGCCTTTAAACAATTGCCCCCAGGCCTGGGTGTCGAGTGGAGGGTGCATGACCAAAGTCCCATATTCATGTCTCGCTGGGCCTGCACACCACAGCTTCATAGCCCAGAGTGCTCTGAGCTATTTTTCTTTTCTCAGAATAGTGAAGATGGGGGCAGAATCGGTCAGCAAGCAGGACTGCTTGAAAAGCTTTAAAAGTTGCAGACAGACTCCCGGATACTTCTTACATCACACTGGGTGGTTTCCCTGGACCCACCACACCATGGTTATTTATACTTTGGAGAAGTTGAAACAAGCAAGCTCTAGAGAGCTACAGAAAGGAGTGTGTACCATACTTACAACAGGGAGAGTGACAGTGACTACACTGAATAGTGAGAAGGCTTATATAACTCACGTGGGAAATTGGTGCATTCCTACGTGGGGAAATGGACAAGGCTGAAAGAAAAGAACTTTGGATACTAACATCTGGAGGTCCTCAAGCCAGACAAGGTCAACCTGGTTACCCACCCGTGAAGCTCACCAGTTGTCAAGCCCTGCCCATTCACAGAGCTTTTGAATAGGTTCTGATAGGATGGCCTTACTAATAAACTATCTAATGGAGAAAAATAAATTAACAGAAAGAATGAGGAATAAACTCACAGCACATAATCGCCCTTCAACAAAAAGATCACAGGGCACAACTGCTCCTTTGATTAGCCACCTATGGCTCAACTTGTGATCTTTAAGATTAACCACCTGTCATTTTATTTGGAGTTTATTTTAACAGCCTTAAAGAGCCCTGAGCAGACAACAGGGGTGCGAATTCCCTGCCCCAGCTCTTGCCAGACCACATTCCAAGGACCCTGATAAGCCAACCTCACAGAGAAGAGGGAAAAAAAAGGGAAAAACAGACACAGCTGCTTCACAGCCCTCTTGCTATCAGATGCAACTATTCTTTTTATCTTCTCCCTTTACCCTCAGTAAAATCCCAAGCCGCTTGTCCCCTGGGCATGCACTACTACTTTCTTTCTTTCATGTGCTGAGCCCTTTCTCTCTTCTCTCCGGGAAAGTAAAGTAAACCTTTTCCTTCTTTCTATCCTAATTTTTGTGTCAAGAATTCTTTCTCAGTCCAAGCCACGAATTCCTACCCTGACAGGCTGGTCGGTTTGTTTGTTTTCTTGGTGCCTCATTTTTAAACGTGAAAGGAAAGTCAACGGTGATCAGACATTTGAGGAAAGCCTCTCCTGGAAAAGGTTACCAAAATTGAAAAAAAGAATAAAAGGAATGGAACGGGGAAAAGACAATATAAGGGGAAGAAGAAAATTAAGATTAAAACTTTTTCTACTTTTTAGCAAAAAAAAAAAAAAAACACCTTAAAATCGTCTATAAAACATGAAAAAAATATTACACATAAAAGTGTCAGAATAAAAAAAACTGAGAAACTAAAAATGACATCAACATTTTAAATAATTCCATAGATATATTTGTACAATCAACTTAATAGTTGAGAAATACTCCCAAAAAAGTAAAACAAGAGATATAAAATTGGTGAGAAAATATAAGAAAATTAAGGAATCAAACTTAGAAATGT
>NW_012149374.1:1156839-1159341 GCF_000956105.1 Propithecus coquereli
GGGTAATTCTTGCAATACTTGAAACTTTTTCATTATTGTTACATCTATTATGGTGCTCTGTGATCAGGGATCTAACTACTCTAACTGTTTGGGACACCACAAACCACACCCATACAAAAGAGAGCAAACTTAATCAATAAATGCTGTGTGTGTTCTTACTTCTCCATTGTCCAGCCACTTCCCATCTCTCTTTCTCTCTGTTCCCTAAGACACAGCAACATTGAAATTAGGCCAGTTAATAACCCTACAATAGCCTCTAAGTGCTCAAATGACAGGAAGTGTTGTGCATCGCTTGCTTTACACCAAAAGCTAGAAATGATTAAGCTAAATGAAAAAGGCACATCAAAAGCTGAGATAGGCCTCTTATGCCAGTTAGCCAAGTTGTGAATGTAAAGGAAAAGTTCTTAAAGGAAATGAAAATGTTATTCCAGTGAACCCACCAATCACATGAAAGCAAAACAGCCTTTATTGCTGATACGGAGAAAATTTTAGTGATCTGGATGGAAGATCAAACCAGCCACAACATTCCTTTAAGCCAAAGTTACTTAATTCAGAGGAAGGCACTAACTCTTCAGTTCTATGAAGGCCGAGAGAGGTGAGGAAGCTGCAGAAGAAAAGTTGGAAGGTAGCAGAGGTTGGTTCATGGGTTTAAGGGAAAAAAATATCTCCATAACATAAAAGTACAAGGTGAAGTAACAAGTGCTTCTGTGGAAGCTGTGGCAAGTTATCCAAAAGATCTAACCAAAATCATTGGTGAAGGTGGCTAAACAAGAGATTTTCAACATAAACAAAACAGCTTTCTATTGGAAGAAGATGCCATCTAGGACTTTCGTAGATGAAGAGAAGTCAATGCCTGACTTCCAAACTTTGAAGACAGGATGACCCTCTTGTTAGGGGCTAATGCAGCTGGTGTCTTGAAGTTGAAGCCAATGCTCATTTACCATTCTGAAATTCTAGGATCTTTAAGAATTTTGCTAAATCTACTCTGCCTGTGCTCTAAAAGAGGAATAACAAAGCCTAGGTGACAGCACATGTGTTTACAGCATGGTTTACCAAATATTTTAAGCTCGGTCTTGAGACCTACTGCTCAGAAAAAAGAATTCCTTTTAAAATCTCACTGCTCATGGCAATGCACCTGATCACCCAAGAGCTCTGACAGAGATGTACAAGGAGATGGGTGTGTTTTTCATGCCTGTTAACACAACATCCGCTCTGTAGCCCACGGATCAAGGAGTAATTTTGACTTTCAAGTCTTATTGTTTAACAAATACATTTTGTAAGGCTATAACTGCCAGAGATAGTGATTATGCTGATGGATCTGGGAAAAATAAATTGAAAACCTTTTGAAAAATACTCACCGTTCTAGACGCCATTAAGAAAATTTGTGATTTATGGGAGGGGGTCAAAATATCGACATTGACAGGAGTTTAGAAGAAGTTGATTCCAACCCTCATGGATGACTCTGAGGGGTTCAAGACTTCAGTAAAGGAAGTAACTGTGGATGCCATGCAAATAGCAAGAGAACTAGAATTAAAACTGAAAATGTGACTAAATTGCTGCAATCTCATGATAAAATTTGAACAAATGAAGAGTTGCTTCTTATGGACAAGCAAAGAAAGTGGTTTCTTGATATGGAATCTACTAGTGAACACTGTTAAAATGACAACACAGGGTTTAGAATATTATGTAAACTTATTTGATAAAGCAGGGTTTGAAAAGATTGACTTCAATTTTGAAAGAAGTTCTACTGGGGGTAAAATGCTATCAAACAACATCACGTGCTACAGAGAAATCTTTCATGAAGGGAAGAGTCAATTGATGTGGCAAAATTCAGTGTTGTCATATTTGAAGAAATTGCCACACCCACCCCAACCTTCAGCAACCACCACTTTGATCAATCAACAACCATCAACATCAAGGCCAGACCCTCCACCAGCAAAAAACATTAAGGTTTGCTAAAGGCTCAGATGATCATTAGCATGATTTAGGCATAAAGTATTTCTAAATTAAGGTATGTACATTTTTTTTTAAATATAGTGCTAGTGCTTACTTAATAGACTACAGTATAGTGTAAGCATAACTTGCATATGTATTGGGAAACTGAAAAATTTGTGCAACTCTCTTTCTTATGATCATTTGCTTTTTGGTGGTGGTCTGGAACCTCTGAGGCATGACTAGAAATGAATTTAGTAAAGCTGCAGGATTTGAACTAGTAAATAATTCAGTAAAATTTTAGGACACAAAATCAACATTCAAAAATTAGTAGCATTTCTATATGCTAATAATGAACTCTGAAAAAGAAATGTTTTTAAATCCCATTTACAATTGCTACAAAAAAAAATACCTAGGAATAAATTTAATCAAGGAGGTGAAATATCTGTACACTGAAAACCATAAAACACTGATTAAAGAAATTGAAGAAGACACAAATACATGAAAAGGTATCCTGTGTTCATGAAATGGAAGAATTAGTGTGGTTAAAAATGTCTGTACTACCCCAAA
>NW_012149374.1:1170676-1173180 GCF_000956105.1 Propithecus coquereli
GTTTTGGTTACATGAATTACTTTTGTACAGTTTGAGTCAAAGTTATAAGTGTCTCCGTCACCCATATAACGTGCTTTGTACCTGTTAGGTGTGAATTTACCCATCCCCTCCTCCCCCTCCCACCTGCTTGATTTCCATTGAATTTTACTATCATATGTACACATGAGTGTTGATCACTTAGGTCTAATTTAATAGTGAGTACATGTGGTGTTTGCTTTTCCATTCTTGCATTCTAAGTGAAGGAGACCATCCACCTTCACTTAGAAGAATGGTCTCCAGTTCCATCCAGATTGTTACAAAAGGTATTATTTATGACCGAGTAATACTCCATAGTATACATACACCACATTTTATTAATCCACTCATGTACTCATGGTCACTTGGGTTGTTTCACTTAAAGTTTTCTATCTGAGGACAATTCAGCCTATCCATGCTGTCTCTTGTGAAACTGAAATCCCTAACTGTGCCCAGGGTAGCAGTCTCAACAGCAAACTCTACCAGCGGTCCTCTTCTCCATTCTAACAGGCAAGTGATTTAAGATGGACATCAAAACCTCCTTTGGAAGAGATAATAGTAATATGTAGCCCAAGAAATATGTGCATAAGGAGTAGGGGCAGATCACACACCTGGCTTCTGAGAAGATGGATGGGGCATTATTAACAGTCATAACAACATCTAGCAGTTACTGAACATACCTGTGTGTGGCCTCTGGATTGCCCGACTCCAGGCTGCACCATTGACGTCATATTAGTTGTCAAAGAAACTCTCCTGGATATTTCCGCAGTGGCACTGCTACTCTTTTCCAGGCAGTATGTTGCACACTGTGCATGCATTATTTCACTTAATCTTGAAAGCAACACTTAGTTAAGAATAATATAATAAACGGTAAACATTTATTGAATGATAATTATGTGCTAGGGATTGTGATACAAATGTTACAATTTGATCCTCACAACAGTTCTATAAATTTTGCATGATTAATATTTCTTCTCTCACTTTACAAATGAGAAAACAGGGTTTTAGAGTATCTAAATTACTCATTCAGCAACTATTGAGTGATGCAGCCAAGGTACAGAGATATATATTGATCTCTCAAGATTGGAGCTACCCAACCTTGAACCTGTTATCAATATTCTACCTTGCATTAGTTAGCTGTAAGGCATATCTTCAAGCTAGCATTCACTATGTTTGAGTCTCTAAAAGACGGCCTTCACACGGGCTACCAAGCACAGCTGCACAGGTTGTATACTGCATAGACCAGGCAGTGTATGATACCCCAAAGCCATACAATGAGCTACATGCACAATCACTCTGGGCAGGCCCAGTCTTTTAGAAAGTGTGGCTTCTGGCAGAGCATTATAAGGAAATGTGTGGTTTCTTAGAGTCAAGATCCTCTCTTGGTATATATCATATATGCATAGTTTACATGTTCTTTAAACACCTCAAGCAGTTGGCAAACCAACATTACTTGTCAGAACCACAGGACTGTTTAACTTATAAATACTGACCACCAACACATAACCAAAAATAAAGCAGATGACCTTTGTGAAAACTAAATACAAGTGAACTAAACACATAATTAAGTACGGGACCCTTTCTGCATCAGGAGCGTAGGCCTAAGGCCTGTAAACATCAAATCCTAATATGCTCACAATGACGAGGTCCCAAATGTGTCTTACTTTTACAGCCTCTCAGCATTCCTCCACTGGATGAAAACAAATAGGCAATAAAGGGTGGCTTTTATAAAAACTGTTTCATACAGCAAGAGACACTTTTGGTTGACCACCCAACCAATTCTGTTCTGTTTTCCTATTTCTATTGTGTGTGGGTATTTTTCCCCTGTCCCCCATATGACTCAGGGTTAAATTATGATGAGTCTAAGTTAACCACAGTATCTCATTTTCTTGCCAACAACTGGTGAAATTGTTCCAGACACTGTGAACTGAGAGGAGACCTGCTGGGGACCTTCTAGGAGAGGGCTCTTTATTCTAAAGAGGAAAAACAGTCCCTTTTCTTCTACTGGTCTGGATTCCTGGAACTCCAGCGTGTCTTATAAGCCTGAGAGCATCCGTTTTCCCTGTCTTGGGGCTTTTAGAAAACTTTTTAATTTCATTTTTATCAAAATACATGTACATACTGTGAAGATGTCTACAAAATCAGATGGTATATGAGACTTATTCTATTGATAAAACAGCAGCTCCCTGGCTCACCCCTTCCAATTCATTCAGCAGAGGGAGCTGCTTTCAACTCTTTTAGTTTTCTTCCATTTACCTCCACACTTCTAAATAACATTCCTATTTCTAAAATTTTCAGTGTTAGACATTCTTTTTGATTTCCTCGATGAAAGATGAGTATTCAACTCTTACATTACAACTTCCGTGTAACTTCTACACCACTCTATGCTCCTGATATATTTATTAATTAAATATTCACTGTTTATAGCTGAGCCAAGTGGAGCAGAATATTACATCGTATTCTTGTACCCATTTTTGTCTTCCCTGGAG
>NW_012149374.1:1173230-1174540 GCF_000956105.1 Propithecus coquereli
GAAACAACCTACAAAGGGAGAGAAAATATATGCAAACTGTACATCTGATAAGGGGTTAATAAGAAACTCAGTAGCAAAAAACCTAACAATCCAATTTAAAAAATAGGCAAAAGACTCTAATAGACATTTCTCAAAAGAAGATACACAAATGGCCAAAGGGTATATGAAAAAAAATGCTCAACACCACTAATCATCCAGGCAATACAAATTATAACCACAATGAGGTATCACCTCACACCTGTCAGAACGGCTATTATCAAAAAGATGAAACATAACAAGTGCCAGCGAGGATGTGGAGAAAGTGGAACTCTTGTACACTGTTGGTGGGAATGTTAATTGGTACAGGTATTATGGAAAACAGTAGGGAGGTTCCTCGAGAAATTAAAAATAGAGCTACCATATGATCCAGCAATCCCATTACTGGGTACGTATCCAAATGAAATGAAAGCATTACGTGGAAAAGATATCTGCATTCCCATGTTTATTGCAGCTCTATTCGCAATAGCCAAGGTATGGAATCAACTTAAGTGTCCATCAACAGATGAATAAATAAAGAAAATGAGGTATGTACATATAACAGAATACTATTCAGCCTTAAAAAAAAGGAAATCCCGTCATCTGCAACAACATGAATGAACTGAGGACATTAAGTTAAATAAGCCAGGGACAGAATGACAAATACTGCATGATCTCATTCATACGTGGAATCTAAAAAAGTCACTCACAGAAGCAGATAGTAGACTGGGGGAGGGGTTTGGGGACAGGTTTAGGGGGAATCAGGCTTTTATTTTTTAGTATATACCCTTGCTTATGATTTGATGTGTTTAATATGAATGGTGCCCTATACTACTTTTCCAGTTTGAAAGATATGTTAAAAGAGTTTGATGGGTGAATAAATGTAATCTAAACATCTTAATTGATAGTAATCATTTTATTCTGAATACACAATTACAGAATTATGTCCTTACATTTTTACTCCCAGGCAACCATGAATGTTTCAGTTCACTCTCAAGAAAAAAAAAAAAACCCAAAAAACCCTGAAAATTGTGCCTCTAAAAACTTAGCAGTGAAATTTCTCATCTTCCACATCAGTCACACTTGAGATTGAGGCAACAACTACTAGTAATCGTAGGGGCTGTGCAAATCCAAGGTGTTGTTTTTATTCAGTAAGGGACACTAAAGTCATTTAGCTCACATGATTCTCATAATAATGGTGCTAAGGAGGTCGATGAGTCAATTTTCAGGTTTTGCAAGTCAACTGGGCTTCAGAATCCGAGTATAATGCAATTCCTTAGCAATGGCACCCTGCA
>NW_012149374.1:1176670-1193622 GCF_000956105.1 Propithecus coquereli
TGTGTGTGGGTATTTTTCCCCTGTCCCCCATATGACTCAGGGTTAAATTATGATGAGTCTAAGTTAACCACAGTATCTCATTTTCTTGCCAACAACTGGTGAAATTGTTCCAGACACTGTGAACTGAGAGGAGACCTGCTGGGGACCTTCTAGGAGAGGGCTCTTTATTCTAAAGAGGAAAAACAGTCCCTTTTCTTCTACTGGTCTGGATTCCTGGAACTCCAGCGTGTCTTATAAGCCTGAGAGCATCCGTTTTCCCTGTCTTGGGGCTTTTAGAAAACTTTTTAATTTCATTTTTATCAAAATACATGTACATACTGTGAAGATGTCTACAAAATCAGATGGTATATGAGACTTATTCTATTGATAAAACAGCAGCTCCCTGGCTCACCCCTTCCAATTCATTCAGCAGAGGGAGCTGCTTTCAACTCTTTTAGTTTTCTTCCATTTACCTCCACACTTCTAAATAACATTCCTATTTCTAAAATTTTCAGTGTTAGACATTCTTTTTGATTTCCTCGATGAAAGATGAGTATTCAACTCTTACATTACAACTTCCGTGTAACTTCTACACCACTCTATGCTCCTGATATATTTATTAATTAAATATTCAGTATTTATAGCTGAGCCAAGTGGAGCAGAATATTACATCGTATTCTTGTACCCATTTTTGTCTTCCCTGGAGCTAAGAACAGCCTCAATGTTTTCCTTTGTGTAATTTTAAGATGTATGTCACTGATTTATCCCTAAGCTCTCTGCCAACACTGGACGACATCTCTCAATACAGTCAAACTCACAGCTCCATTTTCTCCATGTAGCGTCTGAATGCTGACAAAGCAAACAGTAGCCTTCCTAGTGGAATTTGGAGGAAGGGCAAAGTGTCTCCCCCTATTCCTCTTTAAACATCTATCCCATTGTCTATATTGATGTCTTGGGTTTTACCTTCAACCCTTCATTTGCTATTAGCCATTAGGTTCTCCTGATGGCCTTCTGTGAAAATAAGTGCTCACTTAGCAGAAGGAACACAGAGAGTCTCTGACCTGGTCGTGTGGGTGTATCTTGCGCATCTCTTCCTCTCTAGCTGAGGGAGGGAGCGGAGTGAAGCTGGCTTTGCTTGTTTTACAGATTCACTCCACCCAGCTCTACCCCAGCATCCTCTACACACTTGTTGAAGCACCAAGCAGAGGATAGAGCATTAATCAGGTTTGAGACAGTAACATTTATGACCTCTCGTCCCCTGGAATGCACGATAAATGGGTCTTGCCTTTAAAGGCCACTACTATCAGTCTAGTTTCTCTTTGAAGATTTTTTTCCCCCGCACAGGTGAAGAGCAATGAGGATACCTGCACACACTCCCATGCACACACACACAAACACAGAGAGGCACCTAGAAGAGAGCTGAAATAGACCAAGAGGGGCTTGAATTTGGCCCACTAAGAACTCGGATAGCATTCCACCTTTTTCCTGTTATATCCAGCAGTGAGTGAGTAGAATAAAAAAGCTAAAAGAGACCAACGTTAAAACAGTTTTGCTGTCCTAGCATTCACATAGGCACCTTCGGACATAAAAAACAAAGTCGTCTAAACTACAAGCGGTACATAGAATAGACAACCAGATTTCCCTTGGTCTTACTTTCTGGTTAACTGTCTAACAAATTTGAGAATGCAACATCTCCATGGTCAATATTGACATGATCTTGAGGCTAATGCTTGTAACATTTCTCCTTATTTAGCTTGGATCTTAACCTATTATGTAGTGAATGTCCAGAGAAATCAGTTAATCTCAGGGCTGGCTAGTTCCAGCCTCACTGGCTCTCTTTCATTTGCTTTTCCTCTAATCCTTCTGCCCATCTGGTTATAGTTCCAGGTGGATATAGCTTCATTTAGGATATGCAAAAGTGTGCATTTAAACAATCCACTTTTTTAAAAAAAACTCCCACCACTAAGACTAGCCACATTTCCACGATTTGCTGGGCCCAAGGATCCAACGGGTAAGAATGTAAATGCTGATTACAACTGGGATTTGGAGAAGTACAGATATTTATGAGAAATTGAATAGATCCTGATAGAAACCAGATTGCAGGGAGGGACTATGGGGCTTTGATGAAAAACATCACCATAGAGGAAGAGGAAGCCTAGCTCAATAATAAAAGCTACGGCACAAGGAAGAGTATTTCTAAGTATGCTGAGGCTATGTTTGAACACATCTCAATTCAGCCCCCTGAGGGTGACTCATCTCTTTTGGGAGGAGAGGTCTGTGTATGAAACTTCCAATAACTGTGTTCTTCGGGGTGGTAGCAAGCAACAGTCCTGGAAGATGCCCTTCTGCTATAACCAGTTCCCCACCCCGTCAGTAAAAATCATGATGCCAGAGAAGAGATGAACATCAGACATCTGGAGAGAAGAATTGAGAATTCTAAACAGTAAAGAGGTAAGCACAGAGGTCCGAGAATGGTGTGTGTGTGTGTAGGGTGGAAGGTTAAACAGGGTTGGCGCCACTCATTTTGAGCAGGTGTAAGTGGCAACAACTGGGACAAGCACTAAAGCCGAGTAGGTTGGAAGGTAAAGCACAGGTTGTAGTCTGGGGCCCAAAGCAAATGTAAAACAAATTCTCTCTCTCGGGAGTACCTGGGGCAGTCTGATGAGCTCCTGCCATTCTACGGGAGGAGATTATTCATGTTATCGATACGGGTCTGACAACTACAGGAATCTGACTTAGCACCCATAAGTTGGTAGCTTTGGGGGCATTAGGAGTTTTATATATTTACATATACATTTATACATGTATATGTATTGATATACACCCAAATATACATTACATATATGTCACACATAATAAAAATGACATAACTTTCTATGAACCTCACTGAAAACAAAAGCTAACATTTACTCTACAAATAAAATACATAGAAATTTGAGAAACGGTAATTAATATATGTACCTAAATAACAAACATATTCTTTTTGTTTTACAAACCAACCGTGTCCCAGAGGAAAGAAAATGCAGGTGTTTCTTGAATGGAAAATGGTAGTGATATCTTTTCTCTGGAGGCTTTACTCTCATACAGTTTCCTAGTTAATATTAAATAACAATACTGAGACGAAGGATGGAGGTTTGGCTTCCCTCCCCAGCCACCTGGCCCCAGGTGATATGGCTTTAAGACTCTCTGTCAAATACCTCCCACCATATGGTGCTAGAAAAATAGTGCTATTTCCATACACAAAAAATGACAAACACACCAAAAGCCTAAATCGCTGACAATTCATTAGCTTTGATCATATTTGGGTCAGAAGCATGAACTCCTGGGTTCCCTTCCCATCTCAGGCTTGGGGATCTGAGGGTTGCTAATTGTTCCCACCGGGCTGCTTTCTGGCCACGCCACCACCGTGTACCAGGCAGAGCCAGGAGTCTGTTCCCTGCTACGTATGCCTGCGCTCCCCTTTGTAATCGGGCGCATCTTAAGAAAAGCTGGGCAGCCCGGGCGACAGCTTCCCCCTTCCCTGTTGGCGAGATAACCAGCTCATTAAATCTACACGTGAAGGGCATTTTATAATGAAGAGTCAAACCCAAAGATTTACTCGCCCATTTTTCACCTGCTTCCCTCTCCTGCTCATTCCTTTGTATTCGCTAATGGCCTTTCTCTAAGTTATATAATCCTGTCACGGGTATAAAAATATCACTCCAAGGCTGCTCATTTGGCCTAAATCATTCAGCCGTTAGCAGTGGCAGGGCGGGCGTATGAACCACACTGGAGGCAGGAGGACAGCTGTCCCACACTCCATCCGTTGTCACCGGGCTAAGAAATGCTGAGATTTTAATAAGATCATAAAGCAAAGTGACATGCACTGGTATGAAAGGTGGTTTTCATTAGCATTCAGGATGCCTGGGATAATAAATTAGAGCAATTGAGCAGAAATGGGCAATTTGATTATTCAACATTTTTCAATAGCAGCCCAAGCAGCTGGCCCCAGAGCAGTGCTGCTGACTCCCCCCTGTGCAATCAGGCCGGCGGGGCACAGGTGAGCGCGCAGCAATCATTCTCTCCTACCCACACTCCGGGCCGAGAGACTTGGACAGAGCCTTCCATGCTTGGTGAGTGTGAATTGATGATCTGGAGGAGGAAGTCTTCATAGATCTTTGTCGCGGAGGTGGCAAATTTGACTGGTTGACTTTCTTTTATTGCAACAGGCCTACGCTGTTGAGAACGCTGGTGCAAAGCAGCAGGAGCGGATCCCCTCCACGGGTGGCAATTTATTATACATTCCTAGCAGAGGGGCCATCAGTCAATTTGGTTTTCCTTGGAAACTCTAATACAGTGTGAGACTAGCCTTTAGTTTATTCACTCTGGCTAAGGGGCAGAGGTCCAACTTTTCTAGAACTGTTAGTAAACCTTTCCAAACTGGTATATATAACTGTATATATAACAAATGTATATATCAAATATATCATGCTAATTATATTATAGTATATTATAATTAGTATATTATACTAATATACTAGTATACTAATATACTAGTATACTAATATACTAATATATTAACAGTATATTATACCGTTATAAACCTTTAGCTAGGAAAGCATAAACAATCACAGAATTTTTTATTTGACATGAGATTATTTGAACTGCTATAAAATTAACTTTTTTGTGCTTTCTGCTTGTTTTTGTTGCTATTCTATTTAAAATTAAACTTTTTGCTCATAAGAGGGTGAATGATAAAGTTCATCAAAACTGATGAATGTAGAATGACTTCCTTAGATATTTTCACAGGTACCTTTGAGGAAGTTTGAAGTTATAATCGGAGCTACATCACGGCTTTATGAGTAGCTCATCCACTGAGTTGTGTTTTAACATCTTGTTTTCTTCATATCATAGTATTTTGCCATAAAAATAGGCAGCACACATAGGTGGTTCTACTGCTTTTGAACAGAAAATCTTTGGTTTTCTTGATTTGTCTTTTTATTGATGCTAGACACTTGGCTTCACCCTCTAGTGTCATGAGAGGTCTTATACTTTTAAATAGTAGAAACACTCCAAGGGATTCAGTGCTGAAATTGATTCTAAGTCACAACTTTAAAAACTGGCCAGTTCAGTCACGGAGACTCTACATATTGATGTATAACAGAGGATTATCATTCTACTTCGGTGCCTTCTGGGGTGTAGTATCAGTGTATATGTGTGCGTGTATATATATATACACGCACACACATAGGCATAGACACTGCAGTTAATTAAGCCTTTGAAATAGTTCAATTTCAAGACCACGCACTCATCCAATGCTCATGCTAACACATTTTGAAACTTCTCTTCACAGATGTTTTATGAATATTATAAACATTAGCTTTATTATAAGTTAGAGTGCATCCTATATTAACCAAATACTTGTATCCTATTTTTTTCTTCCTCTCCTTGTTTCTTTTAGTTAATTCTGCTTCCTAACAGTTCTTAAGTGGATAAAGCGCCTCCCAGGAGGTGTGTACCGGAGCAGAACAGAGGCCGAGGGACCTAGGAAGAACCTGGGGAAGGGAGCCTGCGGGTGGTGGCTCTGAGAGCCTGAGGCCGCGACACAGGGACAGGCTTACAGGGCAGGAGCATGGACAGCTCATCTTGGACTATTGGAGATGCACTCTGAAGCTCAGAGTCCAGTTCCAATCCTGATTTGAGCGCTCGGAGCGGTTGGCTTTTGACTAAGTTGACTTTTGAGCGCTGTTTTTTTTTTTTCATCTATGAAGTAGGGATAATAATTTAGTCATGTCATGGATTATTGTGAAGATTAATTATGTGTGAACCACCTAAAGTGGCCCAGGGTGCAGAATTTAGACTTTTTCTCTCTGTTTATACTCATTCCCTTGGCAGCCTCATTCAGTCTAAGGATTTCAAATACCATCTGTACGCCAATGACTTCTCAATTTATATTTCCAATCAAGTCTCTCCCCTGAACTCCAGACCTTTTATCAAACTGTCTACTAGACTTCTCCTCTGCAATGTCTGATAAGCATATAAAGTTGGACACATCCCAAACCGAGTTCTGTGTCTCCACCCCATCATCAACCTTCTCCTCTCCTAGTCATCCTCCCTTGAGGAGAGCCAAAATCCTCGGACACATCCTTAACTCCTCTCTTTCTCTCAAATCACAATCTGATTCATTTATAATCCTCTGGGGTCTAACTTCAAAATAATTCCAGAATCCAGTTACTGCTCACCATCTCCCTGCTAACAATCAGCTTGACCTAGTGGACAGTTAGAGATTGTGTTATCAAACAGAAGAGCACATGTGCATTTCAATCGCTCCTGGAACATTTACCAAGGTAGACCATGTACTGAGACATTAAACACACCTCGACCCCCATCGCCTCATGCCCCGTGTGATAGATGGCAGCTCTTTGGCCATCCTTGGCCACTGGCCGCCATATTTTTTATCCTATGTCCTAGAAGCACACTGGTGTGAGGTACATCAATGGCAAACTTTACATAAAGGGCTAGAATGATAGTAAGTATTTAAGGCTTTGATGGTCAAACGGTCTCTGTTGTAACTACTTAACTCTGCTGTTGTGGTGTGAAAGCAGCTGTAAGTGATGAGAAAATGAACTAGCAAGGGTGCGTTCCAATAAAACTTTCCTTATAGAAACAGGCAGCAGGCCATGTGCCGACACTTGGACCACAACAAGGATTTCCCTTGCATTCCACGGGGATTCTACCGGGTTTGGTCGATAAGGAATGTTAGCAAGAAAGAAAGGTGAGAAAGGAGAGAAAGGTGGAGTGTTTAGTCCACAGGCATCTGCAGGGCCCCTTTGGAGTGGCAATAAATAGTAAGTGCTCTTTTTCCTTGTGGTTTCCCGACATCCTGCCCATAGTTTTGTAATGGTCCCTTTACTAAACTGTTCTCCAAATTACCCAATAGTGTGCCACTGTTTCCTTTGGGGTCCTGACATGCAGTGGCCCTGTGCCTACCCTCCCTCACCCAATCTTTTTTTTAATTATCACAGTTGTACAAATGTTGGGGGTACACTGTGATATTCTGATACGTGTATACAACGTGTAATAATCAAATCTGGGTGACTGGCATAGCCATCCCCTCAAATATTTATCTTTTCTTTGTGCTGGGAACCAGTCTACTTTTAACACAGCAGCTAAGACGATCCTGCTAAAACTGGTGACCCAGGTCCTGCCACTACCCGCTCCTAACCCCAATGGCTCCCTGCTCCTCTTGGAGCAAACAGCAAAGGTGACAATGGCCTACCTGGCCTGCACGACCCATCACGTCTCCATGTCTCTGTCTTCCCCTCACTCCACTCCTCACTGTCAGCCAAACACAACGAGCTTGATCCTACCTCAGGGTCCTGGCAGTGGCTGTTCCTCCTGCTGGACGCGGTTCTGCCAAATGTCCACAGGGCTTCCTACCTTACCTTTCCCCAGAGTCAGTGAGTCCTCCTCTGACTGCCCCATTTACGTTTTTTATATGCCCCCCGCCTTCATTTCCAAGCCTACTTTCTCAGCTCTATTTTATATAATACATACCACACTCTAACAGGCTACACCATTTGCTTCCTGTTTATTGCCTCTCTCCCCACAACACTGGGGCCTTCACGGGGGCAGGGATTTTTGTCTCTTTTGTACATTGATGTATTTCCAGTGTCTGGCCCCTACAACACCACAGGTGCCTGGTACATTCTTATTGAATGAATATTAATTATTTGTGAAAAGTACTCTGGACTTAGAAGTGGGAAATCTGTTCTGGAATCAAAGTGTTTTTGTTTTGTGTGTTTTTTGTGAGACAGAGTCTCAAAGTAGAGTGCATTGGCATCATCATAGCTCACTGCAACCTCAAACTCCTGGGCTCAAGCGATCCTCCTGCCTCAGCCTCCTGAATAGCTAGGACTACAGGCATGCGCCACAACACCCAGCTAATTTTTCTATTTTTGGTAGAGATGGGGTCTTGCTCAGGCTGGTCTTGAACTCCTCAGCTCAAGCGATCTTTCTACCTCAGCCTCCCAGAGTGCCAGGATTACCGGCATGAGCCACTGTACCCGGCCTGGAATCAAGGTTTTGCTTCATTTTTTCCATCATCCCTTTCCTTTCTCCCTCAGATTGTTGCTCTCTTTTTTCCTCTGATAGCCCTTGAAGTATGTGTTTTTATAATCACAGAGGAAAAATTAACAGAAATCTAAATTTTAAAAAATAATCAAACATGATTCTCACCTTTTCAACCTTCCAAACTGATTTCAATATTCAATATTCCTTTCCAAGCCTTGTTCATATGCAGATACAATCTTAAATTTATAAATATAACATAGGTAGTATTTTTGTATTTTTTACCTTTAGGCTTAATTTTCCCACAATGAAAATGGCTCCCCCCTTGCCCCCCCGCCCCTGATTATACACACAAGCTTATTGAAAAGTAGATGAGCAGTGCATAGCATATGAAAAAGAAAATGAGAAATATTAAAATCTTACCACTTGACATACAACCATCAGCATTTTGATGGCCGTTCTTATTTGCCTCTCTTTGGCATCGGTATTCGTATGTATGTCTTTATATTCATTTTTAAAGAAAATGGACTGCACGATAAATTCTATTTTTATCATTGGATCTATTTAAAAATAACAATGCTGCTTTTCTAACCAGGGTATTAAATCTTGTATGTATATAATACTTCATCCATAACCTTCTCTAGTTTGCTTCATTTTCAGGTTGAAATTCCAATATTTGTTTTTTCTAAAGAAAGCCATGCGTTAAAGTGCAACCTCTCTCAAACTCGAATATTTATAGACCATTTTCGAGTAAAACTAAACTTATTCTAAACCCCGAGTACTGATTTTAGTTATTTTGTTAAAATGTTACTTAATATATATTAACACATAACTCAATATATTTCTGTTTATAGCTCTCGTGTAAACCCAAAGCAAGTTTATAAATATAAAAACACTGCAAAATCAATAAAATTCAAATTAATAACATTAATTTCATATGACGCATGATGCTATTTTGATGAAATCAAATTTCTAATGTCTGGTTTAATGATTAGATAAAACAGCCTCCACTTTGGGCCTATGTTTTAATCTCTCGCAGTATGTTTGCTTCGATAATACAGAAAATGTTAATTTGTAACTGTGTTTTTACAAATTAGAATTAATACCTTTAAGGCATCGTCGGCTAGTACAAGTTAATCAGATAACATACTTAATCAAAACTGCCACCAATCAATTCATGATTGCAAATTTTATGAATCTGCAGAATCTTTCACTCTGTAAAGTCGTCTTACTCAATTAAAGATACTGGCAATCTTAGCATTGGTGCATTACTGAAGTTTACTTTCGAATGGTCAATTTTTGCCATTAGGAATAGAAGTAGTTGCCACCTTACCGTCACTGCGCCGACAGAGATGGACATCTTTGCAGGGTACAGACTGGCAATCTGCCTACGGCCCGACGGCGCTGGTGCAGCTTCAGTTGTATGAGGTTCCAGGCCATGGGATGGCTTCCCTTCATACTTCTTTTCCCTATTTAAATCAGAATAAAAACAGGTGTTCTGTGACATTGATTACAGAAAGAAACGCTCATAAACACAAACTCAGACTTTCAAGCTACATGATTATTATTCTACATGGTTACATTGGCTTATAAGATGGCCAAAGTAATGATGAAGGTGCTTATTTTTTTCCATGTAGATTATCACTACAACTAAACACAAAATTACCAAATTTTGTTAGAGACCTCACTGGTTTGAGGGAATAGGAGTCCTGTGCCCCACAATGAAAAACACAGATATAATGGGTTTTAGAATCTAGAACAGTCTTGGGCTCAAATGATAGCTTCACAACTTTACAAGCTTTGCAAACTTGGGTAATTGACTTAACCTTTCTGAATCTCATTTTTTTGTATTTGTAAAGCGATTATTAGCCCCCTTGTTCACATGAAAAGACCAACATCACAGAGTTGTGGGGAGGACTTCATGGATTGATGCGTGCCGAGTGCCTGGCCAGATCTCAGCGTTACCAAACCTGTAGCTGCCATTACAAACAGCACAGCTGGTAAAGCCTCTGGCCCCAGGGAGGAAGGCTCTACAGCATCAACAGTGCGTTTACCGAGTTTCTAAATCACTCCACAGAGTGGGTGATTATAGACTTAATCACCAGCTAGATATTAAGACCTAATTTTACAACCACAACATTACATAACTTTCCAACAAGCAAGGGGATAATCTCTTTGCATATGAGCAGTCCCTGATCTAATAGAAGCATTTTTCTTTGCTAAGGTTAAGACCCAAACTCAGTCCAGAGACAGCAGGCCAGTTTAATATGCATTCGAATGAGTTGCAATGCTCTCAAGGAGCCGTGTTCGGGGCAGAGGGGGATAGAAGGCAATTAAAAAACTTTTGTGGATGATTAAGTGTTCAAACACAGCTGTGAACGGCTTTCTCTATCCGACGGCAGGGAAACAAAGAACTAGGGTTGATTGTGGTGGCTTCCATCTAAAGAATAACTTTTAATTTATTCAGTAGATACATACTCAGACCTATTTTTTTCCCTAGGCACTTGAAACTCTCTCAAGGAGAGAGTCATATATGGTCACATACTGGAGAAAAACATGCATAGACACGTGAACACAACAGTATGTGACGTGCTGCATTACTGATGTTTACTAAATGCTATGGAGGGGTTGAAAGTTCTAGCCGTGGAGTTAAAAAGGGTCTTTGCAGACAAAGCAAGCTTTCTTTTATTTTTCTTTTTTCATCTGTACAGTTTTTTGAAGCATAGTGCACTTACTACATTTCCTTAGTCCACTTGCATTTGCTATAGAGTCAAATTTCAGAGGGATAATTAGCTTAAGGTGGAGTCCACGCTGACGCCCGGTAATATTCACATGTGAACGAACAAGGATAAATCCAAGAACGTATACAGTACCCTGGACCTAGCATGGAGCTGGGAGAGAACCCACTCTCCTAGCATGACAATTGAAAGTTGGCTTTTGTCTTAGAATGCGCACTTCCTGAGTCAGTGCAGGAGATGAACTGGCTTTAAAAAAAAAAAAATAGTGTCTATTCGGTGGTTTTAAAAAAAAACAAAACTAGAGGGAGGATGAGGGAGCTGAATATAAATTGCCAGGGGAGGCTGGAAATGAGGAAGTGACACTAACTGTCTTATCCGTGTAGTAACAGGGGCCTCTGCGCCTGGCACCGACTGGCGATGCGCTGTGAGCAGGATTAGACCCAGCGCCAGAGCAAAGAAATATTCCTTTCTCTCCCCACCGGAGCCGCGGCCACCTACCGTCATTATTTCCATTATCTCTTCTTCCATGAGGCCACCTGGCCACTGCCAGGCTTTTCTCAGCTGACACTGTTGCTTGTGTTTATTCAAAGTCCTCTGCATGTCTCACTCTGCCTCAGCGTCCCCCTACTGGGCTGCGTGGGTCTGTGGAGCTTTGTAACTTTCCTTTCAACAGCTGGCAGCCGCAAATTAACTTTTGGACTTCATTAGGCTAATACGCTGAATTATCCCTAATTTGGAGCACCTGAAGCGCTCCCCGCCACCTCCCTCTCCTCTCCAACCACCTTCTACCATCAATCAGGAGCTGAGTAGCAGCGAGGCAGCATATGGAGCCTCGGGCAGGCTTGGTCAGAGCCCTGCGTTTGTGTTTCCACCCCTGCTGAACGACTGGGAGGCTCGGACCCTTCCAATCAACACATCCCAACTCTGCAGTCAGCGCTGGTGTGAATACAAGATGCCACTGCAGTTGCAAGGGTGAAAATGACCAGAGAGACCAATCATTCCTCTGCTTTGGGGGCATGTACATCTCAACAGGCAATTTCAATCCTAGGAAGTCTAATTCAGAGTCGCCTTTGGCACTGCAAACTTTGATTTCTTGCAGCATCCTCAGGAAGTTAGAGGAAGTGGGATAGCATTCCCTTTCACCCTTCCCCATCTTCCCAGGAACCAGATGGTTGGAAACTTTCACTTCAATCACACAGCCAGTAAGAAATAAACGCCCCCCCCCAGTTTTATCTGCCTTCTTGGAATCACAGCTGTATCTACTGATCAGGGCTCCTGGCCTGCTCCCTTCCAGCTGGATTTCCTTAAACCCCAAAATAGTTCAACACAGTCTGTAAAGTTGAACAAAGATCTTCCCACTATCCTGTCAGGCTCAAGTGCCAATTTTCTTCCCGGAGAGTTTTCCCCAGAGAGCACTGAAGGAAAACCAGCAGACACACACAACTCTGAAAATCTCTTGCAGATCCACGATGCACCGCTCCCCGCAGTTTTAGCGGCTAAAGCTCTTTTCATCATACAGCTCTCCTGAAACCTCCCCTCCTAAAAGCTTGGCCTGGAGAAGGAGGCTAGGGAGACGAGAAAGGCAGATAAACAAGATTTGCTGGAACAGAAAAGCCCAAACATCCCTGACTTAAATCTTATAAGGGGAGTTACACTTTATGAAAGCAATTCAGATGTACTTTGTACGCGGAGCAGAGTGGAAATAGTTTCTTAGAGATGGAACTGGAGCATAGATAGTGAACACCGGTGCCAAAACCTTAGATTGGATATTGCTTGATTTTGTTCTCCCCTAGGTTTTGTTTTCGGTAAACTCTTCTTTTTATGGTTTTTAGCTTAGGCAATCACATGCCCTAATTTTCCTAGGACAAGTCTTGTTTATACCTGTTGGCATGACATAATTTTAGGTAGGGTCTTCCTCCACTTTCAGAAATATTCCCATTACGACCATGAGTTACAAGGTCAGCCTATTTGCTATTCACTGTCAAATCACCATTTGTACAATCTCCCAACCTAAAGATGATAGGCAGATTGGATTAGCTGCTTTTTGAGACTTTACATTAATATTATAAGAGGAAAAAATAGCATTTAAGTCTCATTTCCTGTTACTTTTTTCCCCTCACTTGGGGCAAACAGTGACTCAGAGGCTGAGTACTGGAAAGAGTGTGAAACTCGAAGTGCCGCAGGCTTGGGTTTTAATTCCCCTGCAGACACTGACTCTAACCTCGGTCAAGTCCTTTAAGCTCTTCCCGTTCCTCGTTGCCTTCATCTGAAAAATGAGCTAATTATACCTTTTTAAAAGACAATTGAAAGGATTACATCAAGATAATATAGGCATGGAAAGCAGCATGGTGGCTCCAAGTGGCAGCTGGAACAGGCAGCAAGAGCTGTAGCAGTAGCTGCAGCCACCAGGGGAACAACAGTCACGGGAAAGTCAGCATCAGCAGTAGCAGAGAAAAAGGCACAGAATTTGGGTCAGAAGATCTCTAGTTCATCTTTTTCTCTGTAACAAAATACACAGGACAAACAAGCCACTTTCCCTTCCTGAGCTTCATCTAGGTCTTGCCTAAATTACGATTATAGTTGACCCTGGAACAACATAGGTTTGAACTGTACAGGTCCACTTTACGTGTGGATTTTTTCAACTGAATGTAGATCAAAAATACAGTATTCACAAGATTTGAAACCTGAGTATACAGAGGACCAACTTTTCTTATGTTCCGGATCCACAGCGCTGACTGTGGGGCTTGAATATGCCTGATTTTGGTATGAGAGGGGCAATCCTGGAACCAATCCCCTGAATGTACCAAGGGATGACGGTAATTTCTTTTAAGGGTAAAATAAAATAATGCTTGTGAAAAACTTTATAAACAATAAAATGTATGTGGACATGAGGTATCATTTTCCGGGTGTTCTATCAGTACTTTTTTGGAGAGTGTTCCTGCACATTGGATGAAGGTGGTTGATGTTGCCCTCTAAGCCCTGGAAAGTGCACTAAACTCGGAAAAGAGGGTCCTGGTTTCTAAAGCCCCAAAGTCTGGGGAGAGTGACCTGTGAGCCCAAGTTAGCAGGTACAGACATACAGAGGCAGACTGGTTGTCAGTGGAAGAAGAAACTCCCAACAATCCAAGCAGTGGGAGGCACGATGTCTACACTGTGTGGCTGGCATGACTAATTGCTGACCCAAGAGCCACCTTCTCTTATTTTCTGAAAACAAACCCTGATTTTTAGGTAGAAGGGACTCTCCATCTCAGTGGAAGTCGACCCTGTTTCCAGACTAAGGGGATGAATGAATGATGCTTGGTTCAGTGCAAACATGGTGATCCCATTTCCCTGTGCCAGCGGTCATTCAAAGAGTGGGCTCGTGCTCCACTTCCAGCCAATGAGACATAAATGGAGGTGTGGAGATGGGGGTGGGGTGGGGTCCAGGTTACAAAGCAGACTCATTCTATTAATATCTCTCCTTCCATTCCTACTTAGTCCAGTTTCTACTTCCTGCCGTGACTTCCTTGTGGAAGGAGTTTAGCAGCCATATGTAATCAAGAGACCACAAGCATGTGACTACTAGCCAAAACGGTGACAACGGTCCCATGACACTTTGGAACTATTGATCAGCCCAGGAATGGCAATTGCTGGTCCACTTAAAGGACATAGTACATGTATGTGTATTGTTTGTTCCACTCTTAGACATATAGTCTATTACTTACAGCCAGAAGCATTCCTAAGTGACATATCCCCATAAACTAGAATAGTCTCTTTTTTTTTTTCAGTGTCCTCATTCAACTGTCTTGGACAATTCACAGTTTGGTAGGATATCATGCTTGGGTCATACAAAGAAGAAAAATCATCAGCTGCAGATAGGAATCTGTCATATTAAAAGAAAAATATCCCCACTTATTTGCAAAGATAAGTGTCAAAATTCAGAGTAGCCAAAGACGCTGTTCTCTAAAAGGATGGGATTTTTAGATTCTGAATCAGTGGATGCATAAAATCCTGCTGTGATGAAACCATGAAATGCAACTCACTCGACGGGTCTGAACATTTCGAATTTGTACTTTTGGAGTCAGCTGGCATCCTTTTTGTCTCCGGAACACCTCATAAGCACATAAAAACCAAGAGTTAAAAATAATAAAAATAAGATCTGAAAACCCACACTGGGCTTTCCTGTCAGCAGTGGTTCCATTTTTATGTGTCAGGATTAATATTTCACACATACAAACTCATTAAAAAAGGTAACCTTGGAACACAGTGTCAGGTGGAGATTTTTAAGATGTGCTGGAAATTATGCAGCCATAAAGAGCATTCTTACTAATTATCTTGGTACTCACGTTAGGCTGACCAGTTTGTCACCAAGTTGGAGGTGGCAGAGTAGAGAACCTCCTCCACGCTGTCTCAGGCATTGCTTTGCTCCATTTTTCTCTCCAACTCATTTACTCGGGGCTCATATTTATGCAAAGGAGGGTAATGAGGTAGCCAAAGGTTACGGGGGGCCAAAGGGCTCTTGGATGATGAGAGCATTGGTAACCAGGGAGGCCAGCCTCAGGCTGTCTGAAATTGAAATTTGGGGCTAAATTAATAGCTGAACCTGAGCACATGCAATTTTACAGTAAGACTCCTCTAGGGTCAAAACGATGTAGTCTGACATAAAAGAATCTCTGGAAATGATGGAAAAAACAAAGTTTGAGAATATTCTGTTACAAGTAGTACCTTTTGGGTGAGGCAAACAGAAAAGAGGCAGTGGGGGACCCATTATTCAAACTTTCCCCAAGACGTGCTTTCATATTTCAGTCTATAGAATGTGTGTGTCTGTGTGTAGTCTTAGAGATCAATAATGATCTTGCACATAATTCTATGTGCAGACAGACAGACATCTGTTCAGCAATCACTCTCCTCATGATTCCTCCAGTCACTGTCAGCTAGAATCTGGGTAAAATTGAGGAGCAGAGTGAGGTGGCTGGTTGGGATCATGCCTGTGTTTTCCTTTATTTCTTTGCATTTTAGGGCCAGGAATATTACAATAATTCCCCAAAGTCCAGTTAAAGGTATAGTGGGGTATTTCTTTGTATTTTCAGGGTGGACAAGGGAGGGCTTCCAGAGGGGGAGAAATGTCAAAGAATGGCAGAAAATAAGCCACAAAAAGATACCTGGGAGACATCACAGGTTGGTCCCTGAAGACACTAACCTACAACTATTGTGTAGACTAAGGGGGCTCACAACCCTGGGTACTGGAGATAGATGAGAATGAAAAGTAGAAAATATAATCCTACCTTTCTCTAAAACCCTGTTTGCCCTTCCAGTATTGGATACTGTACTTGATTATGTTTCGAAATATTTATAACCTCTTGATAAGATCAAGAGAAGGACATGAAATTGGTTAGGATTAATAGGCTGACATAAGATGGCCAACTAAAATTCTTTGGCCTACGCAGTATGGAAAGTCCTGGTTAAAATATGACTGATTAGAGGCTATGCTGGGATGGAAGTAATGATCTAGCCATATCTGCAATTTAAAATACTCAAACATAGGACAAATCAAAGGATTCCTTTGTACACGTGGAAGAAGACAGGATTTAAGTGATCTTTTGGATGTCAGAAAGAAGCTGAACTAGAGCCCTGGTCTTGTGATGCACGTGGCAGAGGTTTTTCACTTCCCAGCAGTGCTCTTGTGAGCTGTGAGATGAGGTGGATGGAAGAAACAATCTCTAAGTTCTGTTCCAGCTATCTGCTGTGACGTGCCATTGAGAAGGGCCAGTTCTGTCTATTGATAACACAGAGATTGTGAGGTGCTCTATGTCCTTGTTAAGAAAGAGGTGCACAGTGATTTTCTTTCTTCCAAGAGTTTATTCTCTCATCTGTCCAGAAACAGCACAAAGAGTGAAAGACCTTTTACTCTCCCCTAGCACAACCAAGAAGAATAAAGGAATTTTTTTTAAAAGTCTCTTCTATGTAAGTTGAAAAAAAATGTAGCTTTTAGCTACAGGTTTCTTTTTCCCCATTCTCCAATAAGTCATCCAGGAGCTACAGGGCTGGCATGCTGAGCTTTATAACCAATACTGCCTACAATTTGGCCCCAATTTCCACTCCCAACTTAATTTTCCACAACTCAAACCCTAAGTCAAACAGAACTGCATTTTTCTTTCCACAAATGCCCATTTTCATTCTCTTCAATCTCTGACAGCATTTCCTTTA
>NW_012149374.1:1194745-1199309 GCF_000956105.1 Propithecus coquereli
TGTCTTGAGCACCCACCAAGCCCAGGCTAGAAAGAAAATGGTGTATAAGGCATAGTCTCTGTCTTTACGGAAGTTATAGTAGGTGATACAGAAAAATTAACAGGCAATCATGTTAGTGTGTAAGTATTATGGTAAGGGTAACTGCAGAACAAGAAGCACTTAGGATGATCTTTTTGGGTCTAGAGAAGGCTTACCAGAGGAAGGGATACTTGAGTTGCACTCTAAAAGATGAGTAGAAATTAGCCTAGATTAAGGAAGCAGAAGGAAAGCATGTGAAAAGCCCCAAAGGTGAGTCAGACCACGGCAAACTCAGGCAGCAGAAAAAGGGTCAGGTATGATGGAGACTAAATGAACAGGTGGAAGAGAAGCCAGAGCTAGATCCTCAAGGGCTTTACTCAAAGGCAAACAGAAATCGCGGACGGGGAGAATTATATGTCTGGGTTGGTGTTTTAGAAAGTTCCTCACTGGAAAAATGAAAACACAAAAAAATAGCCAAAAGAAAAAAAGAAAAAAGATGAGGACTTCTCTGGGAGAATGTGAAAGTTAAAGTCCCTCATCTTGGATTTCTCGCTCAGGGTATATATTTTCTGGAATGTACGTTCACCCCTGAGGTAACATGTATTGTGCACCTTGTCTTCTGGTCATTTTTTTTTCTGTGAGATTTTAATAGTCTTCACAGGTTGTTTAGAATTAATGAGGCAAATGTCCTCAATCAAGAAGCAATTTAAGAACACGCTGCTAATTTCAATGAGTTCTGTAAATGAACTAATTTAATACCGGTTGACCTTTTTATTTGAGGAGAATGATTTGTAGCTATATTTTCTTGATTTGTGCCTTGAAGACTTGGCAGTTGGAATGGGCATTTTGAGCCCAGGGGTAAACATTAATCACGGTGCAAGGATGTGTACTTCTAAGTGGGGCATGGAACATTTGCCTCACTAAGTAAGTGGAGGGTCTCTTTTTAACAGGAAGGTCTCGACCATGTTTATTAAAACTGAAAGCCATAAAGAATACTGTACTCCTTTAGTAATATAGACCAGGCAGAAAGATGCTTAATGATAGTATGAGATTTTTACCATGTCCTAGAGATTTTGCTACCCTGTTCTTTATTTTTTTTTAACCTCTTTAGAGCTGAGATGGTACCAATTGTTTTAATTTATTTGCATAAAAGAAAATTTCACTTCCTGAATAAAACTGATGCATGCTTAATGATACTTTAATGATCTTGCCATCCCCCTTGTCTTTTTACATCTAATGAAGAACCAATATTTCTGTAGCATTTTCTCCAAAATCAAGCCATCAGTAGGAATGTATCTTTTACTGATGATTTTCTATGAAGGGTTTTGCTTTAAACCAGCAAATCTTTAGGTCTACAAGCAATGAGAACATTTTACAATGCCGTTGTACCAATAAAAGGATAAAATATTATTTCTGCCACTGAAGCAAGTTTCCATTTAATGGGAAAGTATTGTTCTAAGTATGGTTTAGCATTGTTGAATCAAGGCTGAATGAGCAGATTTCAAGTGCCTGATAAACTCAATCTTCTTTCAAAACAGAGGGGAAGGAGAATTGAACTGATAAAATCAGGGTAGGGTAGAATTTCTTTTAAGAGGCAAAGAGCATTAACCATCATGGAAATGATTAATAAAATGACTGCATTAAAATTAAGAACTCCTACTCATAAAAGAGACACTTCATAAACAGAACAAAAAGACAAGCCACAGAGTAGAAAAAGTCATTTTGCCACACGCATAGCTGCCAAAGGTCTTGTATCAAGAATAAAAACAGAACTCCTATACTCCTGTAGAAAAATGTCCAAAAGATTTGAAAAAGCACTTTGGAAAAGAAGAAATCCAATGGTCAATGAATATTTGAAAAGGAGCTCAAATCCTTTAGTAACCAAGACAATGCAAATTAAACTGTTAGATACATACCATTATATATCCACCAAGTGGGCAAAAACTAACAAATTCAACAATGTCCTCCTGGTTGGCCTGCACCAAGGAAAATAGGAACTCTCCTACACCGTTGATAGGGGTAAAAATTGTCAAAATCCTGCTGAGAAACAATTTGGCATTAACTAGAAAAGTTGAAGATACATATACTCTGTGACTCAGTATTTCCACTGCAAAGTGAGAAAGTCGTGCACATAAATTTATTCACATCTTTCAGTTTAAAGAATGGTGAAAGAGAGTTTTTCTTTTCTTTTATTTTATGTTATTTTATTTTTAAGACCCTGGAACAACTGCAGAGTGACAGACAATTAGGGAGTGAATAGGAGAAAGAGAAAGAACACAATGAGTTTATTCTTGACGAAGAGACTGAAAAATGTTTGGATTTTGATGCTCTACAAATCAGATAATTCTGTTTATTTTCATGAGATACTAAGTGAGATGAAGAAATTATTTCTTAACTTAGTTGCTGTGGCATGATAAGCCAATGTTGCCCAAAATATGGAAAAGAACAGATGGAGCCATGCTCATTCACCTTGGATTCTAAGAGAGAAAAACCGCCAAGTTTTATTTAGTAATTATTATGTTCCACACATGGTACAAAGTCCTCTCTCTACATGTAGAAGTCTTATGTAATCATCACATTAGATAACCCCAAATATAAGACTAGAACTAAACTCTATAAAGTATTATCCCAATTTTACAAAAACTGACACATAGGAAAATTAAAGTTGCCCAGGATTACAAAACTTCTAGGTGATAGAGCTGGAATTCAAAGCTACATCTATAGTTCCTAAATATAAAATATATAGATGTGTACAACCTCTCTTCCTTTGAGCTATAGGCCAAAGCCATATGTTAAGGAGAAACTTAGAGCACTTTAAAACCTAACTACTCCTCCCCACCCCAAAAGTAAAAAATGTCTCTGTTACTTGCCTCAGTAATAGTTGTTAGGCATTACCGCACTATTCCTCCTTTTAGGCACGACTTTTGTCTGTAAGAATAAGGAAAATAAAGGAGCAACTTGTTCAGTCCCATCTCCCCTTTCTCTGATCCTGGTTTGCATTCCATCATCACCTCCTGTGATTCTCTAGGTGCAGCAGAACACAGGAAGAATTCATCATTGGCAAGCTGAGTAGCTTATCTTCAGAAGGTAGGAGTATTTGCTGAGAGGTGGAGAAGTTGGTCAACGTACAATTTCCTGACCTTAAAGATAGGTACATATAAAGATACGTACATATACATATATATGTGTATATGTTTATATGACTTCTTCACTTACACTTGTGTCTGTGACTTCTGGGTTGGTTTCTACCAGGTCTGTTACTTCTTCTATGACCTACATGTGCTTTGCATGCTGTGTGGCCACAGCCAAGCATTGGTACTCTGATGTCAAGCTGGAACCCATGATTCCTCTTTCTGTCAATTGGTGAAATCTTATCCACAACTGCGTCAAATACACAGAAGAAAAAAATACACATTTTTTCTTTGTTTGATGTAAAAAGTCAACAAGTTTATTTAACACCAGATTTGCTCGTTCACTCACATTTGTACCTAACTGGTTCAAAACACTGTGCTAGGTCTTTGGGAGATACAGATACAGGAAAGATACAGTCCTGGTCCGTCAGAAGCACCCACACAAGGGGGTAACTGTGGCGTTTGTGGCACTACATTAAGCAGCAGAAAACCAGAAGTGATGATCTTTGTAAGCTGAAAGCCAACTTTGGTGAAGATGCAAAATTTACACATTGAGCACAAATTTAATGCTGCCAGATTCTTTTTTTTTTTTCTTTTGGGCAATTCATCCATTTTTAAAGTAACACACGACACTCAAACTAAAAGCAGTAACTGTTGTCAGTGACAGAAAGCTGTTAGCGACATTTTAACGGCTTGATAACAACATCAAAAAACTGGGGAAGTTTAACGCATCTCCTTTTAACAAGGAGTGTGTGCCGGTGGGTTATTTGAGGATGCATTTGACTTCTTTGGTAACATAAATGGAAACTTCAAGGGAAATTCATCTAGTTGCTCTGTCTTAATATTCTCTGATTATTCATGATGAGTCTGAGAGACACCGCTACGGAAATGTCTGTCACTGTGCTCGCCAACTCCCGGGCAAAGTATCACAAGTGCATATTCTCTAGAGTTAGTGACATCTAAAGAACAAAGAGCAAAGGGAGGGCATAGGAGTATAAGAATAAAAAGTATACGGTATGTTTTATTCTGGGATCTTAACATATTTTGCTTGGGGCATGAGATAGATCTTTCTTTGAAAGGTAATTTCACAAAGAAGATAGGAAATGATATATTGGTGACTTTATTATTTTACATTTTATCCAATTTTTACTTAGGTTTCCAAGATCCAAGTGATTCCTATTCCTCCAAATTCTTTTTTTTTTCTTTTACTGATTTTTTCTAGCCATGAACTTAATTTTTATATACCTCATTGATCTCCATTAGTCAAGTAGAAAGGGTAATATTCATTTTTCTATTTCTAAAGGAAATTGTTCTGAATATCAATGATGTAATAGAATCACATCAATAAACCAATATGCTGAATTCTTTAGAAAAAACTTACATAGTCTCTGCTTTTCTATAGTTTTAGTACGTGG
>NW_012149374.1:1202644-1204992 GCF_000956105.1 Propithecus coquereli
CAACAACAGAACATGAACATCAGAAAGTCCAGACATGCATTTCTGGCCTGACTACCAAACAACTCCACAATGGGAATGGAAGGGAGCAGATGTTGGGTGTTTGCCTTTCAATACATTTTAAACCTGGATGAGCAGAGTTGGCTCATGCTAATTCACAAATATATGTGTTAACAACAATATTTCATTATTATTTTATCATTATTTCTCAGTTGTGGAGAGAGAATCTTTTTCTCATTCTTAGAACTGAAAGTCAGAATTGGAGTGAACTCAGGAAATGAATGACTACTTAAGCCGTTCTTTTTGTAGGAGATGGAAGGGGATGGTTTTAGAGTTGACCCTTCAGAGAGAGATTTTCTTTACTCTCATATCACCTCTTTTGAGGTTTTGTTTTTATCATTTACTTGTCACGGTCCTGTCCACAGCTGAACTTTGAAGTGTTGCCCCAGTTCTTGGGCTCCAGTCTTGGAAGAATCACAAGCCTTGGCCCATGCGACAGGGAGAGAGGACAGACACTGAGCAAGTATGTATGAAGAATTTACTGTAAGGAAAGTTTAAGGGTGCAAAGTGAAAGTACATTTCCTAAGGGGAAATGGTCTGTCTCTGCAAGTGGAGAAGACACTGTCTACTTCTATGTTTTTCCTTTTATATGCTAGTAATTTAGGTAAAAGCTAATTATAATTATTCATAACTATACCTGTTTTAGGGACTGAATTCTTTCCAGATATGGACGTGACTTAAAGGTTGTGTTATCCATACTGTGGGGACAGTTCCATTTCCATTCTGACTGGTGGTCAGGGTTCCATGGCCGAATTACCCCATTCTTTAAGACTGAAATAACTATTTCCCTGGTTATTTTTCTGTAGCTATTTCTTCCTTTCTGTTTTTCTGTTTTCCATTACTTCTCACTTGTTTTTCTGTCCCTAACATACTCACTGGTCATTTTCTTTCTTTCCTTGTTTCTTGTCTCATTTGGTCTTCTTTCTTCCCTTCCTCCCTCCCTCTCTTCTTTCCTTCCCTCCATCTTTTTTTCTTGGGTGGGAAAAAAATCAAAACTTCCTGCCACAAGAATCCACATAAATGCAGGAGGTGAAAACTGCCAACTTCAAACCTTGAGAGACTTTTGCCAGAATTCCCTTTGCAAGGTTTTCGAACAGCTGGATTGTGTGTTTGCGTGTGTCCATCCATTTTAGACAGCTGTAATGTCTCGGGATCTCCTACGCCTAATCAAATTGGAGCTTGGTCTAATAGAAAAGTCCACAGAGGATTAAGTTTAATGCACTATAATAGGTATCTGAGCTTTTACTAGCCCACGATTTATAAACGTGACTCTGTGTAAGGACCCAGAAAATTAGGTTTACAAGCATCTTGGAATGTTTCCTTATGGCCTTTTTCATCCTCTGTTTTATGTGCTGATCTCTGAAGAGACCACATGAATGTTGGAAATACCAAGTGAAGAGTCAGAGAAAGCAGGGGGGAGGAGACTTTGAAGCCTGGTGTTTTGAAACCATAGTTTCAAGAGGCTGATGGTGAGATTAAATTGAATTGATTTACACAAAAATTGGATACAGAGTACCAAGTAAAATGTCAAATGCAAGAGAAGAATTACAAAACCTGTGAGTGTAATAATTATACAAAAGAATAATAATGGTTTTCACAGCAAGGAGCTAAGTGTGTCTGACTTTAGCTTATTTCCCTCTGTAGCAGAACCAAAATTAAGGGCCAATGAAGGAAATGTGTCATCCATGTTTCATTTGATAACCTGAATAACCTGGTATACAAGAGCTTTGCTGAGCAAAGAAGCCAACAGAAGTAATTATAATGAAAGCCTGCATGTGTCACAGAGTTTTACACTTTTCAGAGCATTTTCACCTTCATATTTTTAATTAATATTTCCAGTTATTTTGAAATATGGGTAACGGGAGGGTCTCTTCATTTCAACAGAGGAGAAAACTAACATAGAGAAAAATCACAGGAACAAGTGCAATCTTTTTTTTCCATTTTATTAATACAACAGAGTAACTGTGCAACTCAGCCTGTATTTGCTTACTGCTCAAGAATTTGAACTTTATACCTCAGGTAACGGGGAATACAGAAGATTTGTCAATAAAGAAATATCTAAATCAGAATTGTGTTTGAGGGAGTATATCCAGAATGGATTGGAGGACGTGGGCGTGGTCCCTGGGAGGGGCAGGAGACTCCACTAGAGAAGTATTGGTTGAAAAAAAGGATGAGATGCTTTTGGAAGGACTCTGGATGAGAACTCTTGAATGTGCTAGAGGTGAAAGTGCTTAGGAGAATGTGGGGAGACTCATTCTAGGTTGGCAGAAACACCATTGACTTTGTAGACT
>NW_012149374.1:1205042-1206857 GCF_000956105.1 Propithecus coquereli
TTGAAGTTCCCTACTGAGTCCTCTTCTCTTCTACTCCACTTCATACCAAGCAGAAATATCAAGACCTTTGAGATTAATATAAAGTCCTTCTCCCACCCCATTCCTGCCTGTGGATTGTGCCCCTCTTAAATTCACGGAGCCATAATTGTGTGACTTGGGCTATTGGCATCTTCTGATTCCTGTTGTCCAAAAAGGAAAAAGGAAGGACTATATCCTTTTAAAAAAAACTGTGTCTAATTTTCTAGTGATAGAAACATACAATCAAGGACCTAAATGCAGTAATTGTAGGAGGTAAATTATAGGCGACAATATAATGATTATTTTACATATTTGAACACGTTCAATTTAGTAAGCGTGGGATAGATAGATAAAAGTCTTCATTTACCTTTAGTGAAAAGTTTTAAAAACAAAAATTCCGTAAATAACTGTAGAAGTTATCATATTCAATTGTTTAAAGTGGGAACACATGGACTCATTCTGTTGCTCTCATTTCATCTCATTTGTTTGTTTATAAACCCAAAATGACTCACTCACGGTAGATTTCTATAAAGAAGCGACTTGGAATTTAAATGGACCTGAAATTAACATTGTTCTCTTTGGCAATTGCTTTCTTTCTCACAGTATAATGGATGATGTTGTCAATGATTCACTCAGTTTTGGGAAATAACTTGTGTCACCTAACCTGTTCTTTTCAATGCTATATGTTCCCGGCTCCTGAATACAGAAAAGATAATGGAGACGTCTAGTGAGAAGAGACTGGTTTCGGGAGCATCTGTCTTTTGTTCTTTGTCCTCCCACCGTGAGTTTTGGACACTCTGGGTGGATCAATTTCCTGTGGATAATTTCAGATGTAGGACAGACAAAATTACTGGGGATTGAAGATCTAAAGGCTCCCTTTTTGCATGATCTCATTAAACCTCTTAATGCTTCAGATTTACCTATGAAACAGGAGCTAAAATCGGAAGTGAAAAAAAATGGTACAGTATTTTTTTAAAACTCGTGGCTACTCTCTAATGGCTTGTGCTGCTGGAAGTAAAGCATTTTGCTATGAAAATGGATGGGAGGTTTTCTGCCTTGCTGGAATGTCAGGAAGTGTAATTCATTAGTGGTTTGAAAAGTGCTTTGAGCTAATGGAATAAAAGGCACTGGAGAAATTTGAACTAATATTATTAAAAATGAAAAATTGCAACAGAGAAACTTATTTCCCTTAGAACATAGTCATCAATTTTGAGCCTAATATTGCCTAAACAACCAGTTTGAGAAGGAAAAACGCCAGTCACTCATGTGGACATTTTGTCCACATGTTTCCAAATTACCAATTTGACTGATTTTGTTCTCCCACTGAATTGTATAAATTTAGTTCTTCTCTGAGAGCTTAGATTCTTGTTCATATTTCGGGTACGACAGATTTAAATCTATACTATGTGGTGTAAATTCTTCAGTTACATTACCTTGTTTTTTTTTTCCTCTGTAACTCTATCTTGACCTGCAAGGTCAAATGTATTCTTTGCAACCTCTCCTCATGCAACTCTTGAAAATCATATTTCAAATCAATGCATTTCCTTGTCATCTTCAGAGGCTGTTGCATTCATTATATCGCCACAGTAATTAAGATGGGACATTCCAAAGTTAAGGTAATGGATAGCATTTGTGCAGGTTGCGCAGAATATGAGGCAGATTATTGCTTTGTTCACATTTAGTTTTCCCACAATAATGTTGGGCTTGGAATTAATGAACACAATTAGGGCTTTTTGATATGGTAAAGCTTTGAAACTATTCATTATTCTGTTAACAGAACCTTGCTAATTTTCTTCT
>NW_012149374.1:1209968-1218542 GCF_000956105.1 Propithecus coquereli
CCACTTGAACAGTCACAGGCATATGATTGTTAAAAACATAAAGATTTCATTAATATTACAAATAGAGTGTTTCACAGCCTCCTGTTGAAAATAGTTTAATTATATAACATTATGTATGTGCTTCAAATAATGTTTACATCTTTATATTCAGGATATTTCACTTCTGCCTAATTATTCTAAATTAATGTGAGTTTACTGACACTGCAAATCTATATATCAAATCCTTTAAATATTTTTATTTTTCCTAACTCAAGGAATCATGTATTTAAACAAAATTAAACAAGTTCAGAATAGCTCCAGAAAGTTTTGACTGACTCCAAGTTATATATTTTTTTTAGAATTTGACTCTTTAAAAATTAAAAAAAATGTTTAATTGATTCATAATTGTACATATTTATAAGAAACAGTGTAATATTGCCATACATGCACACAATGTATAATACTTAAATTAGGGTAATTAGGATATCCATCACCTCAAAAATTTATCATTTCTTTGTGTTGGGACATTCAGAATTCCCTCTTCTAGTTATTTGAAAATATATAATACATTGTTAATTATAATTACCCTCCAGTGCTACAGAGCACTAGAAGTTATTCTTCCTATCTGGCTGAAATTTTGTATTTGTTAACCAACCTCTGGTTCTCTCCCCTGAACTCACCTGTACCAACCTGTAGTATGTGCTATTGTACTCTCTACTTCTATGAGATCAACTTTTTTAGCTTCCACAGCTGAGTGAGAAATATACAATATTTGTCTTTCTGTGGTTGGCTTATTTTACTTAACATAATGTCTTCCAGCTCATCCATGTTGCCACAAATGACAGGATTTTATTCTTTCTTAATGGCTGGATAATATGCCATTATGTATATATAACACATTTTATCCATTCCTTTGTTTATGGACATTTAGGTTGCTTCCCTTTCTTGGCTATGATGAATGTTTCTGGGAGTGCATGTATCTCCTTAACATACTGATTTCCTTTCCATATACTCAACAGTGGGATTACTGGATCGATCATATGTCAGTTCCATTTTTAGTTCTTTCGGGAACCTCCATACTGTTTTACATAATGGCTGTGCTAATTCACATTCCCACCAACAACGTGTAAGACTTCCCCTTTCTCTGCATCCTTGTCAGCATTTGTTACTGTCTTTTTGATAATAGCCGTTCTAAGAGGCGTGAGATGATATCTCATTGTAGTTTTGATTTGCATTTCCCTGATGATTAGTGACATTGAACATTTGTTCATATGCCTCTTGGCCATCTGTACATCTTCTTTTGAGAGATGGTCTATTCAGCTCATTTGCCCATTTTTAAATAGGACTATTTGGTTTTTTGCTGTTGAGTTCTTTGTATATTCTGGGAATTAATCCCTTGTTTGATGAATAGTTCACAAATATTTTATCCTATTCTGCTGGTTGTCTCTTCACTGTGTTGATTGTTTTCTTTGCTGCACAGAAGCTTTTTTAGTTTTTTAATCCTAATTGTTTATTTTCCCTTTTGTTGCCTGGCTTTTGAGGTCTTTTCCATGAAGAATTTTCCCTATATTTTTTTCTAGTAGTTCCATAGTTTTGGGTCTTACATGTAGGTCTTTAATCCATTATGAGTTTTTGTAGGTGGTGAGAGATAGGGGTCTAGTTTCATTCTTCTGCATGTGGATATCCAGTTTTCCCAGCAACATTTATTGAAAAGTCTTAGACATGTTTTATTTAACAGATGATATGGAAAGAAAGTAAACTGAGCTGCCAAATTTTCAGATTGTTTAATTTATTTCACCATCTCTACTCCCCAAAGTGTGGTTCCCACTGAAGACCAAGACCTTGTTGATCCTACGGGGGGGCCTGCAGAGGTGTCAGCAGCAAATCTCATGGTGATCTGACTCCTCTTGGATTCCTGTTCGTATGCATGTGAAATTAGGTTAAAATGAACATCAAAAGCTAGACTGAGCTTTCGTGGAAAAATAAACCTTTTTGTCTGGCAGTGCTGCCAGGGCATAAGGGCTAATCTTACACATTTGTTGTAGAAAAGAGCTTGAAAGGCAGCTCTTTCTTCCAGTGACCTCCAAGGTGGTGACCCCAGTTCACTGCTCATCATGTGCACTTTCTTAATTTAACCATCTCTGATTTCTGCTACAGTTGTGTGGATTAACATGATGTAGTGGGTTTCTGTTGTATCAGTTTAGTTGCAAGAAGGGCAGACAGTTCTATACTTAAAAAAAGTTGACTTGATTCTTCATGTGTATAACTAGTTTTTTGAGTAAATGTCATTCTTACATCATAAAAACACCCAAACATATGCTTGCTAAGACATTGGAGAATAGTTTTATTATCTTTTATGTATATTTCTTTCAACCTTTATTCTTGGCTGCCTCTTTTGGTCTGATCCTGAGAACATGTTGCATACGTATAATTGTGTGTATATTCTCATTAGATATCTGTTGTTCCTTGGAGAGTTTAAAATGGAATCATCCATTTCCTCTGGCTTAGCTTTTTGCCTTATTTTAATTGTATCCAGAAATTTTTATGAAACCATGTCATGTTGTCAAAAATGGCCTTCGTATTGAACTTTGCCTTGTCAAAATAATTTTATCATTCATAAATATTTCAGTGAAAACCAAAGACTGCTTATAAATGATTGATTCTGTAGAGTTCACTGACCTTTCCTGTGAAGCTTTTTATTAAAATTAGAGTATCCCATCCTAAATCCGACCATTAATTGTTAATAATGTGCAGATTGAAACCGAGGTGTGTCTAAAACATGAAAAATTAAATTGGTAGTTATAATGACACATTGAAGTTAAGGAGGATCATCACAGTTCAAAGCAGCTCATTTTCAAGCTTAGCACTACACTAAAGTGTATTTTAGTTTCTAAATTAAATCAGGCAAACTTTGTACTTGGAAGTATTCTATATGATCTAGAAAGGTCTAGAAGCAACAGATGAAGAACTTTTGGGAGGCTGGAAACTAATATAAACAGGTTATTTATGTCATCTGTTTAATCTTACCATTCCTTTGGTGAAATATGACATGGTTATTTTAGGTAGTTAGACAAAAGTAACAGTTATCACTTGAGTAAACAATCACCAAGTTGTCTGAAAGTTGAAATTGCTGATATTATCTAGATCTAGTCCTGAGTGTGGGGCTCAATTTGATGTTAAGAAGTACCCTGTATCCTTGCTGTTGGAAACTGATTCAACTGGGGCATCCACTCCCAAGCATTTCGGCTGAAATATTCATGGTTTCTTTGAAAATTTCATTGTTAGAAAAGTCGATGTTTAAAAAATTACTCTTTTTATACTTTCCAAATGCTCCACAAGGGCACATATTGCTTTCCTGAAAAAAAAGTTAAAAATAAAAAAAAGCAAAAGAAAAAAAATAAAATCAGAAAACAATCTCACTGGCCATAAATACCATTTTTAAAAGCGTATTTCTTTTTAGTACTTGCTATACTGAATTTTTACAATTGATTCAACAAGTATCTGTAGAACATTGCTGTGTGCTAGGCACCGAGAGGGGAATAGAACAGTGCGACAGAGGCTTTGTTCTGCGGAAACATAGGGTATGGTAAGGGGGATGAGTCATTCATTCCCTTGTAGAACCAAGACGGATGTTGTAAGTTCTGAGTGGGTGGTAGAGAGAAAACTGGCAGGGGAAGAGTCTGTGGAAGATGAAGAAGCCTGGCTGTGCTGATTACGAGGCGGTAGGTTTGAGGTGGTTTTGAAATGCTCAGGTTTGGGTTTTCCCCCCAGTGGTCTTTCTGGGTCAATGCAGCAATCTACAGGGTGTGTGCATAACGCAGTTACAAGGCCCTCAGATCTTCTGTGTATACCATAGGGGTTTAAGAAATTGACAGCCTATAGGGAAGATGCTCTTGGTGCCCCATTCATTCCCTTGTCCTTGCCATTTTCCTGCAAGCTAGTGGAATTTCAACACTAAGCACTGAGACTCTTTGCCTGTGGATGTTCTCTGGCCACCCGTGCCTGCTCTGCACACTGACGGCATCAGCCAGAGATACTTGGCAATTGATGCCCCAGTTGAAGTGGTTTCCAACAACTAACTAACTGTTAATAATTGGAGTTGGGGGAAAACGCCTCAGTTCCCCCTAGTCTCATACAGAATATCTCCGGGGCATAATCTACATTGCCTTTCAGAATTCCCCAGTGGGATTGAGGGCTACTTTACAAATGTAGTCACAGATTTCTAAAGCTTTTTGTAGAAAATTCATTCTAAAGGTGAAGTGTAAGATCATTCAGCATCATCCCTGTCTACTAAATAAGCTTTTGGGGATTGAAGGCATGTTACAAGTCACCTAAACCCATCACCTTTTAGCAGATTCTGTGTGTACTCTGCCTACATCCCCTTGGCCCCACTGGAGACAGCCCTATGCTCGGATGGTTTCCTCCGGCTCTCTGCCTGTGGGCGAGCTCTGGCTGTGGAAGCAAGTGTGGTCCACAGGGTACAGGCCCGAGCGTCCCAGGAACAACTGGTAAGTAATGAGGGATAAGTGGGGATAGACAAAAACTAGGGTGGAAAATTCTGAGAAGTGATCATCTCAGAGGGTGTCCAATAGAATTTCAGTTTTTCACAGAGTTAACTCATTGATTAACACCTTTTGCTCTATCTTACTTCTCCCCTCTTCACTTTGCTTTCTAAAGTCTTTGCCCTAATAAACAATTGGTACTCAAAGCTTTAATCAGGGTGTACTCTGGAGGAACTCAAAGAGAGACACGTGTCATTACGGGGAGAAGAAATCGAGAGTAGCCGAGTGGAAGTCACTTGCCAGTAGGTCTGGGCAGTTTTGTTAGCTCGTAGAGATTGTGATACATACACAGTTTGTATCATGCTTTTATCACTTAAATATTTTTCAAAATACTTGAATTTAAGTGAACATTTTAAAATAATAATCCATCACATAAAAGAATGATAATTGACTTAAGCCGTCCCTCATGTTGGGCATTTGGGTTGATTCATCTATCAAAGGAATTATGGAAACTCATGGAGGGAAAAACGGTGTCATCAGAGAAGCTTCTGACTCCACCTAAACTGAAGCTATTTTTTCATTGCCTTTATAACTGTCGAAGTCCACCCTCCTCTGCATGTATTTATAAATACCAGATGGGCTTTTTTTGAATGATAGCACCGTAAAATAATGGCAACCCATTAAGGTCATTAAGGGAAGACTGTGGAATTGACGATGAGTGGGCTGCCATGTACGCCACCAACTAGGACCCATCAGCTGACAAGATAATCTGACATTGATTTGATTTCTGATCCGAGTGGATGTACAGAAACCTCTACATCTGTGGAAACATGGCATTTTCCAAGTCTTTTCTCAATATCATCCACTTTTGTCCCATCGATTATCATTTCCACTGCATTATTCAGGGATAAAATTAATTGCTAACTGCAAGGTTTCCCAAATGCAATCAGTTAATACATAAGCCTGTTTACTGCATGCCAGATGGTTCCACAGTTACTTGGGAAGGGACAAATATCAGCAAAACAGTGTCTTCTGGACAAAACTGTGCCACCAAACAGTTCTATGCAATAGATGCCTGATGTGAAGGGATTTAGAGAGAGGAAAAAAAGAAAACATCTTCCCAGCTAGTTGCAGATTATTTCTCTGAAAAACAATTAGGCCTGCAAATGCCTTATTCTTTAGCCCCAGGCTCTGCATGACAAGAAAGATAATTTTCTTAGATATCTTTAAAATGAGTCCTACTCTTGCATTGCTGTTTAGAGCATGGGGAATGAGGGGTAGAAGGAAGGGTGCCAGAAAGTTTGCCAAGTGGGGAGGGGCCAAGGGAGACCTAGAGATATTTCTATCCCTAGCAACATATGGTTGCAGCGGTCCCCAACCTTTTTGGCACCAGGAACCATTTTCATGGAAGACAATTTTTCCACGGACCAGGCAGTAGGGGATGGTTTTGGGATGATTCAAACACACTACATTTATTGTGCACTTATTTCTGTTATTGTTACATTGTAATATATAACGAAATAATTATACAACTCACCATACATTGGGGGCTCCTGATTTAGGGCACTTGGAGGGTACATGCTTTTCTGAGTCCTCCTCCCCTGAAATCCATAACTACTGAAGGTGCTGCTCTGTGTTTGCACTAGGATGCCTATACCTTTCATCGGATGCAATGACGGAGGGCACTCACATAACAGTGCCGTCAGAGTGACAAATACATCTCGACTTCTGCCAACTGTGCTCCCAGGGGCTGACATGTTTGTCCAGAAGCTGTCACCAGAACAGTGTGCTTCTGCTGCTCAGGGTGGACTCACCATTGCACAATCATTTTGAGAAGGTGGTTATTGATTTTTCATCTTTCAGGAGAAAAGGAGGTGGACTGAAGTTGCTTTTCCTGCAGGCAGCTGAATATCAGGCTGCCTTAGCCCTGAGCTCTATTAAAATCAGCAAATACCATCTTGAAAATGTTAGGTTTCTCCTTTAGATTAAAGCCCCAGAAGCTCAAGCAAAACATGCAAGCATGTAAGCATGTTGCCTGGGAGAGAGGACACATTAAACTCTTATAAACCATTAACAGGTGCATGCAAATTAGATTATTACAATCAGTTTAGCATTGTAGCAAGATGTTTTGGGAATAGACTAGAGGAAGGGAAGCAGAACACGTCAGGAATTATAGCTGGCTTTGGGTAGCAGTGGGCAGCAGGAAAGCACTGTTCACTTGGGGGAGGAGACACTACTCAGGATAAGAGTGGGGCAGGAACAGAGGGGCCCTAAGGGCACCCTTTACTTCCTTCATAATATTGCCCTTACAGGAAGATTTTTTTCTGCACAACCAACACGGCTCTGTTTCTATCTTGAAAATTATAAATGTGTCCATGAATATTGATGAATGATGATGAAGCAGTTATAAAATGTTACAGGGTCTCTGGAGAGATTCAGAGAGCCCTTTCTTGATCAGATTAGGAAATAGAATGCCCATTAACATTACCACTTTGGAATTACCTTGTAGACAAAACATTAGCATTTAGTTAAAAATCTAAGTTCCATGTCTGCATTTTTAATTTGAAAAATTCTTTCCATTCAGGAAATAAGAGAAAAAAATTGTCATCTTTCAGCTACTAATTAAAGAAATGCTGATAGTGTAGCTTGTAACACCCTAACATTCTTCTTAATGATTCTGCTGAACTTGGCACTAGAAATCCATGTACATTCAAAGGATTGATTGCAAAGCATTAGTTTCATCAATGCAAGCCCAACAGTTTAAGGAGAGGGTTGATTTAAATGTGGCACAGGGCTTGTCAGTTATGACATTTGAAAACCTAGTGGAATGCAAACAGAATGAAATGATTCTATTCTAAACTATTCTAGTCTATTCTATATTCTATTCTCTCTCTCTCTCTCTCTCTCTTAGTTCCAATGACAAGTTATAGCTTTTGACAACACACCAAGCCTTCCTCTCAGGTAAGTGATTTTATGCCCCTGTTTCTCATGCATCCAACTTCCTTTTGAAGGAAGAATTGCATGATGATCAGAAATGGATACTTAAAAAGAATTGACTATTGTTTTGATTTTTAGTCACAAGGATAAGTATTGTACCTACTTTGAAACTGTTTGGATGCTACCCTTAAAAAATCTAAATTTAGGAAAAAATAATTCACTGAGAAAAATCAATCTGCTGGGCCCATCGATTTGACTGGAAAAAGATCAACCTTGACTCTTCGGATGTGGGGTGACATTTTCAAAGTTTGACAAATGAGAATTGAACCAAATAAACAGTGGATATTGCTTTGTGATTTTTATTACTGTTCAGGATCCCCAAAAAATCAACCAGTTCTACGCATCATGGCTAATGGCTGCAGAGAAGAAGGCCAATCGGTACAAGCTAGAACTGGTAACCCGGGTTCCCTTTTTTATGTTCTATTGCAGAAGCCGATGACTCAGAAGTGGAAGTTTCTCCAATCACTTCCCAAAAGAAGTGCCCGAGTTTTAGATTTCATATGACCTCACGCATTTAAGCATGGGGCAAAATGCAGTGGGATGTGAGAATAATTTGAGAAATACCAAATCAGTAGGTCTCCTAACATCTGAGAGCTGCAGTTTCATTTTTTAACTCAATGAAGAGTTGCTGCTCTGAGATTTGAAGAAATAGGTTCTTAATTGGTCTTCAGCATTATTCCTACCCCAACGAAATAAATGTCAAAGATGTGTTCCTTGGTGGAGGGTCATTAACTCTGACAGTTGCACCATGTCCTCATGATTATGTTTATCTCGATTAGCTTTGTATGTATAAATGTGGCCACACAGATACTCAGAGAAAAGTTCTGGCCTTGAGATGCAATAGTGAAAAACATCTCAGCCCATAATTGGTCAAATCCAGGGAATAAATATGCTAATGAAGAGCCCAATCTTTGGGTTATAAGGGCCTAAACAATTATCTGCAGTTTTAATAGCATTCATATCTACAAGTATTTTGATTTCCACACCAATGCAAAATATGGTTTCTAAAGGTTTCCATTATTCTGGTCAGTATTTTCCTAGATAGAGGAAAAACAGATTTAGCAATATTAAGAAGCTTGAACCAGGGAACAGGGAT
>NW_012149374.1:1219419-1279427 GCF_000956105.1 Propithecus coquereli
GTGTGTTCATTGGCAATTCCTTCTCTGAATTCCTTGTCTCTGTTGTCTTGAAGTTCATCGAGCTTCTTCAGAACAGCTATTTTGGATTCCCTGTTTGAAGGGTCACATATCTCCATCACTCCTAGATTGGTCGTTGGTGCCTTAGTTCCTTTGGTGAGATTGTGTTTTTCTGGATTTTTTTTGATGCTGTGGATGTTTGTCAATGTCTGGGCATTGAAGAGTTAGGTATTTGTCCTAATCTTTGTAGTCTGGGCTTGTTTATACCCATCCTTCTTGGTAAAGCTTTCCAGGTATTCAAAAGGATTTGAGTGTTGTGATCTAAGCCTTTGGTCACTGCAGCTGTAATCAGCAATGGGGGTGACCCAAGCCCAGTGTCACTGTGACTCTTGCAGACTCCTGGTGGTACCGCCCTGGTGGACTTGGGTAAGATACGTGCACATTCCCTGAATTACCAGGCAAAGTCTCTCACTCTCTGTGCCGGGCCGCCGGAGTTGGGAGAGGAGTGACGTGAGCACTCCCTCATGGCCACCAGAGCTGGGAATGCACCAGGTCACACCTGAAGCCATCCCAGTCCCTGGCCTACCTGGCTACTGCAGATGTTTATTCAAGGCCCGAGGGCTCTTTCATCAGCAGGTGGTGAATCCTGCCAGGACCAGGTTCTTCCCTTCAGGGCAGCAGGTTCCATTTTGGCCCAGGGTGGGTCTAGAAATGCCCTCCAGGAGCTAAGGCCTGGAATCAGAGGCTTCAGGAACCTGCTTGGTACCTTTTACTATGGCTGAACTGGTATCCAAGTTGCAAAGCAAAGTCCTTTGTACTCTTCCCTTTCCTTTCCCCAGGGAGAAAAAGACTCTCCCTGAGCTACACTGTCTGGAGTTGGAGGAGGGTGACACAGGCATTGGCTTGGTCACCACTGCTAGTGTCTCACTGGGTCATGTGCACCCCAAATCCACTGGCTCTGAGCCAGCACAGCTGCAGAAATTGCAAAGGACTGCAGTCTTTGTGGCCTGACTGCCTTACAAATGTATTCGATAACGTCCCAGGCTGCTTTCGTCAGCTGGTGGTGGAGCTAGCTGGAAGTCAGGTTTCTACTGCTGCGGCAGAGGATTACCCTCCAGCCAGGGCTCATCTAAATGCTCCCTCCATGGGTGCTGGCAGAATTCTGCCCTGTGCTGTGTGTTCCCCTGACAGGGTTGCCCTGAGTTTCAATACAAAGTCCCACAATCTCCTCTTCCTCTGCCAAGCACACAGATTCTCTCTCCAGCTGGCGCTGGTGTGGCACTTCCAGGGGATGGGAGGGGTTGTATAGGCAATGCAAGACTCTTTCCTACCCTCTTTGATGTCTCTTTCCTTGATCCAATGTTAAAATCAGGTACTGTAATTGCTCACCTGACTTTTTGTTCCTATGAAGATGCATGGATAGTTTTTCAATCTGGTGTTCCTGCTGGGGAATTATCCCTGGAGGGTCTTCTTTGGCCATCTTGCTCTGCCTCTTCCAGAAACAAATTCTTTTCTTAAGAACTATATTGTTAAAAAAAATTGTACCACTATAAGAAGTTTAATCTTATGCCATTGTTAGTTTCCTTGAGAGCTAGGATTCCATAACAATGCTGAGTCTTAAATATATTTACTAATGATTTGAATTGGGGGAGACAAAACAGGAAAGAATAGTTACTGCATATGCTGCCTGGCACATTTAAAATAACAAATGAATTCTTATTGCATTACCTTAGAATTGGTATGATCAGTATCTGACAGGTAAGGCTTAGATGGGCTCCTGTAGCTTCTTTGTGGCGGAGCTAAGATGTGACGCTGAGGTGTCACTCCATGACACTGCAGTGAGCGAGTATCTGATCATTGCGCACACCCATGGTGGGATCATCTCAGGACCTTCATTGCCATCGTGACTGTGTGTGGAGTGAAAAATGAGGACATATTCTATAGCAAATATGGGGAGAAGGACAAATGTGTCCAGAGGATAGACATTCCTTGGCAGCCTATGAAACCACTAAAGTTGTAGTACATCGGTCTAGGATTCTCCCAGACAAACAGATGGTTAAATAACCCAAGGAACATCCTTTGAGGCACAAGATTGCTATTGGACTGATTGTGGGCACAGCAGAAGGCTTCAAACCCTCCCAATATGGCTCTACCATTATTCTTCTAGTCCTTTAGTTCTGTAAGGCTTTGGGGCCAGCAAGAAATTAAAAATATCCTAGGGGTAATTTGTTTAGAAGAAAGCAAGAAACTAGAGTTGAGGCACCAGATATTTTCAGTAGACATTAGAGCAGAAGAGCTGAGGTGGGAAGTGGAAATAAAAGGATTTCAAATACAAACTCACTTCCCAATTTTGTCCTTGTTAAAACGGGCTACCCGATTATTTTAGAGAACAAAACAAATGTGTTTGAATGTTATTGCCTTTCCCAGTTGATTTAATATGTGTTCTGGACAGACTTTTCCAGATCTCTCATCTGACAGGAGTAAATAAATAGACAAATACCATCTTATCATTATGTTAAAATTCTCTGAGCAAGAGAAATTATTTCAAAACTGATAAAATCCTAAGGTCCATCAATGTCTTCTAGGCTGAATTGCAAAACTAGATGAAAGATCCAAGTATTAGTGATAGGTGACAGAATCTTTCTTTTCAGCCTTAGAAAAATAAGAAGAGAAGGAAGGAAAGGAGATAGTGTGGTTATGTTACCAATCATGTCTCATGTGGAGAACACAGTCCTGCAACCTAGATGTTAAGCGCCAGGATCAGAGGCAAGATTCATATATTCTGCAAAATGGCTTAGTTCAATCATTCCGTGAATCAACACATTCCCTTAAGACACAGAACAGTTGGCAGATGAAGCAAGTTCTTTGTTGCTGTCTTTGCCTGTAGCACTCGTGGTAATCTTGTCAACAATGTGAGTGTAGCAAATTGCATCTGCTTATTTTTGCTGTTTTCTAAAGGTGAGATCAAATATTCAACTGGAGGTCCATCCTTTCTTCCTTGCTCAACCTGCAAACCTTTTTCTGTGTTGTTCTCAGATTGAGGCACTTATGGAAGGTCTTAGGCCATTGCAAAATATTTTTGGCAAAGAAATTGAGTTTCTCCGAAGACAGCAGTGGTGAAAAACAAATAAGCAGACAAAACAGGAATTTAGATTCCTTCTGATGGGCAAAGTGATTTGTTTTAGAACTTCTGCCTTTATATCACCTTTCCCTTTAAGCATGTGGACATTGTATGTATTTTAATTGAATGTTACATTAAGGAATTAACTCCTACCTTACCCATGGCTGCTGAGGTCTCTAGCCAATTTTAAAAGACATACCACGTCTCTCAAAGCACAGCCAACTTTTGGCCTCCAAATGTTGCAACCGACATTAAGGGAAGCAAAACAGGGTAGGGAAGAAGACAGCAGGTAAGAACATTTTAATCTGTCAGCAGGTAGTTTTTAATGATGTCTAGAGTTAAATGTAAAAGGTGAAAAATGTCAGGGAAAAAGACACAGTAAAGGTAGTATCAGTATTTCCAACAGGAGGCATCTCCAAAAAGAAGGGGGTGTGAATTTAGGAGTGCTAAGATGTCTTTTCAACTAAAAAGATGGCTATTGGCCTTTGCCAGAAATTACAATGTTAGCTGTTCCAGCGGGGTGGGGTGGTTCCTTTCCACTCTGCTAGACCATAGCATTTTGGATCCGTATGGAGGTTTTGAATGGTTTTGACTATTCTTGGACACCTGATAGAGAGGCTCCTGAGTAATGGTGGCTCACCGTGCCAGCAATTGCAATGTGCATGTGTGTGTACGCGCGCGCGCGTGTGTGTGTGTGTGTGTGTGTGTGTACGCACGCCTGAGAGAGAAAATGGAAGCCCTAAAAGAGGCATTATCAGAATGCTACGGTTTGGAGATATGCAATTTGAAAATATTCCCTCAGGTACTGATTGATGCAGTACCTGGGCATTTTTCTCATCAACCTCTTAAAAAATAGTGATCCATAGTTTTCAAATGTAGCATGCATCAGAATCCTGAAAAGGGCTTGCTAAAGCACAGGTTGCTGGCCTCCATTCCTGGAGTTTCTGATTCCATAGCATCAACAGAAAAGAAGCCAAATAATTTTAAAGAGATTTATTCTGAGCCAAATTTGAGGACCATGACCGGGAGCCACGCCCAAGAAGCCTTGAGCAAGTGGACTCGCTGTGGTTGGGTTACAGTTTGATTTTATACATTTCAGGGAGACAGGGGTTACAGGTAAAGTTATAAATCAGTACGTGGGAGGCATACATTGGTTTGGCCGGAAAAGGTGGGCCATCTTGAAGCAGGGGGGCCTTATAGGTTATAGGTAGGTTTAAAGATTCTTTGACTTGTAATTGTTTAAGGACGTGAAGCTTTGTCTAAAGGCTAGGAATGTTTTAAGATAAGGAGCTGTTAATCAGAGATAAGCCACTGGACATGTATTTGTTGTGTAAATTGAGGACCTGCAGGTTTGTGTTGAATACCCTTAGGCCTGTTACGGGTTGCAAAGGATGTCGCCAAGAAGGGAGGGGGCATGATGAGGCATGTCTGACCTCCCTCCTCGTGGCACGCAATTTAGTTTTAGGATATCCCCTTGGCCAAGAGGGGGTCCATTCAGTCATCTGGTGGTAGGGGGAGGGAGTCTTACGATTTCATTCTAGTTCACAGGTTTCAGGTAGCACCTGAGAATCCACATTTCTATCTAGTTCACATAAGGTACTTCTGCCACAGGGCTGAGAACCACACTGATCTAGGGCAATTGGATCATTACATTCTATTTTCTCTCTATATTTCATAGATGAGGAAACTGAAGTCTCAACACAGGAAGTGGCTCCAGGTGTTTCGATTCCAATTCCAGGCTCCCCAATGCGAATCAAAGTGCTATTTAGAAAGGAGATTGGCCCCAGCAGCCGTGTGCATCGGTCACAGCCAACCAGAACGTGAGTCAAATGCACTCCAGTCCTGAGACGCTGCCATCCCAGGACTTGACAAATAGTTCCTTCGTATTGATGTTTTCACCACAAATAGCTCTCTTTGGCGTGCTAAAAAGTTTGTTACGTGGCCAGTTTTTTTTTCTCCATCTTAATCATTTAAAATAAAGGTTTAATTTTTTTCCCTTTAAAAATAGTATTTGCGCATGTTGAAAACATAGCCGCAGTGTAAGGGAGAAAATAATAACCTTTAATTTTACCACCCAGAAATAATTATGATCGATACTTTAAGGATCTGGAGGTTAGGTTTTTGTTTACTAGAGTTCTATAAGGTTGTTATTTTTTTCCTCAAGACTTTTTCAAAAGCAGGTTGATTGATTCATATATTCATATGAATATATCAATATAATTCATATACCATATAATTCATCCATCTACAGTACACAATTCAATGGGGCTTTCATGTATTCGCAGGGTTGTGGAGGCATCAGCGCAACCGATTATTAATAAAACATTTTCATTAACCAAAAGAAGCCTCATAGGCTTAGCAGTCATTCATTCCCGCAAACGTTCCCCCAGCCCTGGGACACTAATAATCCACACTTTCTGTCTCTGTGGGTTTGCCTATTCTGGATGTTTCATGTAAACAGAACCATACACTATGTACCTTTGTGACTGGCTTCTTTCACTTAGCGTAACTTTCAAGGTTCAACCATTTTAGCATATATCAGTACTTCACTACTTTTTATTATTAAATAATAGTCCATTGTATGGATATACCACATTTTATTTATCCATTCTTCAGTTGATAGACATTTATGTAGTTATTTCTTGACTATTATAAATAATACTGCTTTACACATTTGTGTACAAGTTTTTATAAGAATGTGTTTTCTATTAAGTATACACCTAAGAGTGGAATTTCTGCAGCATATAGTTACTCTATGCTTAACTTTTTGAGGAGCTACCAAGCTATTTTCCAAAGTAGCTTCGGCAGTGTATATTCCCACCAGCAATGTATGAGAGTTCTAATTTCCCCACATCCTTGCCAACGCTTGTTACAATCTGACTTTTGATTATAGGCATCCTAGTGGGTGTGAAGTGGTATGTCACCGAGGGTTGAATTTGCATTTTCCTAATGGCTAATGATGTTGAGCATCATTTCATATGCATATTGACCCTTTCTATGTCGTCTTTGGAGAAATTTCCATTCAGATTTCTTGCCCCTTTTTAAATGGGTGTATTTATCCTTTTATTACTGAGTTGTAGGAGTTCTTTACATATTCTCGATAGAATTCCCTTATCAGATACATGATTTGCAAACATCTTCTCCCTTTCTATGGGTTGTCTTTTCACTTTGATAATGGTTTACACTTTCTTTGAAGTGCAGCTTTTTTTATTTTGATGGAGTCCCAGTTATCTTTTTCATCTGGTGTTTATAGTCCTACCTGAGCAATACAGACAAATGAATGTCACCTCTCTGGGTAAAAATAACAAGAAGGGAAGAGGCAAGGACTATTTACTCTAGTGCAGTGATTCTCAAACTTTAGCATGCATCAGAATCAACTGGAGGGATTGCTCCAGGCATTTATAACTTTATATTTTGAAATAATTCTAAATTTATAGAAAAGTTGCAAAAATAGTTCCCATGTACTCTCCATCCAGCTTTCCCTAATCACAGTACAGTTATCGACACCAGAAAACTAACATTGATTCAATGTATTCGTTATCTCAGGCTGCCATAACAAATACCTTAGACTGGATGGCTTAAACAACAGAAGTTTATTTCTCACAGTTCTGGAGCCTGGAAATCTAAAGAACAAGGTCTAGCAGGTTTGGTTCCTGGTGAGGGCTCCTGTTCTGTTGTGCACATGCAGCCTTGTCACTGTGTCCTTAATGGCAGAGACAGTGGGAACGAGCTCTGGTCTCTTCCTCATCTTTTGAGGCCACTGATCCTATCAGAGTAGGACCCCACCCTTATAACATCATTTAACATAGTAACTTCCTAAAAGCCCGATCTCCAAATATTAATACCGTAATACTGAGGGTTAGGGCTTCAACATGTGAATTTGGTGGAACACAATTCAGTCCATAGCATGCTGCTCCTTCCCCTCCCCCCCAAATTTATGATCTTCTTGTATACACTATATATTGATTTCATTCTAACAGCCCTAAAAGTGTTAACTCATTCTAGCATCCACTCTAAAGTCCAAAATCTCATCTCTTATAAATCAGATATGGTTGGGACTAGAAGCCTCTCCAGCTGTGAACTTGTGACACCAGACAAGTCACGTGCTTCTAAAAATACAACAATGAGCAGGCACAGGATAAATGTTCCTGTTCTAAAAGGGAGAAATAGTAAAGAAGAGAGGGGTGACAGGTCCTAAGCAAGTCCAGAACCCAGTAAGGTAAATTCCATTAGATTTTAAGGCTTGAGAATAATCCTCTTTGGCTTGGGGCCCTGCCCTCCAGACCCAGTGGCGTGGCAGCATCCCCTCCAACCCTGGGATCTAGGTCAGGGTTATTCTAACTCCAATGGGCTCAAATTTGGCAATCTCTATTTTCCTAAGAAATTATGTATTTCATCTAGCTCTTGAATTATTTTTGCATAGATGTCTGCAAAGTAGTATTTTATTTTCAATTTTTAAAAAAATTGTGTTCCCATTTATTATACATACTGTGATTTCTCCATTTTTCTCCCCTCCAAATTGACTAGTGGCTTGCCTATTATTTATTTTTTAAAGCAAATACTTGACTTGTTGACTAGATCTATGGTTTTGCTATTCTCTATCTCATTGATTTCTGCCTTCATTTCTTCCCTTGTTCTTTCTTTTGGTTTCTTTAATCTTTTTTCTAGTTTCTTGATCTGGTACTTTATTTTTATTCTTTTACTTCTACTGGTAAAAATGGTTAGTGCTATGAAGTTTACTCTGATCACTGCTTTAAATGTATTCCATAGATTTTGGTATGTAGTGTTTTCATTTTTTAAAAAATTCTGTAATGTTAGTTTGTATTATTGAAGTTATGTAATAGTTTTTTAAAATTTCCAGATATAAAGGCTATTTTGTTTTATGTTAATTTCTAATTTTTTTGTACTGTAATCAGTGTTGTTTGAAACAGTTGTATGTATGAAACTGTGATATTTAAAAAAATCTAACATGTGGTTAAGTCTTGTGAATGTTCCATGAGCACTTCAAAAGGTACACCCTCTATTATCAAGATGTAGAGATTAACATATATCCATAAGCTCTACCTGTTGATTGTTATTTATGTCTGTTTCTTTGATCACTTGGTCTGACTTGTACTGTGAGTGATGTGTTTGAGTCTATTTTTAATTGGTTCCTATCCATGTCTCCTTGCATCTACTGTAATTTTTGCTTCATAAAGATGGTTGCTGTGTTATCTGATGTACAATTATTCATAAATTTTATATCTTTGTGAATTGTCAATTTACCATTAATAATGCCCTTATCATTTGTTTTGGTTTGAATTCCACTTTGGTATCAGGATCATTTTCTTCATTTCTTTTCTTTCTGTTTGTCTGATATTTCTTTTTTTAACCACTTATTTTTAAACTTAATTTCTTAGATTTGGTTCTTATATCCAAAATATAGTTAGGATTTGTGAGTTAAATCAGAAACCTTTTAAAATGAATATGTGGGTTAAACTGGTATACTTTTATTGATATGACTAATATATTTGATTTTGTAATTATTTCATTATATTTCCAATGTTTTCCCCTCTACAATATTTGCCCTTCATCTTTAATTCTTTTAAAAATTGGTATTTAGAAGTCTTTTTTTCATTTTTTTCTAGTGTTTACTTATATTTTAATACCTTTAGTCCATTGTTTTACCATTTAATATTTTGTTATCTGGTTTATCAGTTTTTATCGATATCTTTTACCTACAACCTATCACCTAAACAGCAATCAATTATTTTATTTCTCTTTCTCTCATTTTCTATTTTGCCATAATATATAATATTGTAGGTCGGTCTTCTACCTTCATCTCTACCTTTAAGTCTCAGGTGTACATCAGTGGTTCTCAACTGGGGACAATCTAACCTCCCAGTGGATATTTGGCAATATCTGGAGACATTTTTGGTTGCGGGGGAGGATAACACTGCTACTGGCATCTAGTGAATAAAGGCCAAGGATGCTGCTAAACATCCTATAATTCATAGGACAGCTCCCACAACAAAACAATTATGCTGCTTAAAATGGCAATAGGCCCAAAGCTGAAACCCTGATAGACATTCTATTTTTAAAAGTGCTCACCATCAGACCTCTTGCTGACGTTTTCTTAGTCATCTCCTGGTTGGGTAAAGCTCATCCTTTGTAGATGGTATGTGTGCAAGAGTCCCTAAGTCTTGTATGTTTCATGTCCTCAAATGCTTGAGTCTATTTAATTCCATTTGGAGTGTTGTTTTATAGTTTTCTTCCATTGCATGGTTGCTTTTTTCTGGGGAAGAAGGGGCATTCTCCTTAACTGATGTGTGTTGAAACTGATTGACTTTTTGTAATGCCTCTGTATGGATCTGTTAATTTTAATTAATTTTTGTGATATCGGGTATATTATCAGAGTCCTAGTTTAAGGGTTCCCCTCTTGTCAGATACTTCGGTGGATTTTTGTTTGGTGGTTGAAGAGGGGTTGTGAAGGGTGTGTTGGTTTCCTTCTGAGTTACAGAACTTTTAAGTTTTTCTTCTTTTCTTTTTTCCCCCTATGCTCAAAGGGTACTTTTTTTTCTCTCCCAGAATCTATACATTTGAAGACTGAACCTTCAAACCTCACATACTTTTAAGTCCTTCCCCTGTATCTGTTCTCTGATCTACCTGGATACTTCAGTAATTTTAAACTTAAAGTAGACTTAGTCTCTTCAGTGGTAAATTTAGATCGAACTAAGGCTCCTTCACTGACTTCCCTTTTCTGTCCTCCCCGAAGTTTTCCTTAGTTTTTCTTTGCATGCCAAAAACTGTGCTGTGGAGCAGGGTTGGGGTAGGAATCTGAGAAACAGTGAATGGAGATTTGGTCATTTTTCTTTTTTTAATTTAGTTATTTTGAAGCTTGGGCATTTTCTGTCTTTAAGTTATGCTAAAGGCACGGTTTATGCAGACTTATCTTTCCCTTTTTATTATTCTGTATTGTTTCCTAGCAGGGACTATTTCCAGTGGGAAGATGGAAGATAGACAGCCACCACTGTGTTCAGATACCTGGAATTCCTAGAAGGTTTATCAGAATACGCATTAAAATACTGATTCTTAAAACACTCCTTGAGTTTTTAATTCAGTAGGTCTGAAGTGGGGCCTAAGGATTCTGCATTTCTAACAAGTTCCCAGGTGATGTTTGATGCCGCTAATCTGGGGACCACACACTGAAAACCATTTTTCTGGTGTAAAACCAGCCTCTTAGAAAACTAAAACAAGAAAAATTATTATTTCCCATTACACAGGGATGTGTACCTGACCTAGGGAGAGATGGTACTTAAGCTGGTTGCCTCTATCTGACATGGCTTCAGAAAAAAAAAAAAAGTATGGCCCATCAGATTATCTCAGGAATTTCAGCTGTGATGTTATGGCAGTAAGAGATGACGCCAAAGATGAAATGGTAAGTAGAGGTGGAATCATGGTTAGAGACGATGAGGGTGATGAGGAGCTATCACAGCTCAAAGTTCAAGGGAACAGACATATGGAGACAAAGGAGAAAAGTGGTAGCTAAGTACGTATATTTCAAAACAATATGACGATTATAAAGAAAATAAAAGAGGGTTACATGATTAAATGTGAAGTGGTAGAGATATAGGGTTGGGTGGTGCAGCAGACAGCTTGAGATTCGCATAAATAAAAAGGCTTCTTTGAGGAGGTGATATTTGAGCTGAGTACCCAGTACTGAACAGAAGTCAGCCATGCAAAAATCAAGGAATTAACAAAATGTGGTATATGTATACCATGGAATATCAGGGAATTCAGCCATGAAGAAGGATGACTTAATGCCTTTGCAACAATTTGGATGGAACTGGAGACGATTATCTTAAGTGAAGTATTTCAAGAACGAAAAAACAAACACCACATGTGCTCATTATTAAATTGGAACTAACTGATGAGAACACATGTGCATAGAGGGAAGTAAATCTCAAAGGAAATCAAGCACAGGGGAGGGGGCAGAGGGGATGGGCAAACACCTACCTAACGGGTACAATGAACATTATCTGGGTGATAGGCACACTTTTAACCCTGACTCGAGCATTACAAAAGCAATCCATGTAACCAAAAACATTTGTGCCCCCATCATACTTTAAAATTAAAAAAAGAAAATAATCAAGGGAACAGATTTCCAGAGGGAATACCAAGTGTGTATGTCCTGAAGTGGGAATGGAAATAACAAAAATGGCAGCTTTGAATCTACATCTTCGTAGATCTATGACTAAAGGCCCGGACACCTCTTTTTCACCAGTTCATTGCTTGAAAAACACTGGTGTAGGATGCCTAATGGATTGGTTTGGTTCATGTGCTCATCATTAGATTAATTATTATGGCCAGGAGGCAGGGTCTATAATCTAAAGAAGACAGAAGGCATGGAAACCGCTGCTGGGGATGTGTTGGGAGCCAGGTAGCCACCCATGTGTATTCCTTGTGATTTTGCCACCTTTGTGCCACAATTGCAACCACCTTTAATATTCCCAATTTACAAGGTATGAAAAACATAGAGCCAGCACATTAAGAACTCCAGGGTAGAAAAGGGGAGCATGGCAGGCAATCTCTAGTACCATATCCTGTGTCTTAGTCTGCTTGTGCTGCTATAGCAGAATACCTGAGACTGGGTAACTTATAAAAACAAATTTGTTTTCTCACAGTTCTGTAGGCTGGGAAGTCCAAGATCAAGTTCGGTTGTCTGGTGAGTGCTGCATCCTCTGGAGGGAAGGAAAGCTACATCCTCACAAGGTGGAAGGGCTGTGCTGCATGAACTTTCTTTTTTACAGGCTTTAATCCCATTCACAAGGGAGGAGCCCTGATGGAGAGGCCTAATCACCTGTTGAAGGTCTCTCCTCTTAATACCATCATATTGGCAACACCTGAATTTTGGAGGGGCTGCATTCAAACCATAGCACCCTGTTTTCTGGAAAAGCACAGATTCCTTGATGAGGTAACCTGGCCGCCATCAATTTTGTTCTTTGGAAGAATTTCTCTTGTCCATTATCTTTGATGGCTAATAAGGAGTACTCAAAAGGGCTTTTCTATTAGGGGCCATCCCCCTTCATTGTTGGCACAACTATAGAAACCCAGAGGTTACCAGAAAAGACGTAAAAGTTATAGACTGTAAAATGTGGTCCTGGCTGAGCCAGTGGTTAGCCTAAGGACTGAGAGAAGATATCAGCTATGCTTAATTTACCTCTGACCTGGGGCTCAGTCCTATTAAGTCAAAGCTTGGTTTACCTAGGCAAACAATATGTCTCTAATAGTCTGTGGGAGATCATAGCAGTTGAAATCTGTGATACAATAAAAAAGAGAATATAAACATTTCTTAAATATTCACGACTTTGCCATTATGGATTTACTATTCATGAACATTTTTCTCTTTCAGTCTCATTATAGATTACACCTGGTGTAAATAAAACAAAAAATCAAACACCTGTGTAAAGGGAACTTTTTTTCTAACCAAGCTTTATCGATCCTTCACTTACCATTCTAGGGGGAAAACATGACCAACTCAGGATTCTATAAAAAGGAAGAGAGAAAATAATCTATAGAATTTGATTCTAATAAGGATCTAATAGAGATATATTTCTGGATGTTTTGTAAATAATATATAATGTGAAATATATATATATAAAGTTAATATAGTAATCCATACTAATAAATCAGTAATATGTCTCAGATGCCTAAAAATGTTTTCTTTCCAGGTGGCTATTTTATTTAGATGGTGGTCAGTGACTCTTATCTTTACACATTCTTATTATCTTTCTCTAGTCCAGTGATTTTCAAAATTTTTAGATATTTTTGTAACAAAATGCTACATGAACTCCAAATAAAGCCAATAAAGACATTTTATTAGTATATTTTATATTTACAAATATTATTTTAAATTCAAATTTATAACGTGAAGCTAATCAGTAAACAGTTGAGTTAATGTATTGGTCATCTCCAATGTGTGTTCATATAACACATTTGAGTGTGCCTATTTTCTTTTTAATTCAAGTTTTAAAATGGTTTGAAATAAAAAGAGATTAGAGTATTTCATGGAACTTGTAAAGCACCTTTGAGAAATAAACATCATTTGAAAGCCACTGTCTATTTCAGTTAGTACGTTTCTGTCAAGCAGAGTCTATCCTGGTTTAGCTTCCTTTCCATAAGAAACATTGTCTTCCTGTAGTTCCTTTAAGTGCCAAGTATTTCCACAGCTATTAACTCACTCATAGAAATTATTCTGGTTAGGTAAGTGACTCCAGAAGCCATCAATGGTTACGTGTCTAATAGATACCCAGGAAACAATGATCATAGGTTCTACCGTATTTCCCTCTGAGACACACTTCTTGGAAATTTGCCAGCATGGAGATTGCTGTTGTCAATTTACCATCTCTGTGATCCTGTTAAATGTTAATTTATAAGAGAGTATATTCCATAACCTATGTGAACAAACCCACATATCCATATTTATACAGGAAACTGGAACTCTGAGTAGTAAGTGGGTGTAAGGAGACAGTTGAACAACCATTGACAGAATGAGAAAACAAAACACGCATAGCTTTCTAATCCCAAAAGACTTGGCCACTGCTTGGGCAAACATATTAGGCAACTAAACACTTGGAATGTTTTTTACTGTGTGATTTTTTTTCCCCCAAAAGTGGGTGATTGTAAAACTTGATTAATAAAATACAATAAGATACACAGGTTTTAAGACTGGCATAAGTATTAGAACACCAGGATTAAGTCCAAATTAGCTCTGTGACCTTGGTAAACTAGGTAATGTCTAAGAGCACCCCTCTTCATTCACATAACAAAATTGTTTACCAATCTGTGGGGCTCAACTGGAATCATTTGAGACGTTTTTTAAAGATGCCAATTCCTGGGTCCCATCCCACACCAAACAAACCAGAATTTCTGGAGCTGAAGCCAGAGTTTGGTATTTGATCTTTTTTTTCCCTAGGTGATTTGATGTACACACTGGGCTGGAAATCTTTGCTCTGGATAGAATCTAGTTGGCCTCTAAAGCCCCCTTCATTAAGTTTCTTCTAATACTCTAGCTCAGTCTTTCTCAAACTCTAGTGTGCATTGGAATCACCTGCGGGGGCTTGTTATTAATCAAATACAGGCGTTGGGCCCCATGCCCCACAATTTGCATACCTGACAAGTTCCCAGGTGATCCTGATGCTGCTGGTCTGGGGATCAAATGTTACGAATCACTGTTCTGGCCCTGAGCCCACTCAGGCCTATTCCATTAAATGTAAGTGGGCACACGTACATTCTACTTAGAAGTTCTTTGGCTTGTAAGCAACCTTTGGGATTATCTCCTAAACTCTTCATTTTACAGCTGAAATGAACTGAGACACAGAGAATTGGAACAATGGACAAGGTCGTGGTTAAACATTGTGTGGCTTGCAGAGTCACATTCCCTGATTACCAGTTCTGTAGCCTTTCCAATGCTTAGGAGTAGGGAAAGAAAGAGTTTTTGCTCCCTAAAGAATTCAAGAATGACAATCGTACTGATAAATAATAAGTTAATGGTAGCTACCATTTAATGAGTACCTAGTAGGTGTCAGACACTGTGCTTTAGATACATCATCATAGTCAACACTAAAACATCCTGAGGCCTTATATTAATCTACTTAATCTTCCCAACAACTCTGACATGAGTAATATTAACATTCCTACCTAAGAGAAGAGAAGCTGAAGTGGAGGAAGTTAAATGACTTGCCCAGAGTCACAGATTCAAACTCAGGCACTCCACCCAACGCTCTTCTTCTCTCTCATTTGATCCTCATAACAACCTCACGAGATCGTTATTATTACCCCTCATTTTGCAGATAAGCACACAGGGTCCCAGAGTGCACAAGCTGCTGCTAATAACTTACTTGCTCATAAAGTGGTGAAGATGGTGGTTGGAGCCAGGGCTAATTTCAGAATCCTGGCTTTTCCCACTAGGCCAACTCCTCAATCTGTACACACATCCATCGGGGTTACCATCAGGCAGATTATGCCAAACACCTGGAATCGGACAAGCTTGACCAGTCGGTTTATCTTTGAGCAAAAGAAGAGCCAGTATCTCAGCTTTCTATTTTCCAGTAGTCGTTACACAAGAAAGTGGTGGGAACAGAGCATTGTGGGTAAATTCTTTTCCTCCTCCTGTTGATTAGCTTTGTTCATTGCTAATTTCCCAGATACCTCTCTTCCTGTTCAGCTTCCATTGACGCAGCTGGAGGGGGAGTCACATTGACTCAATGACTATGCTTTGCAAAGGTTTTTCTCCTTTCCTAACTACGACTGGGCCTCTGTTAATCACCAGCAGTATGTGTTTATTAAATGACGACTGTATTTCTGGCACCATGTTCAACATTACTGAGATAGAAAATGCTAAAATCTTGCCCGTACCGTCTTCACAGTCTTGTTTTCTGGTTGAGAAACAAAGAGAAATTAATAAACAGAACTAAGTAGGACAATAAAAACAACTAGAGAGTGAGATAATCTATTAGAAAGTATCAGGTTTCCAGCGTAGAACATGGGTGCAAAGGAGTTTGAGAACTGAAAGATGACACAGTTGGAGTTATCTGAAAAGGCTTCATGAAGTTTCCAGAAATTGATGAAAGAGCTGAAATAGGTGATGTTAGTAATTATAACCTTTGAAAAAGAAAGCATACAAGGAGGGGCAGGGGAAAAGGTCATCTGGGAAGATAAAACAGGAGCATTGTGGGTAGATGTGGGCTAAGGCAGACACTCCCATGTAGGCACTAAGTAGGAAAAAGTATTAACATAATAGGATGTGTGGCCCCGTATCTTACTGCCATTCTGTGGTGAAATGTGCTTGATGTTTTTACAACAGGAGTTTAAGAAGGGTTTCACAAGCAGGAGAAAAACATTCTGAACTCGGGCCATCATTGCTTGTCAGGAGACGATGTTTCCTGTGTCTCTTGCATTTCTGCACATCTTGTAAAGTGACATATTGACTGGCTTTTGTTCAAACTATCTTTTTAAGGATGTTTATGTAGCAAACAGCCTTGAAAAATATAGTGTGTCCCTCTGGAGCAAAAAGTAGACTTGATTAAAGCCTTGGAAGGTAAAGAGAGTATTTCCCCCCAGAGCAGAGAGTAAACAAGCTCATTCCCATTACAAAAGATGGGGTTCCCAAAGCTCTGGGTGTCTCTCCAGGAATGCAATCCACTGCAGGGTGAAGATAGCATCTGCCTCTTTTCATATCACCACGTAGGAATTAAGTCTGTGGAGGCTATTAAGGGAACTAGACCAAATGCTGTTACTCTGACTAGTGTTATTGCTGTAACAAACTGTCCTTTGTCTCTAATTCAGTGGCCCCGTGTTTTCTGCTAGCACCCATGAAAATGCAGCAAGCTCACTTGTTAGCCTGTAAGTAAAGCAAAATTTCAGATCCTTCACAGTTATAGAGGTTTGTGTCTATATAATCACAAAAGCAGTGAAATTCACAGCCACTATGGTCACAATTGAGGCAAATTGTTAGAATATTGGCAGATTACTGGGGAGAAAGGGGGCCAAGGCACATGATGTCGTGAAGGAAGAAGGGTAGCAGCTGGGCCATCTATGGCTCAGCCCTTCCTGCAGCCTTATGCAAACCTCAGATCCATTTGAGGTTGGCAATAAAATGTCTCAGAGTCTTTGGCTGTAGTATTTGGTAGCTATAAGGGAGCTTAGTCCCTTTGGAATGATTTCCCTAAGAAAGACAAAATTCCACAGAAAACCATAGATACGGCAGTGAATATGCAGAATGGGGTTCAATGCTGGTGAAGATGATCCTTTGGAGAATGAGGAACCATCCCAAAGAAATTTATATAAATTCTTGAGATCAGCCCCATTGTTCTAGAAAACTCTCTTATTCCATATGTTGGAAGAAGGCAAGAATATACGAGATTTTACCATCACAATGAGGCAGCAAAGTGCCTCCTTTTTAAGGTGAACTCCTTAAAAAAAAAGTAACTGGGCATAAGAATATACATGGAAATCAATGGAATGAATGAAAAGTCCAGAAATAGACCCTTACCCTTACGGTCAGTTGATTTTCAACACAGATACCAAGACAAGTCAATAAAGGAAAGATCAGATTTTTCAACAAGTGCTGGGACAACAGGTATCTACCTGGAAAAGAATGGAGTTGGGCCTTTTCCTTACCCATAAACAAAAATTAACCCCAAATGGATTATAGATTGAAATGTAAGAGCTAGAATTTTGAAACTCAAATGAAATCAGAGAAGTAAATTTTTGTGACCTTGGGTTCGGCAAAGACTTCTCAGATATGATATCAAAATCAAAAGCAGAAAAAAGAAGATGAATTGGATTTCATCAAAATTAAAATCATTTGTGCTTCAAAGGATACCATCAAGAAAATGAAAAGGCAGCCCATATAAAGGGACAAAATATCTGTAAATCATATATCAGATAAAGGAATTGCATCTAGAATATATAAGGAATGTCTGCAACTTAATAATAAAAGATCAGTACTTCGATTAAAAACTGGGCAAAGGATATGAATAGATATATCTCCAAAGAAGATATATAAGCTCATAAATAGGCACATGAAATTATGCTCAATATCATTACTTGGAAAATGTAAAACAAAACCACAATGAGATACCACTTTGTACCCTCTCGGATGTCTTTAATCAAAATGACAGATGATAACAAGGGTTGGTGAGGACGTGGAGAAATTATAACCTTCATACATGGCTGATGGGGACGTAAAATGATGCAGGTGATTTGGAAAATAGTTTGAGAGCTCTTGCAAAAGTTAAACATTAAGTTACCATATGACCTAGCAACTCCATAGCTAGCCGTATAGCTGTCATAGTCTGTTCATGCTGCTATAACAAAATACGACAGACTGGGTAATTTATAAAGAATAGAAGTTTGTTTCTTACAGTTCTGGAGGCTGGGAAGTCCAAGGTTATGGCACTGGCATGTGTAGTCTGGTGAAGGTTATTTTCTCTGTGAAGATGGAGCCTTGTTGCTGTGTCTTCACATGACGGAAGTGAATGGGACAAATGTGTCCTCACATGGCGGAAGGAACAAAAGGGTAACAAAGGGGCTGAATGCTGTATGATGCCTCTTTTATAAAGGCCTTCGTCCCATTCACAAGGGCATCAGCGTACTCACCTTCTAAAGGCCCTACCTCTTAATACTGTCACGAGGGGGATTAAGTTTCAGCACATGAGTATTAGGGGACACTCAGACCATAGCAATACCCAGGAGAACTGAAAACACATGTCCACGCAAAAACTTGCACACAAATGTTCACAGCAGCCTTATTCATAGTAGCTAAAAAGTAGAAATAACTGAAATGTCCATCACCTGATGAATGGATAAACAAAATGTGGTATTCACATAATGGAACATTTGGCCATAAAGAGGAATGAAGCACTGAAACGTGATTTAACATAGATGAATCTTGCCAGGGCATGGGGGGAGTGAGGAACTGGGAGTCACTGATCACAAGCACATGGTTTCCTTTTGGGGCGATGGAAATGTCCTGGAATTAGATGGTAGTGATGGATGTACAACATTGTGAACATACTAAAAACCACTGAATCGTGCACTTTAAAATGGTGAATTTTATGTTGTGTGAATTATATCTTGATAATAAAAAATTGCAAAAAAATATACATGGATAAACCTTGAAATCATTATGCTATGTGAAAGAAGCCAGACTCAAAATGCCACATATTGTGTAATTCTGTTTATATGAAATGTCCAGAATAGGCAAATCCACAGAGACAAAGTAGATGCGTGGTTGCCAGGGGCTGGGTGCCTATGGTGGTGAGTGGGTAGTGACTGCTAGTACGTGTGAAGGTTCTTTCTGAGGATGAAAAATATGTTTCAAAGCTGATTGTGGTGATGATTGTACAACTCCGTGAATATGTGAAAAATCATTGAATGTATACTTTAAAAAGGTAAATTTTATGGCATGTTAATTGTATCTCAGTATAATTGTTATAAAAAGGACAACAATTATACCTATGTAAGAAATGGAAAGTTATGCAGTACCCATAAATAATGAAATTGTTTAATAAATCTCTATATCTTATTATTTACCAAAGAAAAGTTGCTGTTGTGCAAGTCGAACCCAAGTTCACCAAAACGTGCAAACCCTGTGGTTCTAGTCAGAAAGTAAGGTGGCTATGACTATTAAGTCAAAGGGTTCCCAAAACTGAAATAGATGGGCTTCAGATGGGTTAGAGAAATTGAAGTTTCATTTGGTTGAAATCCAAGTCACCATCTTACTCAGTCTTATGGAGGCAGGGGGAACCTGAATTCAGCTCATGCGTTTTGAGCAAGTTGGTGGGGAAAAAAACAGAAAAACAAAAAACTAATATGACCTTATTGGTGGAGCCCTTTGGGCTGATTCAACGTACTGTTATTATTGTTTCTGTACCTAACTGTGCATGAGGAATTGATGTGTTATGTGATCTTACTTCTCTGACCATAAATGCCAGAGGGGATTATTCCAATCAGGAGGAGTTGCATGTACAGAGGTACCTGTACTTTTGGGGGTCCCTTAACTCTAGAGTCCACTTTGAACTATTAATATAAGTCTCTATGACTTATGATTTTTACCCACTGGACCCTCTGGCAGGGGGGGCCAGCCTCCATCTGGAGGTGCCTCTGTAGAGTTTGGACTCCTTGCCTTCCTATTGAAAAGGTTGCTTTTGGGCTCTTGCAGAAACTGAATCCTTAGCTCATAGAGGTTTTAATACTCTACAGACTGGTATTTCTATTTGGGATGGATCAATTCATACTCACTGCTGACGAGGTGAGAGGGGACCAACAAGAATTTCTTTTCCATTAAAAATGGTATATTCAAGAACGTAGGTGGCTGCAGCAGTATCTCACTTTTACACAGAAAAATGACAGCTATTTCTTTTGGAGGGAACTCCACTCCTTACTCCACTGCCTGTAGCAAAGCCACTGGATCAGTGGGATCTCAACTCACAGAGATTCTCCTAAATGCTTGGGCCTGATTAACTGATGATTTAGTGATGCTAAAACCTGGTGGTGTCCACAGTCTCTCCATGCAGTGGGCAGAAGACAAAGTTGTTCTCACAGCTCTGGCCAATACCCACATTTAAGCACTTTGTTATATTTTTTCTTTATCAATTCTTGAGTTGTTTCCAGTGGTCTAGCTATTTGTTCTTCTACTTGGAACACCAGAGACTGGCAGATTAAAGATACTCTTTGGAGCACACTGAAAGCAGTGTTTGGGACTGCAGATGGAACCAAATGACGCAGATGCCCATGGTGAGGGCCTGTTCTCTGATGAGACCCATTTTAATCAGGCTGTTCATGGAGCTCATACTGCACAAACTCACACATGGATGCCTGGGTCCCTCGTCAGGCTGAATGTGGCCAGACATCGACCATCACAGAGTGGACACAGAGGACTCCATGTTGCTGATGCTGGCCACACCACTGTGGCCTTAGAAACTGGTCATATTTTCAGATCATTTTCAGATTGAAAATGTGGGGCAGTGGTGTATATACTGCAACAACTACTCAACAACAGGCTGATAGTAGAGATATTTGATGACCCTTCCACATTCCTTGTGATCCGCAGGTACCTGCCATTATTAAGCTTGGAATGGCCTCCTCAAAAATAAACTCAAATAGATTTCTGACTCTACCTCTATTAACTGCCCCACACCCTAGTGAGGCAGTTTGGCCACTGAATTCAGCTGTCTCCAAAGAGCGATCATCTTTTCTCAGCTGCTGCCTAGGCAATGATCAGGAGAAAAGGAGTAGGAAGTTACAGAGACCTATTTTGAAAATTTGGTATTCCCCCCTAATCATTCTCGGGAGAGATGTTTTCCTCTTTTCCCTAAGGACAACCTCAGGCCAGTGCAGTGGACACACCCTCTGAGTGATGGAGCATCCAATGGGTGTCCTAGGAGACTCAGACTTAATTCTGGTTCAGGCCTTTTATGGTCCAAGACCATAAAGATAATAACCCTTGGTTGGATGTACTGCTTGCAGAGTCTCCCATGAAGGCTCCTGTGGGCCAAAGTTGGGAGCTAAAATGAATGTCTGTAAAATTTATAAAAATTCCTTTTCCCCTCTTGTATTAGGGTCTCTTAGAAGTTCTGAGTGTGTGTAGGAGACGGGCTCCATTTTGAGGCAGTGGGATGAAAACATCTGAGCAGCTAGGAAGGGAAAACTTAGGCCCTGGGAGGGATGGCAGGGGTGAGTGGTGGTGGATATTAATGATCTGTATCTCTCAGAGTTGCCCCCAGATCCTTTGTCATAAAGACAAACACCCGTTGTGGCTCTCCCTAACTATTACAAATCTCCTAAATTTAACTGAGGGCTGGGCCTGCCATTGCTGACCAGACAGCTTTGACCATGATTTGGTCACCTTTCTTCTTAACCTTACTGACAAGTCCATCAGAAACAGCAGGAGGTGGCCCCGGCTTCTATCTGCCATCACCTCCTGATATTGTCCCCACCCTGTTCTCAGTCATCCCATGGGGCAGATGAATACCACTGAGTGTATGGTATGAATAAACCTGACAGATTGGACTGACTGCCCTTTGGAAGTCCCTCCAAAAACAATTACTCAAACCAAACTGGAAAACCTAAGTAAGGACACGCTATCTGACTAGGAGGCCATGCTGGACGTGCTGTTGAGTCTTGGCCACCAGACTGATGTAGGTTCCACTCGGCAGGCCATGAAATTGTAAACTTTTTCTAGTAGGACCACGTGTGCTCTCAGGGTTACTCCTTGGGAGAAAGCCAGATGTTTATCAATTTGCCTCCCTCCAAAAAACATGGTGTCTTGCACGTTATAAGTAATCATAAGAGACCTTCAAGTGTTTTAAGAAAATGCCTACAAATATTTTGTAGCCCTCAGATGACTGCAAGATCTCTCCAAATAAGGCTATCCTTGGATATTTGGAGGAAATAACTGATATTTGGAGGCATAACTGATGCATTATTTACACTCACTCTGTGGATAGTTATCCATATGATGAACATTATCCATACAATAAGTGTCATATAATTAGAATAGTTGGTATAAAATTTGTCTCTGATATTAGCTGAAGTCATTCATGATACCAGCTTTACCCTAGAAAGCATTCTGTTTATCCCCAATGCATTGGAAAGGGCTGTTGTACATGAAAAAATGCCCCAGGCTTCCTCCTTATTGGCAAAGACACAGAGTCTATACAAATGCTAATGAATCCTGCTGTGCCTGAGTTAACTCTCAGATCAAGTGGAAAAGTCAACACAGAGCTTGACTTTCTAAAGTCAAGTTCAACTGGCTGGGTCAGGGAACCTGGGAAGCATGGCTGAGGTCACTGCTGCAGGTTGGCCTCATGCTGAAGCTTGGAATTCTGTGGATGGTCACTTTTATCAAATACCACAAGAGACCAATTGAAGGGATTTGGTCCTAGCCTCTGCTGGTCAGATTAATCAAAGTAAGCACTGGAGTGGCATACTCATGGGAGACTTTGCCAGAAGCAGGATGACCTAGAGATGAGAGGTGGATATTATCAGGGGTCAATTCTCCATGGTCTCTTGCATGTCTGCACAACTTGTGAAGCAAGACATTGACTTCCCTTTGTTCTAGACTTGCATAGCAAATATTCTTGGAACGTTGAGAGGAGTGTTTCCCTCTACAGCAAAGGATGGGTTTACTTACAGCCTGGAAAGGTAGAGTTACTGTCTTCCTCTGGAGCAAAGGGCAGGCATGCTTTCTGGCCATTATAAGAGATTCCAGTTCCCTAAGCTCAGGATTCCTCTCTTGGAATGGAACCTACTGCATGTGATGGTTTCACATGGTCCTCTTTGTGTTACTGTGTTGAGGAACCAGGGTAAATGCTAATACTCTGACACATGCTGTTGCTGTGAGTAATCAATATCTTTTGTCTGTGACATAGGAGTCTAGTGTTTTCCATTAGCATCCATGAAACTGTGGCAGGCCAACTTGTTAGCTTGCAAGTAGAGTAAAATTCCACAGTTCTTGATACTGTTCAGAGCAGTTACATAACAATACTAGAAATAACACCACTCATACTAAAGACTGTGTAAGATGCTGAGGCCTTAGCAGGTGTCTCTCTTGCTGGGGGTGGGGGAAGGAAAAGGATATTTGGGGGCAACATACAGCAAATCCATAGGGAAAACAGAAATTCCACTGTCTACGTTAAGCTGGCACTAAGGAGACTCACATTAGGTGACAATAGGGGACTCATGAAGAGCCTTATGTCAGAAAAAATATGATGAAAGCAGTTTGTTAGGTACTTTAATCTGATAGTGTCTTGTAAAATGGATTGTGAGTCAATAACATAAATTCAGGCCAGCTGCCATTTTGAACACCTGCTAAGTACCAAGCCACTACACCAGGCTCTGCAAACAATGCAACAATGAACAAGATGAGAAAAAAGAAACAGCTAATAATTTGGTTGGAAAAAAATTTGTATAAAATCATGATACCTGTTTGAATAAAGTAAGTGAAACAAATTGTATAAATGCTATATAAATAAAGAGGTGATTAGAAATTTTAGAGGAAGAAAGTTAGGTGCGTTCGCTTTGCTTTTAGCATGGCTTCCTGTGTGTCAGGTCCGTATCTCTGGCTAGTCTGCAAGTGTCAAATGGAAAGTTAATGGGTGAGCCTCTCCTTTGAGAAGATCAAAGCAGAGATCTGAGAGAATATTCATTACGGGATCCAGTAAACATCACCAAGCCTTCACGGCACTGATCTGGATTCACCCACCTTAGGTTTGAGAGTTGGGATCGCTCACCATTTGTTGAGTAAAACTATGGGACATGGAGAGAAAGCAGAAGATGATAGATTTAAGGAAAAGAGGAGATATATAAAGAAAAACATCCTTCATCTTATTATGCTTGGATCTACTTCTGTGCTTAAAGTTATAGACATAGAGAGACTCAGACACTAGATTCCTGCTTATGTCTCTGAGATTGCTCATGGCACACAAAGGTATCTCAGAATAATTCCTTCACTAGCATATGTCATGATGGTTTTTCTCCTCAAGAACTTGGACATGTGGGATGTGTAAAGTAAGCCTGTGATAAAGTGACTTTTTAAAAAAGTTTATACTTATGAATAAAGCACTTAATGAGGTGGCTTTATCTGCTAGAAACTGTTAAGCTCACAATTTATAGTTTTATTTTAGCGATAAAGTCCTCTGGGACCATTTACAGGGAGGGTGTGAGGATAAACTAGAGTCAATATATGTGAAAATCACTTGGTCAACAGTGAAATAGTGGACAAATTTAAGAACTTATTTACTTATTCATTCCAAGTCTTGCTCTAGAAAGAAGTGAAGGCCTATTATTTATATCTCTATTAGTAGCTGGTCATCTACATTTTGGCTGGGAGCAAAGCAACTCAGATACCATCTTTAAACATTTATTCTAACTATTCTGTCTCTTCCCAGAGTCCCACCCTGGAAAACTCCTGCCTTCAGAGTATAGGTGTGCCTTTGGGAAGACTCAAAAAATACATACTATACACACACACATATATGTATATAACATACATATATTGCTACTTTTTTCTGATAATATATTTATGCCTCACCATATTTAGAAAGGTAAAGCAGCTGGACAAATGGAAAAAACCTTCAGAAATAATCATTGTTGACATTATTATACATTCTTCATCTTTTTTCTAAAGATCACACACATTGTTTGAGAGCCTGCTTTTTAAAATTTTTTCACTTGAGTATTTACTATGAGCATTTTCTCACGTTTACAAAATTCCTCTGAATCATACTTTTAAAATTATAAATTAATGGATAGTGGTTCCACTGGTGATAACCTCTTTGATTTACTTAATTATCATTGTTTGTTTAGGTAGTTTAAAATTTTTCACTAAATGAGTTAAATATACACCTACCACTTGATATAGCTGTTCTACTGCTTAGATGTTTACCAAATACAACGGAAACATTTGCCCATACAAAATCTTGCATATGAATATTTATAGAAGCTTTATTTGTAATACCCCAAACTGAAAATGACCCACATGTCCATCAGCTGGTGAATGAATAAATTGTGGCGTATCTTTACAATACAATACTACTTACAAAGAAGCAAACTATAGGTACATACACATGGATGAATCTCAAAATCACAGACAGAATCTAGACACAAAATAACATGTGCTATATGATTTCATTTACGTAAAGTTCTACAGAATAGCAGTTGCCTACGGATCAAGGTGGAGGGAGGGGTGATTCCAATGGGCTATGAGAAAACTTTTGAAGGTGATGGAAATGTTTGGTATCTTGATATTTCTGATTGTTTCATGAGTGGAAACAAATTAAAATTCATTCAATTTGGTATGAATCAATGTGTTGATATGTGATGATGATTAACCAAATTCATTAATCTATTTTTACAACACTCTGCTTCTTTGAATATATTCCTAGAAGCAATACTCCTAGGAAAAATGAACTTTGTAGAACTTTGGGCACATATTATAAAACTGCCCTTCAAACACATTTTACTATTTAGAGTCCCACGGGCAGTATAAGTGGATACTTGTTTTCTAGCAATAGGGAATTATTTTATACCAGGATGAGTTAAACTCACTTTGTAACCTTTATAATTCCTTCCTGGATAAATCAGTGGGCAGAGCAGAACCAATTCCTTCCTAAATTGGACAGTGTCTGGTTCTAGCAATTAGTGTTTAGGGGATCAAAGACAAGAGAAATAATTCACATGCAGGACTATCTGTTATTTAACATTGGTTAGAACCAACCAAATAGAATCTTCTTTGAATTATCTAAATTGTTGTCTAACTCAAACTGCCCAATCTCATGGGTAGGACAGGGACTTGAACGCATCCCATAGCCCGGGAAGCTGGCCATGGAGATCAAGGCAGGAATTTCGTTTGCACTGGGTCATAGCACGAGGCTGAGAATCAGAATCTGGGCTCAGAGCCCAGCAGATCCCCGCAGGCTGTGAAAGCCTAACTGGCCCCCTCCATTGCTGACCCCATTAATATCACCAAAGTATTGGGGGCACGCAGCTCACACCTCTCGGCCCTGCAGCAGCGATCTGATTTTTTGTTCCTGCAGAAGACACTGTACTGAAACTGCAAGGGATTTTGGCCTAGGTCCAGTTGCTTGCTGCACAAAGATCCAATTATTTAGACAACGAGGATTGCCAAGGAAGAAAGTAATTTTTCACTACGAAAGACATCTGTCGGGATAACAGGAATCAGGTCTCAAATCTGTTCCCAACTAACAGAGATCATGGGCATTTTCAGGAGGGGCCGCATGCATTGGGGCAGGTCGTGGTGTAACTCACAGGGGCTGGGCACACTGGGGGAGGGTTGTGGGGGATGGTGAGTCCAGGCACCAGAAAGTCTGCCCAGAGGTCTTCAGAATCTTAGCTCCTTTGTCTTCCAGAAATATTGTCATTTCTGGGAAACAACTCAGAAAAGTCATCAAACCTTACTGGCCTGAGAATCGAAAACATGAGAGGGAGAGGATTATAAAAGACATATAGGGGTCATTGAAATTTGATCACAACCCTTGTTAAAATAATTTACTGTGTGATTTAATGGAAGGAGCACAGGTGTTGGGGCTGGCTTCAAATATGTGACTTTGTACAAATTACTTCATTTCTCTGAGGCTGATTTGGACAGTAAAATTTATCTTACAAGGCCTTTGTGAGGATTAAATGAAAGAATATATGTAAAAATTTGCCACAATGCCTGGTACAACGTTAGGTAAATATTAGCTTCCTTCCCAATAAAAAAAAAAAAGGAACATGTATAAGTCTTGTCTCCCAAAATAGATTGTTACTGTATTTTATGCTAATCTAATCTGTAGTCGGAAGGAAAATATGACATCTATGAAAATTTTTTATAAAATATAGAGTGCAGTCTATATGTAAAACGCCATTGTTACCTTTCCCTTCACACCTTAGAACACCTGGATCAAAGTTATCTCCCCAGAAACAAACAGAAAGCCTGTAGTGGCTGATCGATAAAGAGTGAAATGAGCAAGCTCTTGAACACTTCAACTGATGCCAGGATGCCAAACTACTCTGTTTTATAAAAAAGAAAAGCCCTGGGCTAACTATGTCCACTGGATAATTACTGTGTTTGCTAGTTCCTGCTGTTGGCTGTGGTTTGGAGTCATTGTGAAAATCCTGGAATGGAGCCAGGCAGTTTTATTTAAGGAAGGAAGGTTGTTGGATGAAATATATTCACGAAAGCAGTAATGGCTACGGTTTCTAACAAAGGGGAGACTTCAAGAAAACCAGGCTCACAAAAAAAGAATTTTCTTACCCTTGATAACAAGGTCCATGTTGATAGCAACTGTGAATTTGGAACAGCTGACCTGCTGTTAACAAAATGCTTAGATGGACTGCAAAAGCTGGGAAGAAAAACAGATCGCCTTGTTTCCTAAGGAGCAATGAACATGCCGACACGCTCGCTCCCAACCTTATGACAGCTTGGGAAATCTCTGAAGCTCCCTTGTATTTTGGGAAAGCGGGAAGCCAAAAAAGTAAAAGAAAAAAAGACAAAAAAGCAAAAAAGTCTTGGGAAACCATCCAAGTTTTAAAAACATCTTCTCTCTTCATAGCCCTCCTGCTGTGGTTTCAACTCTCTGCAAAGAAGGACAATCAATAGTTATTTTTAGATATTTAACACACCATGAGATTGGTAATTAACGAAGGCAATGTTTCTGAGACTAGTTTCTATAGAATATGACAGGAACATTTGCATGAGGGTTCTTTCCCTCCCCAAAGCAAACGTTTGTTAGATCACTGCACGCCTTAATCCCTGCTATCCACGCACAAAGGTGGTGTTTATCTGTCTTGCTCTAAATTGTTTCTCTACCTTGTGCCCAACTCAGTATGATAGAATGAGAGGGAAAGGAACAGAAAACCTGGACAAGTGGAGTGTCTAAGAGAAGACAGCGCAAGATCATCGCCTTCCTCTTTTGGAATAAAAAAAAAAAAATGTAAAAGATGAAGTAAAACATAAAAGACTAAGAAATACATAGAGAAAAAAAGAGATAATAGTCGGTAAGCTGTTTTGATAGAACGGAAAGAAAAATAAGATCATGTTATGGGCCATTACATTTAGGGACAGAAAAAGGGAGCTCTCAAGCAAGTCAGTTATGCTTATTTTATTCTAAACAAGTATTTAGGAAATAGCAAAGATGATTATCCTGTGTTTAATAAGCAACAAGCTGATTTCTAGTTTCCATCCTTTTTGAAAATGCAGTCTGTTAAAATGGTATTTTTTTTCCCCACTGAGAGTGGGAGGTGGACTCTCCCCAACTCTACACATTCTCTGCCGGAGCGACCCCATTTTCTTGTAATTGCAACATCCGCTTAGGAGGCGTGAGATCTGTGGGAGAGAGATGGCAGGATATTAGCACATTGTGAACATCTGACCCCTGATTTGGGGAAATGATGAAAAATTAATGGGTGCAGATGTGCCCATCCTGCGGTGGACAGATGTTCACTTTACACACCATTTAGAATTCCCCGGTGTGTTTGACTACAGGATGATGAATACAACAGCTACATGATACAGGGATCAGCAAAAATGCTAGAAAAATAAAAGTTTGTGCTAGACCACGGCAATAGTGTTCTCCATCACCTGGTATTGGGATAACGGGGCACTTTGTTTTGAACGGAGACGGGCTTATTTGGGCAGAGTAACGCTCAGACTGACTGGGAATATCCTCACTCATACACTGGTCTCATCAGAGGAATCACTTTTAAATGTCTAGCCATAGTCTGGGGCAGGTAAAAGTCACGTGTTTAATTTGGTGACCTGTGGCTGCCTTCCACTGACATTTATCAGACAGTGTTACAGTCAGACTAGGCTGTGCTTATGGTACCTTACTTCCTGGATTTTTTCAGAACGTGCAGATATCATGAAATATCCTTTCCAGTAACCAAGTAGTCAAATGTGTTTTTCTTGTATGCTAATTAATTTGTAATTTCCAAGCAGGAAAAACAATCTTCTGCGAAAACATTTGTACCTGCTTTGTTTAAACCCAATCCAATAAAGGTTTTAAAATAAGGTGTAACAATGAAGACCTCTGTCATTCAGTGCCTATTTGGCAAATACCTACGCTATGCCAAGGAATGTATTGAGGAGAATATAGTAATACGTAATATGCAACACATAATGTATGATGCATAACATAATCTATATAATTATATACTATTATCCAAGCTTGTATTTTGGTGCATTTCATACTTAGCTACATAGATTCTGTACGGATAGTGTTTGTACATTGCCTGGGTCTTCAACCCCCAGTTATATAGCAGAATTTATGTAGCTATATGTGATGTGCTGAAAGAGAAATTTGAACAATAATCACAACAGTATTTCAGGAAAAAAGGAGAGCAATATGCTCTAAAACATACAAGAATGGCTTTGTGGAAGAGGAACGGTAGAGGGAGAGCAAACGAGAGTGAGGGAAACGAGCAGTCTATGTGGACACACAGCCTGATAAAACCTCTGTAATTAAGAACAGCTGTTTGGGGGTCAGGAGAATATCTCAGGCAATGAGAAGCATTGGAAACTTTTGGGCTGTGAAGTAAAATAATAAAGCCAGTTTTAAGGCATCACTTCTCCAACTCAAACATAAATCTATTGTTGTCATATTGAGGAAGGCACACAGACTAAAGGAAGCATTGTCACAGGCAGTCTGGGACGTGACCGTATCTTCGGACAAGGCAATCATTGGAGTCCATCTCTAGGTTCCTGAGCTTTGCACACTGAGTTTGGATCACAAACTTCATGTTCTACTTTGTCCAAATAGAGCTCTTTTATATAGCAAGGTAGGGTATTTGAGATGTCTCAGAAGAGGTCACTTTAGAAAAACCAAAGCATGGAAAATAGTATCTATGTTTAAAGGTTAAATAAAGAAAACATATTTGTCTGAAGAAAAGAAGCCTTGTTGGTGAGATAATAATAGTTTTTAGGTCTTCTACTAAAACTGGAAAAAGGATATATGTTTAAATCAAGCAATGCAGGAAGCTGGATCAAAGTATAATAGAAATGTCATGGCTAAAGATTAGAACCCCAAAATGTTATAAAAACAATATTTGGAATCTGCTTCCTTTAAACTAGGATCGACATCCCTCTAACTGGGATCACTTATGAACCATGCTGTCTAAAGACAGAGAAGAAGAATGAAGTAAAGACTGTTTGGAGATTCGTTCCAGAAATGGATCTTATGAGACTAAGGAGCAATGGCATTCAGTAAAGCCCACATTATGGTTACTTCTTAAATCATCTTTTCTCACATCACATAATCTAAAGTTTTCTCCCTTTTTATTCCTCTTGCCAACATAACATAACATCCTCATTGATTTTTCACAGCTATTATGGGTAATCTGTAATTATTTTATTTTATTTTGTTACTAGTCTAGTGCCTCTTCTCCCATAAGAAGGTATGATCCTGAAGGCAGGGACGTGGCCATTACCTTCCAAGTGTATAATACCTTGTTTGGTATGTAGTAGCTGCTCACTAAATATTTGTTGGCAATAACGCTATACATGCCGATGCTAAAGTGTTGGGAGAAATGAAGGAGGATGGGATGAGAAAGCTGGATCCTCTCTTTTTCTGAATGTCTAAACTATTTACTTCGGAGAAGTCTTTCTGGAATTACTTCAATTTTCTGCTGCTTTCTGTGATGAGATGGGGGGCAAGGTGGCAGTCAGTATCCTTCTGATGGAAAACTCAGGCACTGTACCGGCTAGCTTGAGTTTCTAGGCTTCTTGAAGATCATTAGGTATCTCCTGGGCTGATCCTTTTTGCTTGAGGAGTTGGCTGCCTTTCCTGAAATTATTAATTTTTTTCTCTTCTATTATGCTTGTCCGATGTGGCATTTATACTTTAATGCCTGATAGATAAAATGGTCTCTGTCAGTCTGCACTTCTCATGCCTGGAGAAAGTTTTACTGCTTCATAAAATCCTGTAATGCCCCAGTGTTTAAAAAAGCTGTATCACTCTATCAGTGTATCTTTATGGGCTCTGTGTACATTTTTTTGCAATGCAAGGTTGGTTCCTGAAGCAAGAAAGGGGCAGAGATGAATGGAAATGTGTGTGCTAACGAATGTCGGGAATCCGGCTCAGTTTATACTGAGGTGGTATTAAATAGCTAAAGCAAATTGTAGAATATCTTGCAGGCAATAGCATTGAGCAACGTGAAGGAACTGCAATATGAGATTTCCTTTTTATAAGTGGTTACAGGAAGGTAACTATTTTATTCACTGATTTGGGCTGGAGGATCTTGACGGTTGCTGTGTTCCAATTTTCTCCCCCCTGACAGACATTCAGAGACCAGATGCCTGTTGAGTTTAGCTGGTGGACAAGGGACGTTGGGCTTGACCTTCTTCCTGCCACCTGTCCTATGCCCAACAACTCTGTGTGGCCTATAAAAGCTTTTAAAAGCATCTTTTCAAGGTGTTAAGCTGAAGGGAGATAGGTCGAATTTCAGGCATGAAATATCTCTCTCTAATCTGTTGTCTTTGGAGTGTGTTAGCCACAGCTGATGATTTCTGTCAAGGATACGTTTATGCACATGTGCCTATGTGTGTGTGATCATGCACTTAGACAGGTGTGCACAAGGGCTGTGTCTGTACGTGTGCAGGTGACCCCGAGTGGCCCAGTGTTAAGGTGTGCTATCTGTAGTGTGGGTGGTCTCATGTTGCTTCTCTCCGATGTGTTGCTGAGTGAGTCACCACCTGTGGGTGTGGGGAGTCACTCATTCTCCCCCCATCATCCCAGGCACCTGCAGGGAGAATAAGGAAACATCACCTGTCCTGTGGCCAGGGAGGTGGGAACGACCTGATTACCTGGTGGTGGGTGCCTGGACCAAACAGGCCCGTAACTGCTGCTCTGCTCCCTACCTCTCTATGTTGCACCCGAACCTTATTTTCAGAAGCTTTCGCAGAGTAAATGAGCATCTGTTTCCACACTGCTGAACAATTTGTTGTGTTCAGAAAGTATTTACTAAGTAGTTTATTTATGCTCTATGTGCTTTGTTAACAACTATGATGAATACGCATACAGCGACGGTCACCCAAAATGGAAACTGATGCAAGGATACTTGGGTAATTTAAGCCAAAATGCAAACAAATAACACGGAAAGCTGGCAGGCGGGAACTGGGGGCTCCTCCAAGGATGTGCCCTTGAAATCTGAGCCATCGCACAAACTTCTGGATCTCTAAAGCTCGCCAGTGTAGACTGAGCCAATGCATAAGGAAAACCCACTGCTTGGGGGATCAAAAAACAAAGCAGAAAATGCAAAAACCTGCCACCAAAGAGTTTATTTTTGACCTTCAAAGATGTGATTTTAAAAAGGAAAGAAGTGATGGTCTGTTGGTATGAAAAAGAGTGTGTGTGGCAGGGAGAAAGTATAAAAAATGTTACCTTATGTATTTCTCAGGGTTATTGCATCAAGAAAGATAATATGAGTCCATGGACTTTGTAAAGGGTATTGTGCTTTTCATCGTGCCTTAGGCATTAGGAGTTCAGACTCGAGTGATGGATGAGAAGTTGACTCAGGTATCAGGGATGCATCCCTTCCCAGGAGAATGTATGGCAACTGCTTGGTCCTGATGCTTTTCGCCCCATGCTCTTCCTACTCCCAAAGCACCAAGCACTGACCAGTAAAAAGCAGGGATCCAATAAAAGACAGCTTTTATTACTATTTCTTTCACATTATTGGCATTGAAATTCTAATCAATACCTAATCAAACCCAATTCCAATCAAAGCAGTATCAGACCCCCAGCTGAGATCAGGCTAAGATGTTACAGAATCAATGGCATTGAAATAAAAGCATTAATTCACAGGCACATAGGTACAATCTAACCATGATGATGAAAACCAAAAAGCACACACTGTATCATACTGTACATACTGTAATTTTTATATCAAACTATTTGGGTGTGGCGAGGGCTTTTCCTCACCTGTGTTAATGAGTTCCATTCTGGTTGCTATATGTCAAAGAAGACATGACACAGCTGGAGTGTCAGTCCTTGCCTCAGAACCAGCTGTCAGAGAGGAGGATCAGAAATATGCTGTCTGGAGTATGAGTCAGTAAGTGCTGAGACTGCCATCCTGTTACAATGGAGTCTGATTAATCTGCTGCCTGGGTAGGGCCTTTCCCAGTATAGCCCTTCCCTCTACTCCCCATGGAGGGAGAGCAATCTCTCTGCCTGCCTATCTGTGCTGGCTCCTGGCTTGTACAATGGCTCCCTTGAGTGGCAAACGCCTATCCCTGTTCTGCGACCTGAGTCTTCTCTTCCCTCTCTGCAAGGCACAGCTCTTGCTCATAGCACCTTCCGCTCAACTGGGGGCACAGCTTTATTTTAAACATTTTCTATGTAACAAGATGGTCCTTTTCTGGATTCCAACTTTTTTTTTCTTGAATTCATGATGAGTAGACACTGAAAAATTTGTTGTTTAAAAGCCGCAAGAGAATGTTCTGCTTGTTCAAATGTGGAGGTTTGAATTTTTATTTTCTGCATTATTAAAAGGCTCATTTATTATAGAGGTCCCCCAAACAAAGACTCTGCTAAACTAGTGATGTTTAAGAATTTTGATCCTAAAGGAAAGACAGAAAATTGGTATCTGGGGGAGATCATGTTCTTTTGGGAGACGCTTATTAATGCAAACTGGAGGGTGAGGAGGAAATGGACGCCTCACTCCTGTTCTCTTTCTGGTCCATTGAACTGGGTTGGGAGCTCTATGATTAAGTGACAAGGTCTGTTAATTGTAAAGCTATGAGAAAATTTGTGGGTTTCTTTTCTTAAGCAAAGCTTCGTTGGCAGGCAACCAAATGTGACTCAGAATTAGAAACCTGCTCTCTCTGCTCCTGCAGAGCTCAGCTCTGCTTTGGTTCCCTGAGAAATGGCAGCTTTGGGAAGGATCATCAGGCTGCACCCCTGTCTCATGCATTGCGGTTCTCAGGGTCGTCACTCTGAGAAGTGGAGGAGGGAAGAACTCATGGGATGTGACAAGTGAGGACCAAAGTAGAAGAGGATGTATGTCATGGTAGCTAAATGATGGGTCTTTGGGTACATGTGAGGTACCACCTAGGGACCTACTGGGGAAAAAACTGACACTTATTGGAAAGGATAAATGTCATGCTATTTGCATGCTGCTAGGCCAAGGGAACTTGAGTTGCACTGAGAGACACAATTCTGCCACCTGATTTGATAAAGGATTACTGCTGTTTGGTGGATCCTGCTGCTCCTCAGATAGGACATTTAGGTTATCAGCACCGAGTTTTATCTACCTGGAGCCTACTTTGGGCATTAGTTGGGTCTGCTGATAAGCACGTCTATGGGATTAATTCCTTAAACCACAGGACAGACATAGTCCCTTTTCTGGGATCAAAGCCTATAGATTTATCATATTAAAAAATTGGTGAGAGAATCTGAAATGCTTGAGAGATTATAGGTTTGGGGTGTGCCATGTAATGGGAGATAAAGGGCGAAGAGCCTTAAGTATAAAAGGCAAGGCAAAAGACGATATAATAACATATCTGTGAAAAAGAAGAGTGTGCAGATAAGATAGACGTATGTTCACCAAAGCATAGGCTAAAAGAATTAGAGGGCTTCATTAAAAAATTTTGAAAAAGCCATGTAACAGCAAACAGCCAATAAACATTTTATTAGCATCTCAACATTGGAAGTAATATACAATTTGTTAAACTTTTTATAGAGGTTTTGCCATTATTATTTTTGCAGTTTTGAAGATATTTTTTAAATTTTTTGAGGTAATTATTTAGTGCAGAAGGGTATGATCTGGGGATATCCATAACTTCTGAGATTGATGCCACAGACAGTGACCACTTTCCCTCCACGCCGTGCCTGGTGCCATCGTCTCAGACACAATCTTGGGTGCATGAACCATAGGAAGAACAAGAGTTAGTGTTTATAATTGTTTTGATTTTTTTGGCACCATTTTAATAATCCATGAACTTGACCATAGCCTTTCAAATAGCAAAAGAATTAACTTTGGTATGAGTCAAGTTTGTTGCAACAAACTAAAGCCCCGTAGAGTTGAGCCAAAACATATTGGCTATAGTAATTCAACTGGTTAATTTCTCAAATATGCTTCTAAATGTCCTAGAAATAAACATGATTAGTTTATTAAAAATTTTGAATTTCTATCCAACAGACATCTATGGATTCCCCCAATATTTTCCAGGCCTATGTTAGGTACTAAAATTTAGAGCTGAATAGGATGGGACCCTGCTTACAGTCTTTGAATCTAGAGAAAATATTCAGAACTGTCGTTATTCCCCCTTTGAGTGAGCTTTCTCATCTCTTGAGAGATCTAGGTATATGAAGTTGACATTACAGATTCTTCAGACAATCTTATTAAATGCCTCACCTCCAGCGCCCAGTCTACTCTTCGAGAAATGCTTTCACCATGACCTCAGGAGGCCTTTCCAGCCATAGGGCCTGAATTGCTATCAGTGCTGCCTAAAGTATATCAGTTGGGCTGTATTCCTGTCTGGAGTAGGGCAGAGCAGGGGGAGTTTGAGATGTAGGGAAGAGGACAGAGTAAGAGAAATCGTTCTCTTTCAAAACAGAAAGAATGGAAGGAAGGACGGAGGAAAGGAAGGAGGGAGATAGAAAGGGAAGAAAGAGACAAACAAGAAAAAGGCAAACACGCTCTATCTTCTGTACATTGTACATATCTTGGGTGTTTGTAAGTCATATTTAGTGAAGATAACCTTCAGATCTTTCTATGTTTTCAAGCAAAAGTCAATTTAGATGATAACCCTAAAATTGAGTATCTGTCTAAATTAGAAAAGTAATCTAATGTCATGACCAGGAAATACCAACAATGTTGGTATAGTTAAATTAGGATTTAAATTGTTATGAAGGCATTTCCTAGTTTAACACATTAACTGCCATGTGAGTTGTATTTAACTCATGCTAGTTTTGAGCCTGGGACCTCATGAAGCATATATAACTCACATATCTCTTCACCTTGCAAACCACGTGAACTATTTTTCAAGTTGCATATAACTCACGCACGGAAAACAATAAAAAATAACAAGTTTTTCATTAAATTAGAAAGGATTGCTTTGTTTTCAAAGTTTTTATTCTATTTTCATAATAAAACACAGTGGTCCCAAGGAAAAACCATTTTTTTTTCTAATGTGGCAATCAATGTGTTAAAATATACCAGCAGGAAATATATATTTACAGCTGAGATTAGCATACATAAAAGGAAGTTCTGCCAAGATTCTGGTAAAAACTAGTTAGCATCCTGAATCCTGATTAAGACCCAGGAGGTCTCAGGAACTTAATAAAATCGAACCACATTTTTTTTAAACCAGATACTCTTGTGTTATAAATGGAAAAATTATTATTAACACAAGAGGAGACTGGTGAACTTGGAAAGTGGTCACAGATGTGACAGCTGATTAACCATTCCTGAGATCTAGGTAGTAGTACTAATATGTAAATTATTGAGACAATAGCCAAAAGCCCCCACTGCTTCTCAGGGTGTAATAACTTGTCCAAGAAAGGAAGGTGAATTTCTATAGTTAATATTGTACCCAAGCCTTGGAAGGAAATGGGACAGCCCTGGAGAATATTTCCTAGATAGACTGAAAGGAGGGGAGTTCACATTGTTAACTCTGAGTAATTCCTAGAGCCTCTACCAGCTCTCAGCTTCTGTGTGGTAATACATGATATTCCCTATTTTAACACTGAAGAAATGCGCATCCCTAGAATAAACAGCTGTTTGTGAAAGAGCTCCTTAGCACCAGTTCAGGGACTTTTGAACTTAAATTTGTTGCCTTCCCTGCCCCCAGTCTGGGTGCACAAGGCTTACCCACACGTGATGAAAATTATTTCTTGAGAATCAGCTTAAAATTCAATTATACCTCGCTAAAAAAGGCAATTGGGGGCCAAGTGATCTCAGTAAAAGGAATTTTTGACATATTACACATATACCCCATTTCCTCTGTTTCAGAAGAAGTGTGGAGATGGATGCTGTGCAAACCAAGAGGCTTGAGGTGTCCTATCTGGATGTAAAGTCAGAATCGCTCGCTCCTTCTTCTGTGGCCACCTTAGAAGAAAAGTCATGGCAGCCCAGGCAGATGGGTGAATGCCTAGGGTTTTGGTGGAGATAAACCTCCCTAAGTTCCAACTCCAAACTTAGTGAATCTGAGTGATTTGCTTAACTTACCAAGGCTCAGCCCGCATGTCCCTAAAACAAGATTCATACCACTGCTCTTCCAGAAATGCTATGAAGATTAAATAGCGTATGTGAAACCCTGGAATAAATGACTGACATATGCCATAAAAATTCAATAAATGATAGCTCCTGTCTCTCCTTTCCTAATGTGAAACAAATATTAATTGCCTGGAGGAAATTTTTTTAAAAACAAATTGATCCTTTATCACAGGAGAAACCGGTTTTCACACAAATGTTCTTACACATAATTGTGTTGGTACCACAAACTAATTTAGGAAAAGAACAGGTCCAGGGGACCCAGAGGATACATTCATGAGCTTTGTCACTCAATACAGCAAGGGCACAATCATGCCTCACCCAGCAGGGGCCCAGGACTCAGGCCAGAAACCACTCAAAGCATGCCAGTGCTGGCATATTTTGCTAAAAGGGCTCAATCAACATTAATCCTTGAATATTACTTATAGAGTTTATGGGGAAGAAAATGTGATTAATCCACACAAAAAAGAGAAAAAAAATAACCCCATTTCTGAACTGAGGAAAAAAATTCCTTTGAGCATAAACAGATTGCACTATTTATACATGAAATATTTTCTGCATCTATAAACTTACCATGCTCAAGTATTCTAATTAATTGTGGTGGTTGCCAGGGAAACCAAACTAACTCAATTATAGGTCTGCGGGAAGGTGCAGTGTATTTATGACTACGAAGCAGGTAGTTTTCTGTGCAAAAACTAAAATGGAACAGATGCTTAAAGATTTTAAATGTTCTGCAGAACACAGTGTTATCTAGATAGATTTCCTTAAAAAAGCTCTTGATTTTCTTTCTTCATAACAACTTAGTTTGGGAACATGGACAGTGAATGTGATAGATTATGAAGAGATAACACTGTCCGCCATAAAACTATAGGAAATGATTGAATTAGGAGCCTCTGAGTTCCACTGGGTGTCAAAATTCTATATACCATTTGTGTTTGGCTACTTTCTTATCTAAATACTTAAAATCTAAATAATACAAGAAATAAGATGGAAGCAGCTGTCAGGGGAAAGAAACAATAAAAAACATAAAATCAGTTAGCTTAGCCAAAATAACTGTTGGAGGAAATTGTAGGAAATTGATGACATTTGGCTAGAGGTTCCAGGAATGTCCACATCTGCTTTAATAACAATCCCTCTTCCCATGAAAATTCTAAAATATATAGAGAACTAGTAGCAAATGAGATCAATGGAGGGTGAAAGGGAAAGTTTGAGAAAGTTTCTAACATGTCTTTTTCATTAAGTAATTATAATTACTAAATTCTATTGTTTTATTTTTATAACTCAGATGACCCTGGTATTTCCTTGCTACATTATTACACTATTAAAATCTATTATTAGAGTTGTCAGAAACTAAAAATGATGTAATTGTTTTCCAGAAACAGTATAATCATATATATCATATAAACAAAATATACTGCTTTTCTGAAGTCCAGACCTACCATCTGCCCATCCATTGATCCACCGATTTATTCAATTAAAAATTATTTATTAAGGTGCTTCTCTGTGTTTGTTCCTATACTAGATCTTGGGTATACAATAATGAATAGAATTTCTACCCTTAGTGAATTTATAATATGACTAGGGAGACAAATCATAAACTCATAATTATAGAAACAAATGTTTAATAAATTACTACTGTGGGAGTAAGTCTTGCAACAGCTTGACAGGAACTCAAAGCTTAATCTATTCTGTCTCCATAAAGAATCCATCCTCTGGGTGAATTGTCACCTTCATCGTTAATTTCATTGTCTATAGTATTGTTCCTTGCTTTCAACTGGACTTTTTCATATTACTGATCTACTCTAGTTTTCTTTCAGTTAGTGTTACAATCTTTCTGTTTCATTTTTTAAAAAATTAAGGTATATCTCTTAGCATATGACCGAATATATTCTAAAGTCCAGTCTGGTAATCTAGTTTCTTAATAGGAATATTTAATTTAATTTAACTTAATTTAATTACTATGTATTAATACTTGGTTTTAACTATACTGTCTGCTATTTATTTTCTTTTTATCTCATCTATTGTATTTCTTTTCCCCACTTTCTCACATCTTTTTCGGATCAATCAGTATTTTTATTATTATTCAATTTTCCCAGTCTATTAGTTTGCAAGTTATGTATTTTTTATTCTTCATTTTGTGCTATTCTAGAGATGACAGAATGAAACCATAGCTTACTCAAGTCTGGTATAAATTGAAACGTTTACCACTTTGCAGACGATACAAGAACACAATTCCCTTTATTCTTCTTACCTTTTGTGCAATTTTGTCATTTTGTATCCCAACTGTATTCCAACCCAAAAGACTGATTTCATATAATCAGTATTTCTGTATATTTGGTGACATATTTACTCTTCCAGTTTCTCTTCATTTTTCCTGAATTTCTTGGGAGCATTTTCCTCTAGTTGAATTACTCATTTTAATAGTTCTTTTAGTTCAAGTCCACAAGTGAAAAATATCCCTTAGTTTTGGTTTTGGGTTGTTTGAAAACACTTCTTTTTTTTCCTTTTTCTTTTTTTTGTATTCATGAGGGATATTTTTCCCGGACATAGAATTCTATGTTGGCAGGTACTCTCTTACCACCCCCATTCTTCTCAAGCCTCCTTTTCATTGCCTCTGTCTCCCATTGTATTGTTGCTTATTCAAAGAATATAAGTAATTTTTTTCCCTTTGGCTGTTTATGAGATTTTTCTTTAGTCTTTGGTCTTTAGGAGCTCTACTATGACACAGCTAAATGTGGCTTTCTTTGTAATTTGACCTGCTTGGAGGATTGGAGTGCTTTTTGCTTTGGTGGTCTGATTTTTAAAAATTCAATTTTGTAAAAATCTCGATAAATATATTGCTTTTCTCCCTCCTTTCCTCTCCAATTACATACATATCATAGCTTTTCACTGTGTCCCATACGTCTCTTATATTCTTTCCCTTTTTTCTAGTGCTGATTTTGAGTTTACTCTTCGATTCTTCTGTTGTGTCCGATATTTTTTAAACCCATTTATTAAGTTATAAATTATTGTTTTCTTCAGATCTAGGAGTTTCATTTGGCTTCCTATAGTTTTCTAGTTTTCTGGTGAAATTCTCCATCTTGTTTTCTATTATCTTGAACATATTAATAACAGTTATTTTATATCTTGTACCTGGTAACTATAATACCTGGATCACCTAAGAATCTGCTTGTATTGAGTATTTTCTGATCTTTGTTCCAGTCATTTGGTACTTCCTCTTGGCATACCTTATACGTTTAGACTAAATATGAGAATTATTATAGAAAAGCATACAGATATTTTGAAGATCTTATTCAGGTTGTCCTTTTCAAGAGAAGAATTACCTTTGTTTGGGGACAGGGAATTAGAGATTAGGTCTCTGCTGTTTCTACTTTGGATTTTAGAATTTTGTGACACTAAGGCTAGTTTTGGTTGTTCTTATCCCTAAACTATAGCACTTTTGGGTCTTATCTAGTAGTCTGAAGTGTTTACCACCAGGGACCCCCCAACTTGGTGGGCCCTGAAGTATATTCTTGTTACTCTATTCCCATGAGATTGACAAAAGTTCTGCTAAGTTTCCTAACCTCTTAGCCACTGTTTTCTCCTTGGGTTTTCTTCTGTCCTGGATTCTTGACAAATGCCTTGAAGGAAAAAAAAAAAAAAACACTTGTCTCAATAGTCTCCTCTCTGGAATCCCAAGCCTTCAGGTCCTGGCTGCTACAGTAATGTCACAAATACCTTCAGACACAGTTTTTAAAAATTGTCCAGCTTTTTTGTTTTTGTCAGATGAACTGTTGGTTTGCAACAAGCTCCTCCATTACCAGAAGGAAAAAATTCTTCATTATTTTTATTTCCCTAAAATTTCCACATCTATGTAAGCTTCAATAACAGAATTGTATGCATTTTTTCCTACCTCTCTTTTTTTCCCCCACTATGTGTTATTTCCTTCAAGAGGAGCCATAATTTCTACTGTGTTTTTGTTTCATCAGAATTTATCATTCATGGCTGGGTGCGGTGGCTCACACCTGTAATCCTAGCACTCTGGGAGGCCAAGGCGGGAGGATCGTTTGAGCTCGGGAGTTCGAAACCAGCCTGAGCAAGAGCGAGACTTCATCTCTAACAAAAACAGAAAAATTAGATGGGAGTCCGTGGTGGGTGCCTGTAGTCCCAGCTACTTGGGAGGCTGAGGCAGGAGGATCACTTGAGCCCAGGAGTTTGAGGTTTCAGTGAGCTATGATTCACCGCTGCACTCTCCCATTCATTAATCTGTTGGCCAAAATACTTTCGTCAGTTTTTATTCAGCCCCTTAGTAAGAGGCCTTTTTGATAATCTCCATAGTGAGATAGTTCATTGAACTGAACAATAATTTTGCTTCTAGCTTTTACATGGGTATCTCTTATACGAAGTCATTTGATAACTATTTCTGTTGCTCTGTCCTATAAGGCAGCGTTAGCCTGGAACACCTTAGCTACACATCTGCTCCCACCCAAACAGACTGCTGCAGACTGTGCAAGGCCATCTTTGACAAGTGCCCGAATCTACCCACTTGCAGGAAAGTTTTCCATTGTGTAGCTGAAGCACCTGAAAAACAAATAAATTGCTCAAGAAGGAAAATAAAAAATGAGTGTTAGCCACTTCTGTGTTGCCTGCCTCTCTAGATCCTCCAGGGGGGTTCTCTGGTGACTTGGAGAGAGGTAAAATGAACCCCAGACGTTGCTGGTGTGCTGTGAGACGAGAGAGTGGTTATGAGATACCCCCTGTTCTAAGAATAGCACTCGCAACGGAGACTGTATTCTACGCAGTTGGACCGACCTGGCTTGACAGCACATTACACAGTGCCTCTGACAGCTCCAAGGATTGGAAAATGGAATTGCAACTATCAGGCATCAAGTTATGTTTTAACATTTAGATATAAAGGCCATGTCATGCCCTCAGAGATGCAGCAGGAGTATTAGGCCTGACATTTTGAATTTCAAATGCAAATTGGAAAGTCCAACCCAAACTAGGAAAGGACAATGTGTGGAGAGTGACTAAGTTCAGTATTCAGAAACGGCTCCTGGGTTAGGCTAATCAAGTCTCCCAAAGGCTCTTGTTTTAGTCTATCACCCACGTAAATGAAGAAAAATTTCAATTAATTCATCTGATTAATATCTGAAGAGTACCACCTGGATATCTTAATTGCCAAAGAGATTATTGATAAGATCTATCCACACGGCACAAGCTAATTACGCCACATGAATATAGTTTGTTTCTCAAATAGATATTTCACAGATTTTTTTCTTTTTCTTTTTTTCACTAATGGTATTCCAAACCTCCCAGTAATGCTACCCATATTAAATAGATTTATATTTTTCAAAGCCCTTAACCTGTTACCACCATTTTTCAGAGTAGTTAAGTGATTTGCCCTAAATTACATTTTGAGGAATTAGTCAAGTTGAGACTAGCACTTGGTCGTCTGATTTCCATTTCGTGGCTCCTGCTCCCACTTCAGTGCGCTGCACGACTGCACGCCACATGCAAGATAGTTACCATGAGAAATGGAGAAAACACATAGTTTAGTTGAAACATGAGTCTCTTCTTTTTTGTCTAATAGCACCGGTGTGTGAGTAGGAGGTAAGGATTGGCCAAGAGATGCAGGCTTTAACAGTAGACCAAAGCCCCTAGACAACTGCTATGTCCTCAGTGATCTTTCTAAAACACAAAGGTGATGAAATTCCTTTTCCACTTAAAATCCTTTAATAGTTCCTCATTGCCTAGCAGGAAGTCCAACTTCTCTAGCACAGCTTACCATCGCGTGTCCATCTCTCTTTTTCTTCTTATGCTTCACTGAATGTTTCATACCTTCTTCACTTCTGGGTCTGCAACTTTGGTGTTCCCTCTACCTATAAAACTCTCTGTTCCTCTTGCCCTTTGCCTGAATTCCTTCTCCTTGATTGGGTTTCAGCTGTTGCCACCTCCCTCTAAGAAATATTTCATGTGTCCAGATTGAAAGTAGAGTCACCTCCTGTGTTTTCAGGCACCCAGTACTTGTCTTACCAGAGGCACCACAATAGGCACGGTGATTGTCTAACTGGTGGTCGTTATTATCCATTCTCTGTGCACCATGTGTGCACAATCCCGGTCTATCTTGTTCTTCATTTTATTTTCTGGCATTTAGCACCTTGCCTGGCACATAGTAGGCACTTTTTCTGAAGAATGAAGGAATAGAAACATCCCAACACGTTGAAAAATCCTATAAATGGTCAAAAGCCTTCACAAAGACAAATGTCACACTGATTTATTATTCACTACATACCAATTATTTTGTAAAAATTATCTCTAACTTAGTGCTATTTTTATGGGGAAAATCCCCACAAGCTCTTGTGATAGATTGTCCTAGCCTTCACCAATATTCAGTGTCCCTCCCTGAGGGTACGCACCTGCTCTGTTGAAGTCAGGTATGGTCGTGTGGCTTCCTTTACCAGTGAAATGAGAACAGGCATGATAAGTGTGACTTTGCACAACAGCTTCTTGAACCAGCTCATGGTGGTTTGCCATTAACTGATGACTGACACTTTCAAAATATGTTCTTTTAACTGAGGTACTGTAAAATAGAGCCCCAGGTAACCTGAGCTGGGCACATAGCATGAGAGATAAATAGAAACGTGTGTGATTGTAAAGCCCTGAGATTCTTGTGTGTGTGTTACCAAAGCATACTCTAGTCCATCCTCACTGGTACAGACCCATCAACCTAGTTCAAAGGAAGGGGAGTTTCGTGAAAGGATTCAACAGGGAATTTTAGGCACATCCCAGATTGCAACCAAGAACACTTAGGTTTCAAAAGTCAGGAACTAAGGCTATTGTCTTCATATCCTAGGAGCGGCACAGCCTCTCGCATCTCTGCTTCTCTCTACTTACCTGACACTTTCTTCCCCCTTTAATAAATTTTGTATACTTAGTTATCATAAATGTGGCCCAATGGCAATGATCTCCAGCCTTTATCTCTGTATGCTCTTCCAGCTCAGAACCCTACCGAATGCCACCTCTCACTGATTTACACTATCACTCTTGATTTATTTATGAGAGATATATTGATAATTCTAGTGCCTCTTTCAAACCAGGTCACAAACTAGATGTTACTGGCTAGTCAGTGTTACTGGTAACTGGCCTCAGGTTTGTCAAATCAGTTACGCCTCTAAGCGAGTATTTGGGGAGGGTGGTGGTAGTTGAGTAACAAGCCATGTGGTACCAAACATAGCTATTTGGGACAGAAAAGATTATGCAGTAGGATTTAGTGTCTTAAAAAAGTATATAGACAGAACAGGTATCTTAAAATATGTCAGTTTGCCACCATTGGTTTTATGAGGGACGTTTTATTAGTAGTATTATCTCATCATCATTATTACCAAATTAAAAATTATGAAACTAAGACCAGCAGAGTAATTTGGTTAAAATTACATACTAATAAGTGAAGGATAGAACAAATTTAAAATTTAAACCTTGGTATGTTTAGCTGACCCCAAATTTCATGCTCTGCAATATACTGAATCATCTCAAAGATCTGAACTGTCCCCATCAGTAAAGCAAGTACGAATAACCCCATAGCACAAATACAATAAGATAAAAATTATTTGAAGGTGTGACAGATGGGTTGTTTATTGTAAAGGACAGGAGCATATACTGAAGAGGAAGAAGGATTTTAGAGCCTCAAAAAATTTTCTCCCCAACCCATTTTTTACAATATTTTCTTGTATACAAAAATTTAAATTTGTGTAGAATTTTAGAGTGAACAGCATATATCTACCATATAGATTGTAAAATTTATATTTTGCTATATTTACTTTATCACATAGCTAGGCATCCATCCATCCATCCAACTTATTTTTAAAAATTAATTTAACTTTTTAAATTGACAAATAATAATTGTCCATATTCATGGGGTACATGGTGATGTTGCGATACCTATAATGTACAGTGATCAGATCAGGGTAATTAGCAACTGTCATCTCAAATACTTGTTATTTCTTTGTGTTGGGCACATTCAATATCCTCACTCTAGCTATTCCAAAGCTATGAAATATATTGTTAACTCTAGTCATTCTACAGTGGTACAGAACACCAGAACGTATGCCTCTTATCTAGCTGTGATTTTGTATCCTTTAACAATTCTCTGCCCCCAACTCCTGCATTCCCCAGACCCTTGCCAGCCTTTAACATCCTCTGTGCTACTTTTTACCCATCTTATTTTTGATGAATTTATAAGTGAATTGCAGGTATTAATACACTTTGTTCAGCACCGTCTTTCCCGTCAGTATGAACTACGGTTCAGTATTTGTTTTGTTTCATTTAGAAAACATTTATATACAGCGAAATGCACAAATTTAAGTGTACCACTGGGTAAGTTTTCACTAGTGCATAAACGTTTGTCGCCTGTCTCCTTCACAAGATCACCATTGCTCAGAAAATTCCCTAATACCGTTTCCCAGACAGTCATCACTCCCAAACCCTCCAGATAACCACTGTTTTGATATTTCCCTCCAGAAATGGACTTGGCCAGTTGTACAACTTCATGCAAATGGAATAAATACCACGGTACGCACTCTGCTCTGTAAGGCTTCTTCCACTCACATGCTATTTTAAAAATGCAGCCATGTTGGTGTTTGTATCAGTAGTTTATTCCTTTTTTATTGAGCAAGGAGCCTGGAAGAACTGAATTAGACAAATACCTTCATTTTATGTTTCTTCTACTTATCTGTGGTGTGGTCTTGAACAATAACTTGCTTGAATCTTAGGTGCTTTATCTGTGGTATGGGGAGAATACTCTCTGCAGAGTGGATTCCTGACATGTACTTGCAAAGTTGTAATATTCCATTGTATCCATATACCACAGTTTATCCATTCTCCTATTGTAGACACCTGGGCTTTTCCCATTCGGGATTATTATGAATTAACCTCTTATCAACACTCTTGTTCAAGTCTTTTTGTGAATATATGTTTTCATTTTTCTTGAGTAAATACCTAAGGAGTGAAATTATTGAGTCATAGGGTGTGTGGATGTTTAGTTTCATAAGAAATTGCCAGACCCTTTTTCCAAAGTAATCGTGCCATTTTAGACTCTCGCCAACGATGTATGAAAGTTCTGGTTTTTCTGGATTCTTACTAACATTTGGTGTTTTCAGTCTCTTTAATTTTAGCTCTTTTGGTGGGTGTATAATGCTATCTCATTGTGGTTTTAATTTGCATTTCTCTGATGACTAATGATGAGGACTTCTTTCATGTGCTTCTTGGCTATATTTATTCCAGTCTTTTGCCCATTTTTTAACTGAGTAGTTTGTCTTTTTGCTATTGAGTTGTAGGAGTTTTTTTATATGTCCTGGATATTAAATATTTGTCAGATATATGTTTTGCTAACATCTTCTCCTAGTTTGTGGCCTGCTTATTCATTACATAAATGATGTATTTCAATGAAGAATCTTACCTTTTGATGAGCTCTAATTTATCTTTTTTGCTTTTGTAGTTACTGCTTTCTGTGTTCTAAGAAGCCTTTGACTTCCCCAAGTTGTAAAAATATTCTTCTACATTTTCTTCAAGAAACTTTGTAGTTTTATCTTGCGTGTTTAGATCTGGGATCTATCTCAAACAGATTATAGTCTATGATATGAAGTAGTGAGTCACTTTTTTCCACATAAACATTCCATTTTTACAGCGTCATTTGTTGAAAAGACTTCCTTTCTCCATTAGAGTGCTTCATCTCCTCTGTGAAAAATCAAATAGTCCTTCATATGTGGGTCTATTGGTGGGCTCTATTCTCTTCCACTGGTTTATTTGTCAATCCTTAAGCCAGTACGATACTGTCTTGATTACTATAGCTTTATAATAAGTCTTGAAGTCAAGTTGTGTATGTCTTGTGACTTTGTTCTTTTTATTCAAGATTGCTTGAGATATTATAAATCGCTTTTTATCCTTTGTAGGCCAAACATTACCCCGCAAAGATATCCACATCCTAGTCCCTGGAGCCTATAAATTTTACCTTATTTGGAAAATGGGTCTTTGTGGATGTAATTAAGTTAAGGATCTTGAGATGGGAGATTGTTCCAGATTCTCCATGTGGACTCTAATGCCATCACATGTATTCTTATAAGGAGGAGGCAGGGGGAGATTTGACATGGAGAGGAAAGGACCATGTGAAGACGCAAGCAGAGATAGGAATGGCACAGTCACAAACCGAGGAATGCTAGCATGTATCAGAAGCTGGAAAGGCAAGGAACAGACGGTCCTCTGCCTGTTAGAGGGAATAGGGCCCTGTCAAACCTTGGTTTCAGCCCAGTGATCTTAATTTTGGATCTCTGCCCTCTTGGACTGAAAGAGAATGTGTCTGTGGTTTTAAGCCACCTAGTTTATGGTAATTCGTTATAGTAACTACAGGAAACTAAGACACATCCCTATCCTATCCCTTTTAACCATGTGATACATTTACAAATAGCATGTAAACTATTACACAGATAGGTAGGCTTCAGAGCAAAATAAATTCATATTAAAAGGCCTTGTTTTATAGAGGAATATATGCAAACTTTGGTGTTCGACTAGTAGTTTTCAATCATGTCGATTTCAATCATGTCTGCATTAGAGTCTCTCAGCAGCAATGAACAAATACTTGAGCCTGGCCCCCGTCTTCAATGACTTAAACAGTTTAGTGGGGTCTGGTGCAAAGGTCTTTGCTACTCGAAATCTCTCCTGTGACCACTACCAGCCTTGGTGTCACCTGGGACTTTGTTAGAAATGCAGAATATTGGATCCTGCCCTAGATCATAAATCTGCATTTCTCCAAGACCCCCAAGGGATATGTGTGTGCAGCAAACATTGAGAAATACTGATACGGGTCATCTCAATGAGCAGTGAGAGTTGAGAAATACTAGCTTAGACAAGTAGCTTCATTTAATGGTTCTTCCACTTATCAACAGTATGATTTGGACAATAATTCATTTAAATCTTAGGATTTTTATCTGGAGCATGGGGAGAACAACACTTAGTTTGAAGAGTTGTTATGAGGGTCAGCTGTGATAATTAATGGAGCTGGGCCTTGGCATAAATATGTGTTTCTATCGGCAAATGCATGTCTATATGGGCACCCAAGCAGTGATGCCCAAATTAATAGCTTCCCAAACTAAGTGGTTCTAGAGCTGTCTTGTATCATTACTGAATTCTGTAGAGAATGTAGAGAAAATAACCTGTTAAGGTCTAAAGAGAATAGATGGAACAAGGTTTGAGGTAAGTTAGGTAAGACAGACTAAAGGACTGGACAGCCAGCAGGGGTCTGGGCTGCATGCAGAGGGAAAATGGGGTATTGAGTCAGTCTTGAGGTTCAAGAGAAGCGAGAAAGGTATATTTCTTTGTCATTTACAGTCACGATTTACTGAGATGGGGAAGGACAATACAGTAGCGTCACCAATTCAGAGATGCTGGGAGTTCATAGGAAGAGTAAAAAGTGACCAAGTGAGTTGGCAGTGGGATTTACTGGGAATCAGAAAACATCCATTGGGTGACTAGTGACTACCACACTGAGCACAAGCCCTCTGCTGATAAAGAATTGTAAAGCGGGGATCCCAGATCCCAGAATAGTAGACAAAAGGTAGCGTGTTAGAGTTGGGAGAAAGAAATGGAAGGAAGCAGAAATATATCACACATCCCAAGAGCTCAGGGTTTAAAGAAGAGAGACATAACATTGCACAGCCACAAAACTCAGAAGGAAAACAAAACAACCCTCCTAGCATGTCCGTAGCAAATACACGTTCATCAGGGAACACAAGCAGAACCACCACATTTGAAATCAATAGAGAATTCTCTGGAATCTTCCCCCAGTTCTGTATTATGCAGTCACCCTCCAGGTCTGCAGAACTCACAGTTGATCCCTCAGAATTGGGTCCAAGTCTTTCCAATCACTGGCTCCTCTTACCTAACCTCCTTGTTCAATCACCAATTATACTTTCTTTATAGATATGGGTCTTTCTTTTCTTTCTTTTTCTTTTTTAAAGCTGTTTTAAAATAAAGGCTCAGTGGTGGCAAAGGAAGCCTTTTTCACAAGCAGAAAGTTCCAGTTTTAGAGGACAGAAAGCTGAGACCATTTACACTATACCCTAAACATTCTGAGTGATGCTCTTTGTCTGTTTTCTACTCCGGCTTCTTCGGTGTATCGACACATTGGTATGGTTATGAGGTCCTACATGCTGTAGGCACCTTCCCACAAGTGCCACCCGATAAAGGCATTCTTCCCCCAGATGTGCCTTTTTCTCATCAGCAGTCACGATGCCGGTCCTAACCAAAGCCGGGGTTTAACCTTCCAAAACAAGGCCGCCGCCTCAAGTCCCCTCAATTTAACCTGCCTCCCATTTTTTTTTCAACACTCATTTAAAAAAATTTCCGAAGATGCCGTTAGCACATTTCAGTGCTATTTCTTCTAGTCACCTAAATAGAACAGGCCAAAGAATACAGCCTTCAGACATTCTCTTAAAGGTTAGTATTTGATTTGGGGAAATCAGTCTGAACTGTAGTGATTTAAGGTAAAAAAAAAAAAATCCAGACCTTCTAAGGATTGAACATTTTTAGTTTAAAAGGGAGTAAGTGATACATAGGCAATGGGATAATAGAGTTATTGATTACAAAATTTCTAGCATAAATAAAATTTATCTTCTGCAGCAAATGTATGCTAATTTCAAAATGATGTTTTTTGTTCCCTAGTCCATCCCATAAGAAACTGCAGGTGACAGAGAATAAAAGCAGATGTAGAGGATATTTTCCATTTTCTGTTCCAGACTTACTCTCTAACCGGTGCTTCCCTGCTTTGTGCCTGAGCCCTGGCTGTGGGGACTATCTTAGGAGGCTTCCTTGTCCTCTGACTTGCACTGGGTTTGGCCAACGGGAGGCATCAGTGGGAGATATGAAGGCAAGAGGAGGCCGAGGGCTGAGTATTTATTCTCCAGGCTGTTTTCCTACTGGTTGCCTCTGGTTGTCTGCATCTCTCTGCTGAAGGCCACGATGTATATGGGGAAGCTTTGTCCTACAGCTGCTCTTCTCATATTCCGGGGTCTGATTCCCTCCCTTGCTCCTTTCAGTGCAGGGATAACAACCCCCACTGTTCCTGGCCCCTGGGTTTTGCACCATCCTTATTGGCCCCCTTCAACCCTGCCATATTTATTTTATATATAGCCCCTTGTTTAAACTTACCTAAGTTTCTCCATTTGATTTTTCCATCTGTTTCCTGCTGGGGCCCTGACTGATACAGAAGAGTTTAGCTTCATTAATTTATTAGCTCATTCATTTATTCCTTTATTCAGGAAATACTGAATATCTACTATGTGTGATGTGCTACCCTGGGCCTCAGGAATGCAAACACTGCACAAAACAGCAAGAAATCTCTGTCCTCAGGGAACTTCAGTCTAGTTAGGGAAGACAGAAAACACATAAAACAAGTCACTAAACTACAGCATGTTGGAGGGTGGAAAGTACTCTGAAGATGGAATAAAAGGGGGAAGAGGAATAGGAAGGAAGCCTGCTGGGAGAAAAGGGCAGGATGGCTCAGAGAAGGTCTCACTCAGGAGGTGAGAGAAGAAACAAAGCAGATATGTAGGAGGAAGCATTTCAGGCTGAGGAAGTTGCAACTGCAAAGGCCTGAAGGCAGGGAAGCACACGGCTGCCTCAGGACAGCACGGCTGGAATGAACAGAGGGAGGGGAGTTCTGGGGGATGATTCAGAGAGCTGAGGGGGTGGCGGGATGTAGAGGGCAGAGTGGCCATCAGAAGGCTTTGACTTCTGCCCTGAGTCAGTCAGGGAGCCACTGAAAGGTTCCGGGCAGATGAAAACAGGATGAAATATGTGTTTCAGGAGGATTACTCCAGATGCTGTATTAAGAGCAGACTGTAAGCAAGTGAAAGTTTAGGGTCAGGGAGAACAATTAGGAGGCTACTACAATAAGCAAGTGGAGAAAAATGGGAGTTTGGAGCAGGAAGGCGGCAGAGGAGAAGATGAGACTTGGTCAGCCTCTGGATAAGCTCTGAAAAGAGTACTCGGTAGACTTACTGGGAGATCGGATGCCGTATGTGAATGAGTACATTCTAGGGCTTTTAGCCTGAGAAAATGGAAAGATGGAGTAACCACTCACGGAGATGGGAGGGACTGTAGAAGGAGGAGGTTTGGGACTGAAGGACTGGACTTTAGGCTTGAACAGATTAAGTTTGAGATGCCTACTAGACATTCAAGGATAGATGCTGCAATGGATATATGAGTCTGGAGTTCAGAGGAAAGTTGTGTGCAAAAAATACAAATATGGTAGTTATTAGCCTTTGTATTATTTTGGGGAACAACAGGCAGCATGAATTTATCAAGGGAGGGAACCCTCCATCCCAGGACTGAGTCCTGGGGCATGTCACCAAGAAGACAGTATAAGGATGAGGAGACAAAGAGTGTCCAATGAGGTGGCAGGATCTCCAGGACAGTATGAAATCCTGGAAGCCAAGTGAATACAGTGTTTCAAGAAAGAGAGGGTGATTGTATCAAATTCTCCTGACACTACAACACAAGGATTCAGAATTGTCTGCTGGGCTCAGTAACATGGCGGTCATCAGTGACCTGCAAAAGAGTAGTTTCTATATGGTGGGGAAGGTAAAAGCCTTATGGGAGTGGGTTTAAGAGAGAATATGAAGGGATGAATGGAGGAAAGAATGTAGACAACTCTTTTGAGGATCTTTGCTTAAAAGAAGAGCAGGAAATGGGGCAGAGTCTGGATGATAAAATGGTACAAGGAGGGAAGAACAGCATCACGTTTGTGTGCAGGAGGAGGATATCTAATAGAGAGGCGGCACAGTATTGTGCATGGGAGTGAAGTAAGAATTTCTGGAGCAATGTCCTTGAGGAAAGAGGGGCTGGAATAAATTCTTACTTGTGTAGGAAGCAACGCTTGCCAGGACACGAATGGGATGCAGAATAATAGGCGTAGTGCAGGCAGGTGAGTGGATGAGGTGGGTGGTGGGAGTACGTGGAAATTCTATTCTTATTGCTTGTACTTTCTCATTAAAAGTAAAGAGCAGGGTTGTCAGCTGGAAATGGGAATGGAGAGGAGGTGTTGGAGACATGAGAAGAGAAGGGAAGTTATGTCTAAAAGAGTGAGATGAACACATGTGCGAAGTCAATACAGTAAGATTTCTGGGCAGCATTAAGGGCCCATTTGAGGTTAGTGATCATGGATCTAAAGTGAGAGCAGGAAGCATTGCTGTGTATGTTTCTCCAGCCATCAACAATGGCATGAATGTAAATATGGAGTGAGAAGGGAACCGTAGTTAACCAGGAGTGGTTTAGCAGCATCATAGGTTATATGCCCTGGGACATAGACTCAGAAGCATACATTTGCATGCAGGTGGTTTTGTGGGAAGGCCTCTTGTAAGAAACACTTCTAAGGGAGGAAGGGAAATAGATTTCAGCGAAGGAGGAGTGGAACTGATCCCTGGTATGGCCCTTCAGGGAACCCTAGAACTCTGAAACTGGAATGACCCTTGAAAGATGGCCTAGTTGAGGAAAGGGGGAAGAGAGCCTCTGTACTGGATCTCAACCAGCCATGAGATATGGGCTGCCCCTAGAGATGAGGGAAGCTGGGGGGAAGGTGGGTCCCTTGGGCTGAGGGCAGTGCTGGGAAGGGAGTCAGCTGTGTCATCAGCTGCAGCATTCTGGTAGCTGGGAAGATTGATCGCTTCAGTGCTAGAAAGAGAAGCTGGGAGGAGCACCACATCATTCATACAGTCCACCCCTTGTGTTACTCAGCCCTGTTGGCCTTGTATAATAAATTCTCACCACCTGAGGACTCTCCTCTGGGATTCCAGATGGTCTCTTTTCCTGGGGAAATCAGTAAGATGAAGATTGGCAGGATGGACTACAGTCTCTGTTGCTACCGCTGGTCTTAGAACCACAACTGATACACGTGGTCATTTCTCTACTACCCATTTTAGACTAATTGTCCTTGACTAGAACCTCTGTTAGTCCAGATGGCTAACCTGGGAGGTATTCAAACCCTAATCCACATAGAGTCTGAGCCCCTGGTCACCTGTCCCTCATGGGCCACGGCCACTGCACTTGTTCACTTCCTGTGAAGAGTTGTCAAGACAATACTGAGGCACAAACACCCCAAGGGGATCCCCAATGGTTCCTATGTTCATGCTCTTGTGTAATCTCCTCCCTAAGAATGTGGGCGGGACTATGACATGCTTTTAACCAATAGAATATGTAGAGGCAATGGATATGTATATATATGTACGTATATGTATTCTGCCAGTAGAATATGGCAGAGGCGATGGTTGTTACTACATTACATTACAACATACACTACATTACATTACAACTACACTACATTACAACATATAAGACTCTGAATCACTGGTGGACTCCTCTTGCTCTCCTGCTAGCCTTGGCCATCCAAGCTTCTGCATCCTGAGCCATCCATGGACACACGCCAGGGAACTATGTGGATGGCCTCTAGTAGCTGAGAAAAGGCTCTGGCTGATAACCAAAAAACAAACCAAAATAAAAACAAACTCGAGCTCTCAGTTCCACATGTACAACAACATAAATTCTGCCAACAACCTTAGTGATCCTGGAAGCTGGTTCTTCTCCAACCAAACAAGAGGAGAGCATAGTCTTTAACGGAAAGAAGTGGACTACATCTGTAACTCAGAATGTTTAGGAAATCTGGGCATTCAAATTTTTCAAATGCCTCTACATTGCCATTGCAAGTCTCAGAGTCACATTACTTCACACTCAGGGTCCTAAGCTTGGTGCAGCCGACTGCCAGGTTGGCTTCTGCCAGGTTTCAGAATTTGACCTCATATGGCAGCTACAGAAGATGAAAGATGTTTTGCATGTTGCCAAGGAAGCTCTCACTGGTGATTAACTGCTGTTGGCCTTTCCTTGTCTTTCTATGATGCTTTAATAACCCCCGGCAACAGCCATCCAATTCTATAGTTCTTATAATTAGTATTTTCCTAAATCTCCCAAATCCTCGAGACATAGTACTCTCCTCCATGGGTATCTTGTTGCAGTTTACAACCAATGGTAGTTTTAACAATCACACTGTTGCAACATGCCCGGAGTTGTCACAACTCCACCTCCCACCAGTGCTCTGTCCTCATAGCCAGCTTGGAGACAGATGATCCAATTCTACAGTCTGACTTTGGAATCTGCTCACTCCTCATGCTAACTAAGTCTCATTCCCTGCTGAACAGACTCTGAGATGGAGATTCGTATGCAGGTGTTTTCTAGGGCAGCAGTGTGGGGAGTACCTGCAAGGGAGTAAGGGGGCAGGTAGGACCAGGTAGAGGGAGATGCTGAAATGCCATGTGGTTGCCACAGAGCACAGCCCTTAGCCAGTCCCACTGGGAGGACAGAGCTGGGATGCCCCTGAAGAAATGTCCTTGATTGAGGCAAAAAATCAAAGCTGGGCCTTTGTCCCTCAACATCAGCCAGTTATGGATGTAAGCTGTTCCTTAAGAGGAGGTACAATCTTGGGCAAGTCAGCTTTCTTTGGTGGAGGGCAATTCCTAGAGAGGAGACTCCATTGTGGGCCAAGAATAGCCAACAGTCTTAGCATTGGGGCAAGAGAATGCATCTCAGCAAAAAGGCGACACTAGAGAGGGTAAGGTGGCTAAGAAAGACCAAGGAATTTAGATGGGTGAGGAAGAAAAAGAGGATATAAAGGGTGAAAAGGGTCAATGGACTGTAGGTCCAAATGACATCAACCGATTGTTGAAGTCAGTGAACCAGAGGTGATAAGCTAGAAAAATAAAAGACAGTGTTGGGAGAGTGGGATGATTATAATTGAGATTTTGCAAAGCTTCATTCTCAGATCCTTACTAGTGACCATTTATTCTAAAGATTGAATCACTCCATCACAAAGTCTCGACATATATCAAATTACTTGCCAAATGAAAACTTTTCTACATACGCCAGCGTATAATTATATTAGAATTGTATATTTTGAAACACACCCACATATACAGTCGCAAGAGTGTGAAGGCTAACAGTCATTTTTGCTCCAGGGCTGGCGACAAATTATGTTGAAAATTTGGTAAAAACTAGTTCAGCAGTTTTCAAATTATCTCAGTAGAAATAAATGGTGTTTTTGCATCAGAAGCAGCCATCACCATTTTTTTCCCCAAATCTAGTTAAAAAGTGGATATTACAACACAAGTAATCAAATATTCTACTTTGTCTATACTTCAAAAGCCAATTTTCTTACCTTCTGACCTCTGAAATCCTTTTAATCACAATTGAAATGCAGGGCTCGTTGACAAGGAAAGCTTTGGAAAAGAAACTGAAGTTTGTAAACTTCAAGTGCCAAATAAAAGTTGGCAGATTTTTAAACTCCAACTAGAATATCCTTCACTAGGAACTTCAATTTTTCACTCATTTCCAGAAGAAACTTTCCATCCTTCAACAAATTTTGAAGGCCGCCAGAATAATTCAGGATGAAATGGCTACTTGCACAGAGATAGAAGGCAATGATACGAGCTTTCATCAAAATTAGAGACTAAAAAGAATATTTGAACTACTCCTTCCCTAGGGATACATGTTTCCTACAGTTCAATACATTTTTATTTGAAAAATTTCTGCCTCTAATTCTTCAGCTGTACAATCATACACCACATAACGACATTTTGGTCAACCTTAGCCCACATATAGGACAGTGGTCCTAAAAGAATAAAGTAGTTTTACTGCACCTTTTTTATGTTTAGATATGTTTAGATACACAAATACTTGCCACTGTGTTATAACTGCCTACAGTATTCAGCACAGTAACATGCTGTACAGGTTTGCAGCCTGGGAGCAATAGGCTACATAGCCTAAGTGTGTGGTGGGCTCTGCCATCTAAGTGTGTATAAGTTCACTCGACAATGGATGTTCACACAATGGCGAAATCACCTAAGGAAACATTTCTCAGAATGTATCCCTATTATTAAGCAATGACTGTGCTTGTACAAGCACATACTTGTATATATGAGCAGCTCTATTCTAAATATAATCAGTTAAACCCCAATTGTTTGACTTTTTTTCAGAGCCCAGTGAATACTTTTTCTTAATATTCATAGCTGGTATTTCTCTTTGTGTTGTGCAGGAATTGCGTACTTCATAGATATGGCCTCACATGACATGACCAAAAAGGGCAGCCAATCTTACAAATATATTTGAGTACTGAGTAAGTAAGAGGAAGTAAAAAAAAAAAAATGAATCTGTACAAACAGAAAACCTATAATGAGAAAATTATTAAAATAAACAGGTTAATTATCCTAGATCAATTGTTTCGTCTTAACTGAAGATGACATTCTCATTCTACTCGTAAAGCATCTGCTTTCACAGAGTTTTGAGACGATTTGCCAAAAGACAGTTGGGTGGTTTGCGTCAGCGTGAGTAGCCAGTCAGAGCACCCCTGAGAAGCCTTCAAGAGTAGTTTTTGCACCTCCCTCCATCATGTATGATAGAATGTTCAAAGACTATTCAGTTTTTTTAATGGAATCTGATTAAACCAACATATGAAAGATATTTGTCATGAAAAATTGAGTGGCACACCAGACAAAAAAGAAACTACACATTGATTTCATTTTCATAGAAGAAAGACAAACTTGTATCCAGTCAGGGAGCACTAAAATCTATAAAGAATGTTTTCTACAGCTCCCCAGTTGAGATTGTCATTGAGGAAAGGGTACACGTGGGTTTCTACTGTATTGTTCTAATTATTTAAAATACACTGAAAGGAAATATGTTACATTATTAATATAATATTTCACAGAGCTTAGTGGGGGCTCCATGAATGTTCATTATAATATTCCCATTTCTGTATGATTGCAATATTTTGTAATAAAATATCACAGAAGATGCTTATGAATTATAATATTAGGTTGAATTGTATGGAATTGTTTGCAACTGTGTTTGACCTCCGAAAAATGGCAATTTCATCTGTTTCAACCTAATAGCATAGACATTTGAAATATTCCTTCCCTACTACTGCTCTTGGAACACATTTTTCCTGGGGCCCAATCTTTTGGTTAGTGTGATCCAAAAAAGGGAAATATGTTTACAAGGTTACACTATTACTCCAGAAATACAGTTTGTCATGTCATATTTATTTTGTAACCCATAATATATAGTGTATCTGTATTGATGGAAATAGAAAATCTCATAATATTAACCCTGTTCCTTAATATCAATGTGAAATACTAAGGGGGCAAGTTCCAATATGTTTTCCAATATGTTTTCTAGGGGAGAACTTAAGAATTTTTAGGCTAGATATCCTAAAAAGATCAAATGAAAAGCATGTGAAGCATCCAGTAGGCTGAATAATGGCCCTCTAAGGATGTCAGGGTCCTAATCTCCCAACCCTGTGAACATGGCACTTTCCAGGGCAAAAGGGACTTTGCGAATGTGATTCAGTTAAGGTGGGGAGATTGTCCTGGACTATCTGGGTGGGTCCAAGAGACTCTCAAGGGTCCTTATAAGAGGGAGACAGGAGGGCCAGAGTCAGAGGAGGTTCTGTGCCAGTGGAAGCCGTGCGAGACAAGGAGATGTGACAAAAGAAGCCGAGGGCAAAGCGATGTGGGGCCTCGAGCCAAGGAGCACGAGCCGCCTCCAGACACCGGAGAACACGCAGAAACGCCCTCTGCCCTGGAGCCCCCAGAAGTCGCGCATCCTGGCCACCCACTCTAGACTTCTGACCTCCCGAACTGTAAGAAAATAAATTTGGGATGTTTTAAGTCACTAAGTTTGTGGCAATTTGTCTAGCAGCAACAGGAAACTAATATAAAGTATTAAAATAAAAGGATAGCATTTCTGTTACCTATTTCCATTACCTCTTTAGACTTCATGAGCCCAGTGGTGTATAATACATGTTAAAAAAATCTATTTATATTTTTATTAGACCCATTTCTGGAAGTATAGGGCTTAAAGGTATCTTAAAGTTCTTTCTAATCAATATACCTTCTAATGCTTGATCTTCTCCATCCTGGTACACCCAGTGATGACAGAAAATCCAAAAATGCCTGAGTAACTGTATTAAAAATATCTTTTTCTCTGTGAGTTTCCCATTGATCTTAGTTCTACATTCTAAGACTATGCTGAACAAGGCTTACTCATATTTCGTAGTTTATTTCAGCAAAATGTTGGAAGACCACTCTCTACTGTGATCTTCTTTTTTGTAATAGAGAAATTCTTCTCCTCTACAGCGTCACAGAAAATACTGTGGTTTTCTGGATCAATGCCATTCTTCATTTTCCTCCAGTTTTGTTTACATATGGAGGTGCAGCATATTCAGGAATTCCCCAGTCCCTGGAAATGAGTCATGACTGTCCCAGGCTGGTCACGATAGCTCTATTCCCTGGTATCACAGATTATTCTAAGATAGGTGTGTGGTCGGTTCTGACAATGGCACATGTTGAGTATTTTGCTATTTTATCCCTATAAAAAATAAAGGCCCACAAAGAGAAAGTTTTGTCCTGATTTGGACATGGCTGTGTGAAGTGACAATACAGCAGCCATCTTGCAACCATGAGGGACCAGCCCACAGCACCAAAGGCGAAAAGCTGGGGATAATGAAGCGCAATGACAAAAGGGTTCTTGTTGACATCACTGAACAACCGAGCCCATTCTTGAACTATCAACTTCTAGACTTCTTGTCTTTTGAGATAATAAAATACCAGTATTGTCTTAGTCAGCTCGGGCTGCTATAACAAAATACCATAGACTGGGTGGCTTAAACAACAGAAATCTATTTTCTCATAGTATTGGAGGCTGAGAGCTCAAGATCAGGGTGCTGACACGATCAGGTTCTGGTGTGGGCCCTCTTCCTGGCTTGTAGCCTTCTAGTTGGGTCCTAACAAGGCAAACACAGAGAGCTCCAATCTCTTCCTCTTCTCATGGGGACATTAGTCCCATCATGGGGACTCTACCCTCATGACCTCATTTAAACCTAATTACCTCTCAAAGACCCCCAACGCCAAACACCAACACATTGTGGGGTTAGGGCTTCAACATACGAGTTTTGGGGGAACACGAACATTCAGTCCATTGTAATTCTTCAAGCCACTTTTAGTTGAGCGTTCTCTGACTGTCAGCCAAAAGAATCCTCCTAACTCTTATATTTCTACCCCAGTTCCTTTAATATTCTTCATGTAAATTGTGTGCAAAACTTTACACAGCCTTGGCTAATTTATGTTTTTTTCTTACATGTATCTACATCTCTTTTAAGAGTGAGATCATGAGTGGAAGGCCTCGGTCCAGGGTTAGTCTGACAACACAAGAGAATTAAATTATGTCATCGTTCATTTTAGATTTTATAGTTCTATTCAGATTATGTTTTCACAATTTTTTTTAATAGCTTCAGCTCTTAGATAACTCCAAATATGTTCAGCATTGGTTCTCTGGCGTTTGCTAAGATACAACTTATCTGTCTCACAATTACCCAGTTGATTGTTGGGACCCAAATGTAGGATATTAGTCTTGTTGATCTTAGGCCTATTTGATCTTTTTTAGATTCATCCTATTTTATAATATGTTTGAATATGCTTAGATTTTGATTTAAATTGTTGTAAATATGCAATTTCCCCATCAGCCTCAGATGATCCACAGATATGATGAATGAGAACTTTTT
>NW_012149374.1:1279674-1290258 GCF_000956105.1 Propithecus coquereli
ATATTTTGTCATTTTTCCTTCATCATATTTTTTTATTTTATAATACATGTAAATGTTTGTTTCTCCTGTTACACGGTTAAGTTACTTAGGAACTTACCATAGTTTGTTTTCTGTAACAGAGAGTACAGCGTCTTCCATGTAGTGGCCACTCAACGCAGGCATGTATAGAACTAAAGAATGATATTTATGAGCAAGGATTAGAAGTGATTTGCCTGTTCTTGGAAAAGATCACCTGAATGCTATACTTTTGAACTATAGATTTTCATAATAATATGGTATTTTTGGAATTTGTTTCCTTATTGGTTTTTTGGATGCCTCCTCTCCAGTTTTTTTTTTGCTTAGTGGTTTGATAGCTTTTGCAGAGAGATCAGAGAGATTCGTCAGTGTTTGGCAGAGGAATTTTTGAAGATAGAGAATTTCACCATGTGTTTGCCATATGTATGTCTGGTGTTTATACAGTGTGTATTCTGTTTAAGAGTAAAGATTATACACTTATATGAATCCTTCTTGGCCACAGCAATTGTGCATATCAGTGTATTTGAAGGGGCACAGGAAGGTAAAAATTGCTATAGGAATGTATCAGAATGCTACAGTGACTTAGAGTAGGATAAGTCTAAAGTAAATGTTTTTTCCAACAATTGAGTTGTCATAGTTGATGACCTGCTTGCTTTCTGTATTTTGTTGTTACTGACCAGAACATCTTCTGATTATGGTGCTTAGATGTTCTGGAATAGATAACCTCACCAGAAAATGTGGAGTAAAGAAACTTCCATATAATCATGACAATTAAGAATTGCCCTTACGTCAGTACCAAATGAGTTCTCTGCTTAAAGGCTTACTTTGGTGCCCATTAAGGAATGTGATGTTATCAGGTTTGATTTCTTGGATTTATATACTGAGAGATTTTTATTTTGCCATAAAAGTCCGGAATAATAATGTTGGAATTCACCTTTTAACTTCTCTGATTCTCATTCTCCTCATTAAAATGAAGGAATTCAACCAGACAAAGCAACTTGTCCAAAGTCATACACTTGCTTAAAAGCAGTGTCACAATTAAATCCAGATTGTTAGATTTTCTTTCCATCTACATTATCTGGTTTGCTTTTGGGAAAGAGAACAGACCCCAAAAGGATACATATAAGGCTCTGTTTAGTTTATGAAACCCTCTTATGATGCCATATTAAGATATCTCTCTCTTCCTACTTTACCCGGTTTGACACTTAATTATCTTGTAAGATTGTTGAATATATCCTTCTCCCAAGCACCAAAATTCATATTCTACAAATGAATTTACTCGCATTGACAGGGCTTTGCTTCTTCTATTGCCGGGCTGACTATGCACATCAACACTAAAATTTTAGTGGTTTCTTGAATGGCATGTTTTGGGATCACAGGTTGGAGCTAAAACAATCACGATCTTCGTTCAGAGTTTCACTAGACACAATAAACAGCCAAGCAACTTTTAAAAATTGCTATCAAGATGGTTTCTGAGCTTTCAACAATCATAGTAAGAAAAGTTATAATTATTCAGTATAAAACGTTATGTATTAAATGAAATTTTCATGCCTTTTTCAAGTGATATAATATTAAACAGAAGTAAAGTGGTGCAACATCTGATTTGAGTGGAGGGTATAGTCTTTGAGGCAGCATGATGCAGTGGAGAGACCAAGGAATTTGAAGTCAGACAGGACTTTAGGAATTAAACCCTGATACTGCCATTCTCCAGCAATATGACATTGAGATCATTGCTTGACTTTTCTAAACTTCACTTTCCTCATCTGTGAATTGAAGATAGTAACACCAGGATTATTTTTTAAAATTAAAAGACTATGTGAAAAAGTACTATGCATATAAAAGTCACTCAATTAATGTTTCCTGAGAAAGTTAATAGATTCATACTGACCATAACCAACTCCTAGGACCTCAGCTAACACCAAGTTCTGGAAAGATTCCATGTGGGTTCTGTGAATGCCTAATTATATTCATTAGGCCCCAGGATTGATGTTCTCAGCAAAATAATGGCTTTTTTTTTTTGCCCATGGAAAAGTTCAAAGAACAAGTTGTTCTGATTTCAACTTAAACATTTCTCAGAAACAGCAGCTTCTCTTACACCGTGAAGAATAACATTGTGACTCCACCACAGCCACACAAAGAATTATGTGTAAATCTTCTAAAATGGGTGGAACCATTGACTCGTTTTGGGAATAAAATAAGAAAAAGGCCATTGGTAATTAATGGCCAAAATGAGGATTGAGTGAAGGACAGCATGCATCAAGTACCTCTTTCATCTTTGCTACCCACATTCAACTTGCTATAAATCAGCTTTAATCTTTGGGGCCCACAGTCTATGGAGAATGAATAATGCAATATTAATAACATGTTAAATGGTTCATAATCTATAGTCATGGCAGAGATCTTAGATTGCCACCTTTGCTTTAAATCAAGGTCAGTTCCCTATGTGTTCCACCTATTTCTGGAACTATGTGTCCTTCTGTCAGCATCTCAGCAGACAGAAATTGAAGAATTTCTAACTTCATAGAAATCACATAGAGGATTCTTGCCAGAACAAGCTTCTCTGACAGAGAAGAGGCAGAGGAAAGATTAGCAAATGCTCTCCAAGGCCTAGTCCTCTTTCCATGAAACTAGGCCAACTACAAATGTATTCTCTTTCTATTTAAGAAAGGAGAAAAGAGCACATCTACTTAAGAATTAAATGACATTCTCACAGTGACACCTGACTCATTCAATATGTTCAGTAACTGTTTATGATGGAGTTACTCAAAGATTTGCAGAGGGAGACAGCCTGCATCCCCCCAATTGTTGGCTTAGTATACAAGAGGATATACATCAGCCCCAGGGCCTATCTATGCCGGTTAAGAGCCAGAATTCTAGGAAAGTCCAAGCCATGGACAAGAATTTCAGTTACTGTACACAGGTGAGGAGATCCTTAGCTCCCTTTTCTGCCCTCACCTTTTTTGGAGGGGCTATGAAGAATAAAATAAATATATATTACTAAAAGAGCCATATGTCAAAGATTTATGTTTCTAGCCAAGAATGGGTGACAAGAACCAGGTTTACCATCCTGCCTGAAACAACCAAAAAATGAACAAGATACATGACACAACAGCTTCCCACTGGAAAAGTTTCCAGGCCAAGGTACCAGAGTGGAAATCCAGGTAGTGCCCGGGAGAATTCCTGAGTTACAGAGCTGCTAGTCTGCCACAACCAAAGAAACTTGAGGCCATAGGACAGAGCACAAGAGAGGAGAAAATTATATAGAAAAATAACCCAGAGAGCTACAGAGAGTTTCCCTCAAATATTCAGTGAAATACTAATAAAAACATGTGTTTCAGAAAATTACTCAAGTCTGAGGAAAGAACCACCTGATATGATTAGAAATAACAGCAAATGGCACTCACGCAGAGCCAGAAATAGTGCTTATTTCAATATACAGACTGGAAACCTCCTAATTCATAAGGCATTGAGGGGTCTACCCTCAGTAATGGAGCATAATTAGCCCTATATTCAACATCGCTCTGGTTCAGTCTTATAAATCTTAAAATCAACACAGAAAGGATCACAATGATTCCAAGAAAATTAAACGCATTTTAGAGCAAAGCATAATAATTTTATAGGAATACAAAAATATCTAGGATTTAAAAATATGCAGGTAAAATGCTCAACATCTGGATTCCAATAAAAAATTGCCAGGCATACAAAGAAGCAGAAAAATAAAAAAGATATAAAATATTGAGAGAAAAACCAATCAATCAAAACCAACTCAGAACACACATGTTAGATTTAGCAGAAAATAATATTAAAAAAGTTATTATAATTGTATTCTATATGTTGAAAAAGTTAAGTAGATAAATATCCATATTAATAAGTACCCATATCTAATTTCTAGATCAAAAACTTCAATATGTGAGATGAAAAACAAACAGGATAGGATTAATGATTTCTTGGACATTGCAGAAGAAAATATTAAAACACTTAAAGACATAGTAATAGAAATTATCAAAATCGAAACACAAAGGGAAAAGAGAATAATAAAAAAATAACAACAGAGCATCGTTCAGCTGTAGACAACTTCAGGCAGCCTAATATATGTATAATTAAAGTCCCCCCAGAAGATAAAAGAGGGGTGTGAATGGGCAAGCAAAAAGATAATTAAAGAAATGATGGCTAAGGTTTTTAAATTTTTATGAGAATTATAGACTAACATATCTGAGAAGGCTGGGCACGGTGGCCCACACCTGTAATCCTAGCACCCTGGGAGGCCAAGGCAGGAGGATTGTTTGAGTTCAGTAGTTCAATACCAGCCTGAGCAAGAGTGAGACCCCATCTCTACTAAAAATAGAGAAATTAGCTGGATGTCATGGTGCGTGCCTGTAGTTCCAGCTACTCGGGAGGCTGAGGCAAGAGGATCACTTGAGCCCAGGAGTTTGAGGCTGCTGTGAACTATGATGATGTCACTACACTCTACCCAGGGTGAAAGAGTAAGACTATGTCTCAAAAAAAGAAAAAAAAAAAATCCAAGAAGCTTAATGAATGCCAAGTGCAAGAAATATTAATAATACTACATCAAGACAGATCATAACCAAATAGCATAAAACCAGTGACAAAGAGAAAAATCTTAAAAGGATCCAGGATGGGGAAAAAGAAGTTACATACAGAGTAACAAACATAAGCATGATGGCAGATTTCTCATTGGAAACAGTGTCAGTGAGATGATGGTGAAGTAATGTCTTGAAGGAAGGAAGGAAAGAAAGAAGGGGGCAGGGAGAGAGGGAGAAAGGGGGGAGAGAGAAGAGAAAGAAAAGAAAGAAACCCTTCAACCTAGAATTGTATGCCCAGCACAATTTTCATTAAAAAATAATGGCAAAACAAACATTTTTTAGCCATAAGAAAGATGAAAGAATTTGCCACAAGCAGACTACTACTGTAAGATATTTTAAAGGAAGGACTTTAGACAGAAGGAAAATGATAGGCAACAGAAATATGGGATTTACACAAAGGAAGGAAGAACACCAGAAATGGTAACTACATGGGTTAATAGAAAACACTTTATTATTATTTAAATATATTTAAAAGATAATTTTAAACAGTTTAAACAAAATAACAATACGACATATAGTTTATAATTAATGTAGAATTAAAATATATAACCACAACAGTGCAAAAGTATATAGTTATGAGGTTCTTATAATATAGGTGAAATGTTGTTGTATCACTTGAAGGTAGACTGTGATACATTAACAATGTATGCTCTAAATCCTGTAAAAGCCACTAAAATAAAAAAAAATATGTGATAGCTAAGAAGCCAACAGTAGAGATAAAATAATTTTTAAAAATTCAAAAGGAGACGGATAAAAGGGGGAAAGGGAACAAAGAACAGATAGGATGAAGAGGAAGCAAATAGCAAGATATTATGTTAAACTCAGCCATATAATTAAACACATTAAATATAAATGATCTAAATACCCAAATTAAAAGGTAAAGATTGTCAGTCTGGATAAAAATGGCAAGACCCAATTATTTGTTGCCTAAAAGAAACATAATTCAAATATAAAAACACAAATGTGTAAAAGTAAAGGAGAGAAAAATATATACCATGCTAACACTAATAAAATAAGGGGGAGTGGTCATATTAATAACAAGCAAAGCAGATTATCAGAGCAAATAATATTACCAGGGACAAAGAAGTTTATTTCATAATGATAAAGGAGTTAGTTCATCAAGATGTCATAATATTCCTAAATGTTTATGCATCTAGTAGCTGAGCTACAAAGAAAGTGAAGCAAAAACTGATACAATTGTAAAAAGAAATATAAAAATTCACAGTTATTTTAATACCACTCTCTTGATAATTTATAAAAAACAAACACAAAAAACCAGTAAGGATGTAAATTTGAACAACCCCATACACAAATTTATCTAATTGACATTCATAGAACACTTTACTCAGGAGAATACGTGCATTTTCTAGTACACAGGAAACATTTATCAACATGGACTATGTTCTGGGCTATAAAACAAGTCTCGAAAAATTTAAAATAATTGAATTCATACAAAGTATGCTCTCTGGCCAAAAGGAAATTAAATTACAAATTAATCACAGAAATAGTGTCTACATTCTAAAAATCATATGGAACTGCAGAGTATTTAGAACTCCTAAGACAACTTTGTGAAAGAATAGCAAAGATTTAGGACTAACACTGCCTGATTTTAAGAGTTATATATAGCTACAGTAATTAAAACAAAGTGGTATTGTTGTAAAAATAGATACCTACATCAACAAAACGTTATAGAGAGTTGAGAAATAGACCCACACATATATGCATAACTAATTTTCCACACAGGTACAAAAGTGATTAAGTAGGAGAAGGAATGTCTTTTCAACAAATAATGCTGAAACAACTGGATATCCATACGCAAATAAATAAATAATAAAATAAAAAAGAAAGAAAAAGACAAAAAGAACACTGATTCATATTTCACACCATATACAAAACATTAACTAAAAATGGATCCTAAACCAAGATGTAAGACCTAAAACTATAAAATTATAGAAGAGAGCATAGACGGAAATTTTTTTTGCCTTAGGTTAGCAAAGATTTTTTAGATGTTACACCAAAAGCATGATCCATAAAATAAAAAGTTTACATATTAGATTTCAAGAAAATTAAAAAGTTCTGCTCTGTGAAAGACATCATTCAGAGAATGATAAAAACAAGCCACACAGTGGAAAAACTGTTTGATGAATATTTGCAAATCATATATTTGATGGACTTGTGTCTGAAATACATGAAGAACTTTCAAAATGTAATAAAGAAACAAAAGCCCAGTTACAAGGTAGGCGAAAGATATGAACAGATCTATCCCCAAGGAAGACAGAGAGCTGGCAAATAATCACAGGAAACGTCATTAGTCTTTTGGGAAATGTAAATTAAAATCACAAAGAGAAAGCATTAGATATCTATCAGAATGGCTAATGTTATAGATGGGTCATATTAAACGTTAGCAACAATGTGAAGGAACTAGAACTCTTACATGCTGCTGGTGGAATGTAAAAGAGTATAATCACTTTGGAAAAGTTAGGCATTTTCCCTAAAAAGTTAAGCATAAACTATAATATTACAAGCCATTTCTAGGTATTTCCCTAAGAAAAATAAAAGCATATGTTCATAGCAGCCTTATTTGTAGTAGACAAAAACTAAAAACAACTCAAATGTCCATTAACAAGTGAATAAACTATGGTATCTACATATAGCAGAATACTACTCAATAACAAGAAATGAATTGTAGATACATGCAACATGGATGAGTCTTAAAATAATTATAATTAAAATAATTATACTAAGTGAAAGAAGCTGGGCAAGAAAGAATATACATATATATATGTGTAGATAGATACAGTATAAATCCATTTATTTAAAATTCTAGAAAATAAAAACTATTGTGTGTGGTGGTAGATATATGTTCATATATCTGGATATATGTTCATTATATGATGATAGTTTCGTGGGTATATACATATGTCAAAACTTATCAAATTGTACACTTTAAATACATACAGTTAATTTTGTGTCAATTAGAAAAAAAGCCCTTAGAACAAAACCAAAAAATCCCACAAACACTCATGCCTCTTTATCCCAAAGGATAAATGCCCAAACACCACAACAGTATTATCGTTGTGGTGTAGAAATTATATTTCTACAGTGCTTTTCATCATACAAAGTACACAGAAGCTCACATTTTCATATAGTTTAAATTTTACAACAAATCAATGAGATTATGTGCATCTAGTTTCCAAATCCTTTCCCCATTTTAAAGCTCACAAATACACACAAACTTAGAAATAAGATATCCTCTGAGACGTATCTTTAAAATAAGCATATAACAGACCGTGCATGGTGGCTCATGCCTATAATCCCAGCACTCTGGGAGGTGGGAGGATCACTTGAGGCCAGGAGTTTGAGACTAGCCTGGGCAACATAGCAAGACCCCAACTGTATAAAAAAATAAGAAAAATTAGCCAGGCATGGTGGTGCACGCCTATAATCCCAGCTATTTGGAAGATTGAGTTAGGGGATTGCTTGAGCCCAGGAGTTCGAGGTTACAGTGAGCTACAATTGCACTACTACACTCCAGACTGGGCGATAGTGTGAGACACTGTCCCTAAAAAAATAAAAATAGTGATAAAAAAAAGCATAATAGGTCAAAGCAAAGGTATGTATAATGTCAATTCAGTCTGAAATGTTTTCAGGTAGCAACGCCTGGTTGCAATTTAAAATTATCAACTTGATTGAATTTAATAAGGAAAGAATATGCCAAATCCTTTATGAAGGGATTTTGCCAACAACAGAAGCCTAAACAAATGAACGTCATTGATCTACCTTTGTCAGTGATCACTAAGGACTATCCAGAAGAGAAAGTGCCCAAGAGCTTGACCTAGCCAATCTTTGTGGCATATATATCCTTGCTATGAGATTGGGTTCTTAGGTCTGATTGTGTTGTACCCAAATATCTAAAATCAGATAATTAAATATTCCACATATGTTTATTCAGAAAGTATCCTTCTAATAGTAATCTAGTTTCCCCTAGACCCTGCCTTTGGAGATAGTGTGCGGGTCAGGATTCCAACGCCCATTGGTAGTTACGGTTTTCATTTTAAATCAAGTCTAGGCCTTCAGGAGATACACCAGAGTCTCTGTGTGCATGGCTAATATGTAGCCTCCCTGGAAAGAATGAGTCATTCTCTTTGAGCTGACAAATCACGTCGCTGAGCCCGCACGATGGAGATTGAGAGCAAGACTCTGTCACACTTGTAACACTACAGCTCAGGGGGACCTTGCTGTGGCCTTGCTGCGGCTGTCAGCCTTTTCTATAAAAAATGTTTTTGGCTATTTTCCTCTTCTTTTAGTACTTCTACAATTAGGCATTGTTATAACCATTTTCCCAGATGACAAAACTGAGGCTCAATGATGTTGTATTAATCTTTCCTGCTCAAGGTTACCAAACTGGTAAACAAAAAACCTCAGGATCCTGCCCAGGACTTCTGACTCCAAGTCCAAATCTCTCTCTGTTTCTTCCTGGAAATAAAATGTGGTCAGTACCCAGAGACTTAGCTTGGTGATACGTGCAAGGTCTCTGTAGGTGCCGGTAGAAGGCCGGAGGGTGGTCACCGGGTGATGAAGATGGAGCAGGGAGAAATATTTCTTAAAATACATCTACCAAATGAAATGCAGATATTAACATTTGAGCCTAAATCCTGCTTTTCTAACTCAGAGTAAACATCCATTGCCAAGAGCTTCATGGCATTTATTGACCTATTCGGAGTCGAGAGATCTCTTCTTTGACCTGGGAACAACATCTGTGCACGTGTGTGTTCTGTCTGTTCCATGCAGGGTGTGATGAGGTGAGCAGACGTGATTCTCTTTAGACATTGTTGGTAATTGGAAACGATTTTATTTCAGCAGCAGACGCTGAGCTAGAATCTGGCTGGGAATTACTCTGTGCCTCGCCAGCGTGGTTACGTCTCGGGGCTGGGATTCTCGGGCTTAGTTCGGCAGCTAGTTCTGTTACCGTGCATTGCCCGTGACGGGATGTCTTGGAAGGCCTGAAGAGCCCAGCTCAGGCACTCAGGAGATTTCAGCCTGGATGGCTCATATGTGAGAAAGGGGGAGCCATGTTTTTCATTGTGTTATAGCTGAAGGAATTAAAAATGACAGAGCTAATCTGTTGTTCGGATCAGTATGGCTGTTGGTTATTTCTACACATTCAAGGATGACAGCCTCCCCTCAGACTGTCTTCTTCCCAAATGAAAGAGTCAGCATTTGCCTCTCTCGCTAAATAAAATGCTCTTTACAGATCTACAATCGACCCACTGTCCATGGGGGATGAGGGGCTTGTACTCTGTAAGGAAGTGAGAACTAGAATTTCGAAGTCTTTAGAACAAGGGAAGAATCAACTCTCAAAATGATTGGCATTTACAGTTGGATTAAGGGTCTAAAGTCCTTGAGGGCAAAAACTGTATGCTTTTCATTTTGTATCATAGAACGGTACCTGGTCCATAGTTAGTGCTCAGTAAAGATTTTTAGTACTTCACTGAAGCATGATTTCAAAAGGGAAGCCAAAGCAGAATTCAAGGTTGTAGTAATTTTGTTTCACGAATTTGTTGCAACACTCAGTCCCACATCTCTGCTATTTGGTGTCTATGGGGCTGTTGAATTTACAATGGTAAACTTGTTCTTGGTAGCTATATTTATTTATGCATATTTATTTGTATTATATTTTATTTCCATATTTATATATTTTAAATATATTTCTATTCATATAAATACATTTATATATTAATTTATACACATTGATTTATATAGAGTTTATAAAGCAATAAAGAAAACAGCACAAATGAAAGAAGAAATATGTCCTGGGAGGATCATTTATGGTCAAAATTAATTTCTGACTTATTCATAGGGCTGGAAGATTAACAATTAACAAGAGGGATTAAGATGAACAATTAATAAGATTAAGATTAAGATTAACAACTCCTAACTAGCTGAATTGGTTTTGTCTTTAAGA
>NW_012149374.1:1291333-1304484 GCF_000956105.1 Propithecus coquereli
GCCACGGCACTCTAGCCCGGGCAACACAGTGAGACTCTGTCTAAAAAGAAAAAAATGTTTGCTGGAAAGTGAAGAACATGCAACAAGTGTTTTTGTACATATACTGTCACCTGGAAACACAAATAATCTCTAAAAATAATGTGCTGAAGGCTTTTATTTAACAATTCTTCTCTGCATTAATCTATCAATCAATACATTTATCAAACGCCAACTATGTGAAAACTATTATGTGAATCAAAACACAAAGAAATAAAAGGAACATCATCTGTCCCTACAGAGCTTATGGTTTATTTGGGGAAACATGTTTATGAAGCATTTTTTTGTTTTGCGCTTCCCTGTAGAAGGTGTGGTGGAGGGTGTTATGATAGCTATAAAAAAGATTAAAACACAGACCTCAACACGAGGATTATTGTTTAGTAGGAGGGATAAAACAAGCATATAAACACATGCAATGATACAGCAGAGTATGAAATATATTATAAAAGAGACTAAATAAAGTGTTACGGAATCTGAAAGGCAAAGAGTGCGCGTGAGATGTCAGGGGTTTCATTGAGCAGGTAGCCTTTCGAATGAAATTTGACAGACATGAAATACCAATTGCTTTCTAGTCACCTTCGATATTTCTAAGACACCAGAGAGACTTTGACACCTTCCCCGTTTCTCTTAGCAGTTATAATTCCAGGTGGCTCAGGAGAGAAGTCATGATAGAATGTGATGTGTGTGTGTGTGTGTGTGTGTGTGTGTGTGTGTGTGTGTATGTGTGCGCGCACGTGGAGAAATATGTCCCTACAGGGTATCTATGGATGACACCTACTTCTGCAAATTCTTCCATGCCCATCACTTTAAATAACCACCTATATATTATATTAATGACCACCTGACCTGCCCTGTTTCTTGAGCCCAGATCTATTCTCTGAGCTCCTAGCCCTACGAAGCCAACTGCCTATGCCTATTTAACATATTTCTTTGGATATTTTTAAAGGCATCTTGAATTCAATATGTCTGTAACTAAACTCTTGCTCTCTGCCCTGTCCCCCCTCCCCCAATCCTGGTGTTAGGAGTCATTAGTGCTGGTTCTGGATCTCTTCTTTCTGGTAAGATTCTACTTCTCCATGTCCTTGAAGTTCAGTGTGGTGAAATGACTTGCTTTGGTTAAGGATATGTGAGCAGAAGTCATATACGTTACTTCCAAGTATAATCCTTTAAGAGTCGCTATGAAATTTGTCATGTTCTATTCATAATCTCCCCCACCCCCAGATCAGTTTCTGATTTTGTGAAGTGTTCCACAGAAGTATCTTCTTCTCTTTGCACGTCCTCTGTTAAAGTGTTTACATTGAACTGTAGCCCACAGCAAATATTCAAATACTGGAAAACACCCGTGAATAATTTGTCGGAAAGTATTCGAATAACATCACTTCAGATCTCCTAGAAAGCTCAATAATGCTACTCAGAATTATGTGTCAAAACTGCCCATCTAAGGACCTTGTATCCAAAACTTTTTTTTTTGGAGCATCACTCATAAGATTTGTATAAAGCATACTATGTGCATACATTTATTTATCATTTTTATTTGTAAGAACAACTCATCCTTGTCAGCAGACAGGGCAACAGACACATACTTAGGATGTGACAAGAAGCACAAGGGAGTCTGATTGGTTGGTTGGGCTGTGACCACTTCTCTCTTGCTCCTTTCCCAGTTCCTAAAAGCATTGGCCTTCACCTTCCACTGTGCATGTGTCAGCGTTTCCTGCTCTGACTTGTCACTTGATGTTGGCAGATTCCATCAAACCAGCAGTCTCTATACTGGTCATTGAGCTTTAATTTTCTCTGGAGGATTATGTCATTTTTTTCTGTTTTTTCTGAGATTTTGGCTGATTTTTCTTAGGACTCCGAATAACAGAGAAAAACAGAAAGGAAATCTTACATGGAAATACTAATTCTTGTAAAACTCTCCCTTCTATCTAGTCTGGCTCTCCTTCAACTCTGAATCACATCATATTCAGAGTTATTGTCTAAAAATACAAGCCTGATGAGGCCTTTCCCTTCTTTAAATGTCTTTAATGGTTTCCCCATTGCTCTTAGGATAAAGACTAAATTCTTAAAATGGAGAAGGCAACTGCAAAAGTCTCTGCTCTCTTATCTCACTATTCTCCCTCTCAACTTCTACATTTCACTTGAGATACACAGGTCCCCTTTACGTTCCATGGTCTTCCTCCCACAGGGCCTTTGCACATATTGTTCCTTGCATCTGAAAATCTTCACCACAACTTATCCTTCTCATCTCAGCTCAAATGACATTTTTTTAATTGGTTTTTCCTACCTCAAGTCTATGTCAGGTTTCTTTAAGTATTCTCTAAGGCTGTCTTCTTCCTTGCAAAACACTTAGCTCAATTCATAATTATACAACAATATATGTGGGTTTATCTGATTAATGTCCATCTCTGTATTTTATAAGTTATATGGAAGCAAAACTATGTCCCTTTTTGCTCACTAATGTATCTCTGATGTCTAACAGTATGCATAGCATGCAGTAGGCATTTAAATACATATGTTGACTGTTAAATAAATAAAAGCATGGTTAACAGGAAGAAGCAGGACATGATACATATAAAATTTATGGTCCCTGTCAATCATGGTAAAAAAAGGATATTCTGTAATCCATATTTAACAATATAATCATATACCAGGTACTATGATATTTGCTGGGAGATAAGAATGAACAAACCAACAACAAAATTCCTACCTCCGTTGGAGCTTACATATCCTCATGGGACAAGGCATCAGTGTGCAAAATTAGTAAGTATATACAATCTTCTAGATGGTGATAAGTGCTATGGAGAAAAAGAAATCAGGTAGGAGAGATAGCAAGGTTTTTGAGGTAGAAATCACACTTTTCTAAAGGTTTCGCAGAAAGCCTCACTAAAGTTGACAAACATCAAGATGTCAGGGAGAGGAGTATCCAGGCAGGACCTTGAGGTAGGAGAATTCCTGGAGTGTTTAAGGAATAACAAGAAAACCACCCCATGGCTGGAGGGGACAGAATGAAAACGAGAGTAGGAAAAGATGAGTTTAGCGGTGATAAGGGGACGGGTGAAGACTGTGTAGGACCTTGCAGGCTATTGCCAGTTCTGTGGCTTCTACTCTAAGTGACATATGAAACCACTGGATTGTTTTGAAAGAGTTTTGACATGTCCTAACTTGTAGTTTTACAGGATAATATTGACCGCTTTGTTGAGAGCAGGCGGTAATGGGTTAGGGATGTGAGCAGGAAGATTAGGAGGTTATTGCGATAGTCTCGGTAATTGTTCATGGTTAATGGTACGAGGATCAGGTGGTGGCAGAGGAGGTGAGAAGTGGTTAGATTCTGGATATGTTTTGAAGTTAAACCAATAGGATTTGCTTCTGGATGGGATGTAGGCTGTGAGAAAAAGAGAAGAATCAAGAATGACTCCTCAGTTGTAAGTCTAACTCAATGGATGGAAGAAGGTGCCATTATCTGGAGCTTGGATGGGGAGGGACACAGTGAAACTGTGGGTTTGGACTAGGGGAGATCAAGAGTCGAGGCTGGGGCTTGTTAAATCTGAGATGCCCAGAATGAATTTAAGCAAAAATGTTGAGTAGGTAATAGGATAAGTCTTCAGCTTGGGGAACAGAATGGACCTAGAGATGCTAATTTGGGAGTTACCAGTGTAAAGACTGTATTTATAGCCATGAGACAGGATGATGTGTACAAGAGAGTGACTCACATTAAAAAAAGAAAAGGTCCAAGGACTGAGAATTGGGTATTTTACTAATAGGGATTGTGTAGAAGAAGAGGAAACCAGCAAGGAGGACTGAGAGGTGGTCTAAGAAATGGGAGAAGAATCTGGAAAGTGACTGGAGGTCTTGACAACACAGTGGTCTAACTTTGTGTGCGATTCCGTTTGATCCTAGCTAGTTAGAAAAGCAGCAGTCTCCTATCAAGTGCACAGGTCACTTGCTGATTTCTACTGATGGAAGCTTCCGGGCTGACAGAGGAGTGGTACTACCTGAGTATGTGAAATTCCCATTGGACTCCTAACAGTGGGAAGAAAGGCCGCTGAGCTCTCAGACTGGTTACTCCCTTTTGAGTTCTGTGAGTTTACCTCTTTGTTTGGGGAATGAAGAAAGCAGTTGGGATACTGAGTCCTGAACAAAAAACTCTTGTCATTGGCACTGGCTGGGGACATCATACAATGGTGGTACAGGTTTAAATTTTCATTCTGGTTACCCTCTCTTAAATCACTTTGTATGATCACCGTGTGTGTTAATGTATTTAATAGTTTTCTACCGCTTTCAGATATTATTTTTCAGATGTTTTTTGGATAGTCAAACTATAATAATCTGATCCCATATTAAAGTGAGAATGAGGTATAGGAATTAACTCTCCTTTGGTTAAGGATAAAACTTTAGATTATTCCAGAGGCATGATGATGTTAGCCTCTAGCTGTTAAAAACAGGGCCAAAGATGGTTTAACACATGGCTCTGCGACATGTTAAACCATCAACCTCAGCCAAACACTCTACTCTTCCTTAGGACTCCCCGGAACCTAGTGGTAAGCTAGGTTCAAATCCTGACCCTGACACTTATATTCAAGCAACCTTGGGCAAATCACTTAATATCTCTGTGCCTTGGTCATAATGTTTAAAATACAACAGCATCTCTTTCATAGATTAGCAGACTATATGTGAAATCACCTAGCACAAAGCATGTACTCAACAAAGTTGGATATATATGTGGGAGCGAGGTCAGCCTGACCAAGCTTGTGTTAAAGAAGAAATAATAAAGAGAATCAGGTCAAAATTTAGAAGGGCTAAAAAGTAGAGACAGACAGAAAAAGTGAAGAGTATTTAATTCTGTGCTATATCAGAGCCAGTCACTTTCCGCACACTACCGCATTCAGGCAGTCAGCAAGGTCGGAAAACTGGATGGGGGATGGACGCACAGGGGTGCCATCCCAAAGGGAATATTTCTAGTTGTAAATAAGAAACAATAGTAATGACAACTAAGCCTACCTTCATTTCATAATTACTCCATTTGTATGTTCTATTGTCCTCATTTTGCAGATGACAGAAGTCAAAGTGTTTGACTTAATCAAGGTCACAGGGAAAAATCAGTAGAGGTGGCTGTAGAATCTAGGAAGGGCTTACAATTTTTCTTTCAGAGCTTATTTTTTTTTTTTTTTAAAGAGTGTCATTACAAGGAGAAGAATGCAAAGTTGAGTCTGGACACCTGAATAAGCACAACCGTTTAGGAATATGTAAACATTTCTTGTAGAATAGTCACCGAAAATATGTTAAGATCACAGGCCATCTTTAGCTGGCAGTAAAACAACAGCAAAAATCATTTAGAAAAAGGGTACAGTAACCATGAAGGACTGCATTATGATTAGCACCTTTTTGCCTCTGCCTGAAGAATTCATCAGTGAGAAGAAAGAGCTCAGAGTAAATGAAAATGTATCTTAGTCACAATCAAATGAGATGTTTTGGGCCTGGAGCCAAAAAAAAAAAAAAATCTGTGATTTGAATTATTTTCAGGTCCCTAAAATTAACTTGCTCATTTTTTATTTTTTTCCTCCTATATCCTTAGACATCTATAAAATGAAGGCTTTTGACCAAATAATCTCTATACCCCTTTCCGGTTCTTAAACTTCAGGATTCTATTCAATATTTTAGCTAAGGGGGAAAGAGAGACTTGAACTTTTAGTAGGAAATTTCTATCTCATTAGAAAGATACAACAATATGTCTTTGACTTATGATTCTCCATATCACATAGTTTTCTCTGTGTATTTTATGCTTAGCATATCAGTAAGAAAGGATTTCAAAAAATTCATTTCAGGCTGGATGGATGTGGAAGGATCATAAGCATAAAAAACATAACATGTACTCTCAGAATCCTAATCCTAGGTTGGAAATATTCTTAAGCATATTGTAAAATTAGGAACTAATGAGTGTTTCTACATCATCAGAATTGCCAAAACTCATCATCTTGAATGATCTGTTTAATTTGGCTATTCTAATGGTTGGTTTGGTGTGAGAAGCAGTTGACTGTGTTGCAGAATTAATCAATACATTGACTACATCAAATGTATAAAGGTAAATATATTTTGAACACATCTTGAATGGAGGCTTAAAGTCATCTAATTATTTAATGCCACTATGTGCTATTATCTATATAAAAAGTCAAGGACAAGTTCATCCTATGAAATGCAAAGCCTTTGGGTCTTCTCAAATTCATGCCACCCTGGCAAAATATCTTATCCTTTATAGACTATAATATAACCCTATCAAGCCACAGGAAATTGAGGAAAATAAAATATGTTCATAGGATTCCCATTATTGAAGCAAGAGCAAAGTGTGTTGTTGATAATGTCACCAGGTTAATTAAGAATTATAAGGAATAAGAAAATAGGAACTTTACAAATTCTGACACCACTGAAAACAGATTCATCAGATGCTGGTCCAACAATACAGAATAATCTTAATGTGACAAATTTTCTAATCTAATACTAATATATTACTACTTTGTGTAAATCATTTAAGTTCTCTGGGACTCAATTTGTCATCTGTACAAGAAGTTTGGATTGAATTAATCATTCTCAGACAATGACGGAACATAATAATTGTAAATAGTTATTGGACACTATGTGTCAGGAATTATTCTAAGTGCTTTTACATTTACAAATTCATTGAGTCTTTAAAAGAACCATATGAGTTAGTTATTAATAATATCATTCCTAGTTTTACGGATTATAAAACAGAGGTGACTTGGATGGGGCAAGATGGCTGACTGGAGACATCGCTTACCAGACTGTCCCAGAGAGAAGGAAGGACTGCAGATAGGAGAGACAGGAGATGGGGCACAGCACAAGTGAATTTCAGTGAGAGAAATGCCAGAGCCTGCTGGAGACCTCACAGAGGAAAATTCCAAAGCAGAGAAGGAAGAGGATAAAGGGAAAAAAGATATTGGTGAGGACCAAACCCAGGGAGGCTCTGAGCCCAGCGAAGGGATAAGAGGGGATCCCTTTCTCCCTCTCACAATCATGCACTGATCAGTGGGCTGCCAAGTTACTGGGAAGCTTTTCCGCCTCACAAACCCAAGCACTGTGGCAACCACAGAACTCTGGGGAGAACTTGCATGATCTCCGAGCTTGGACACTCCATGTGGGGTTCCCCTCCAAGGAGCCTGACCTGAGGGGCTGAAGAGCAGGTTTTCTTCCATTCAGACTCTTCTCTCTCCCACCCCTCTCCCACTCACTGCAACAGGGACAGTAGTTTGAGCTGAAAATTTGGCAAGTGCCCCCCTCGCCCCAGCTGGCACGTCCTGCAGTCTGATTTCTACAGAGACTGGGGCCCATGCCTCTTCCCTTGGGGACTCACTCTGCTTTGAAGAAGGGAAGATAGCAGGATAGAAGCAACCTGAGGAGACACCATTTTTTAGGAGTAAAACAGACAGCTTGATTTGTGAGGGGTCTCCCTCCTCCACTGCAGACATCTGGGCTGATCAGGGAGCTGCTCACGGTTTAATCAGAGACTTTCCACTGGAGAACAGGTGCAGTAGCTGAGCTGCTGTCTGCAAATCCCAGGTTTCTGCAACCGACGCCATCCTGATTGACCTCGTGTAAAGAACGAGGTCTGGATGGGACCCATCTTCTCAGCAATAGCCTTTGCATCACCCCCACCAAGCCAGGGAAGGAGCAGATGCTCCCCTCTGTAGTGCCCTGTGATTGGGGGCAGAGCATGCCTCCTCCCTGGTGTGAGAGCCAAATAGAGCAGGAGCCCCAAATGCCACAGACACCAATTGGGAAGCCTGGTATGACTGCATCAGTAAGCTCTAGGTGTGTGGGGAGAACCTGGGCTGAAAAGCAGTTCCAGCCAGTCTACACAGACCCTAGACCATTAAGACTGTGAGACCGGGCATCAGCAGTTCCCACGCTGGTGGAACAGCCCCCCATAAGGGTGCCTCTGCCTCCAAAACCCCCAGAGCTAGCTCTGAAGCTCTCGCTGTTTGAGACTCTGCCCCTGTAGCTCAAGGGCCCTCACTGGTCCTGCAACTATACCCCTGAGACTCCAGAATTGTGCCTGGACCCCAAGACCCCACTACTGAGCCCCCACCACTTCCACTGGCTAGCAAAACCTCTCCAAGGTCCAACACTTCATTCAGCGCCCCAGCCCTTAGCAGCCAGCCATCACTCCTGGACTTGGTTTGAGAGAGTACCCAGCAAAGGAGAACAGGTGTCCTGCAATCCTATTAACTCAGAGCTGAGAGAAAGGGAGACAGATGAAAAGAAATCAGCAAAATAACACTGATAATATGAAAAAACAAAATAGTTCAACACCCCCAAGGGAACACTATGGAGGTACAGTAGTGGACCCCACCCATGAGGAAATTGCTGAAATGACAGAAGTGGAATTCAGAATATGGATGGCAAATAAGATGAATGGAATTGAAGAGAAAGTTGAAAACCAACAAAAAATAAGCCAAAAAAATTTTTCAAGAAATCAATGAAAAAAATGAAAAAGTCATCAGAGAGCTAGACAACATAAGAAAGGATATAATAGAACTTAAAGAAATGAAAGAGTCATTTAGGGAATTTCAAAATGCAGCAGAAAGCTTTAACAATAGGCATCAAGGAGAAGAAAGAATCTCAGAGCTTGAAGACAAGGTTCTCGAGATAACCCAGTCATTTAAAGAGGCAGAGAAGAGTCAGAGGCATCACTGAGAGAGATATGGGACTATGTGAAGCAAACTAACATTCAAATTATAGATACTTCTGAGGGAGAAGAAGAAAGAACTAAAAGCATGGAAAACCTATTTGAGGAAATTATTGAGAAAATCTTCCCTGCTATCACCAGAAATTCAGACATACAGATACAAGGTGGACATTGGACACCAGAAAGATTAATCACAAATAGGTCACCTCTAAGACACATAGCAACCAACTTGGCCAAAGCCAAAATGAAGGAAAAATTCTGCAAGCAGCAAGGTAAAAGCACAAATAACCTACAAAGGAAAACCCATCAGACTAACTGCAGACTTCTCAGCAAAAACCTTACAAGCCAGAAAGGATTGGGACCCCATCTTTGATTGACTTAAACGGAACCACTGCCAGCCTAGAATTTTATATCACGCAAAACTAAGTTTAACAAATGACAGAGAAATTGAGTCTTTTTCAGACAAGCAAACACTGAAGGAACTTGCCATGACCAGACCTGCCCTGCATGAAATATTCAGAACAGCACGATACACAAATCAGCACAACAGATACCCAGCAGTGTAAATTCAACTAAAAAACCCTCCAAAACTCACAACTCCTATAAAACCATAGAACAAGAGGTAAAACAAAGCAATAAGGAGCCACCCAACAGTATGAACAAACCAACATCCCACATATCGGTGATATCAATCAATGTTAATGGACTGAATACACCTCTCAGAGGACATAGGCTGGCTGAATAGATGAAAAAACACAACCCAATTATCTGCTGTCTCCAGGAAATACATCTAAATCATAAGGATGCACACGGACTCAATGTGAAAGGATGGAAAAAAATATAACATGCAAATGGCAATCAAAAGAGAGCAGGAGTAGGTATTCTCATATCAGATAAAATTGACTTTAAGCAAACAAAGGTAAAGAAAGACAAAGAGGGTCATTATATAATGGTACAGGGAGCTATCCAACAAGAAGATCTAACAAGCCTAAATGTATAAGTGTATGTGCCCAACATAGGAGCTCCCAGATATATAAAGCAAATTTTACCAGAGCTAAACAAAGAAATAAACAGCACCATTGTAATTTCTGGAGACCTCAATACCCCACTGTCAGACCTTGACAAATAATCAAAGCAAGAAAATAAAGAAAGAAACAATGGGCTTAAACCAAACTCTAAATCAAATCGTCACAACAGATATTTAGAGAACATTCTACCCCAAAATTATGGAATATACATTCTTCTCAGCAGCACATGGGCCATTCTCCAAGACTGATCATATCTTAGGCCACAAAACAGGTCTCAACAAATTAAAAAAAAAACCCCAAAATCGCAACATGTACTTTCACAGACCACAGTGGAATAAAATTAGAAATCAATTACACGAGAAACATTGAAACCTACACAAAATCATGGAAATTAAACAACTTGCTACTGAATGATTGCTGGATCAAGAATGAAATTAAGATGGAAATCACAAAATTCTTTGAACTGAATGACAAGGGGGACATAAGCTATCAAAATCATTTGGACACAACAAAAGCATTACTTAGGAGAAAATTCATAGCCTTAAATGCCTACATCAGAAAGACAGAAAGATCACAAATTAACAATCTATTATCACACTTCAAGGAACTAGAAAAGGAAGAACAACCAAACCCAAAGCCAACAGAAGAAAAGAAATAATGAAGATCAGAGCAGAACTAAATGCATTGGAAAAGCAAACACAATACAAAGGATTAACAAAACTTAAAAGTTGGTTCTTTGAAAAGGTAAACAACATTGGCAGACCTCTTGCTAGACTAAACAAGAACAGAAAGGAAAGGACCCAAATATGCTTAATCGGAAATAAAAATGGTGACATTACAACTGATACCACAGAAATACAAAACATCATCCATGAATACTATGTAAATCTCTATGTGCATAAACCAGAACACAGAGGAAATAGACAAGTTCCTGGAAACACACAACCTCCCAAAACTCAACCAGGAAAAAATAGAACCCCTAAACAGCCCAATAATGAACAGTGAGATTGAAAGAGTAATAAAATACCTCCCCCCCCCCAGAAAAAAAGCTCTGGACCAGATGGATTAACTGCTGAGTTCCATCAGACCTACAAAAAAGACCTGGTACCCATAATACAAAAATTATTCCATAGTATTGAGAAGGACAGAATCTTCCCAAACTCATTCTATGAAGCCAGTACCACCTTGATGCCAAAGCCAGGAAAGGACACAACAACAACAAAAAAAACTACAAACCAATATCCCTTATGCATATAGGTGTAAAAATTCTCAATAAAATACAAGCAAACTGGATTCAACAGTACATCAAAAAATAATCCACCAGGACCAAGTGGGCTTCTTCCCAGGGATGCAAGGATGGTTCAACATACATAAATCAATAAATGCAATTCATCACATAAACAAAAGCAAAAACAAAGACCATATGATCTTCTCAATGGATGCACAAAAAGCATTTGACAAAATCCATTACCCTTTCATGATAAAAGGCCTCAACAAAGTAGGCTAGAAGGAACATATCTCAGAATAATAAAAGTCATATATGACAAACCCACAGCCAACATCATACTGAATGGAGAAAATTTGAAAGCATTTCCCCTAAGAACTGGAACAAGACGAGGATGCCCGTTGTCACCACTTCTATTCAACATAGTAGTGGAAGTCCTAGCCAGAGAAATCAGCCAAGAAAAAGAAATAAATGGCATCCAAATAGGAAAAGAGGAGGATGAACTATCCCTCTTTGTTGATGATATGGTACTGTATCTAGAAAACCCTAACAACTCTACCAAAAGCCTTTTAGGATAGATAAATAAATTCAATAAAGTCTCAGGTTACAAATTCAATACACACAAATCAGTAGTATTTCTGTATACCAATAACAGTCAAGCTGAGAGTAAAATCCAAAACTCAATACCATTTACAATAGGTGCAAAGAAAATAAAATACCTAGGAATATACCTAACCAAGGAGGTGAATAATTTCTACAAGGAGAACTATGAAACTCTGAGGAAAGAAATTGCAGAGGATAAAAATAAATGGAAAAACACAGCATGTTCATGGATCAGTTGAATAAACATCGTTAAAATGTCCATACTACCCAAAGTGATTTACAAATTGAATGAAATCCCCATCAAATTACCAAAGTCACACTTCACAAATCTAGAAAAAATAATTCTATGCTTTATTTGGAACCAGAAAAGAGCCCAAATAGCTAAAGCAATCTTAAGCAAAAAGAACAAAACTGGAGGCATCACATTAGCAGACTTCAAACTATACTACAAGATTATAGTAACCAAAACAGCATGGTATTGGTACAAGAAAAGAGACATAGGCCAATGAACAGAACAGAGAACCCAGATATAAAACAATTTACCTACAACCAACTGATCTTTGACAAAGTAGACGACAAGGTACACTAGGGAAAAGAAGCCCTATTCAATAAATGGTGCTGGGAAAATTGGATAGCCTTATGCAGAAGAATAAAACAGGACCCCTACCTCTCACACTCACAAAAATTAATTCCAGATGGATAAAAGAGTTAGATCTAAGGAATGAAAGCATAAGAATTATACAGGAAAATGTAGGTAAAACTCTTCTAGATATCGGCAAAGGCAAAAAATTTATGAAAAAGACTGTAATGGCAATCATGGCAACAACAAAAATTAATTAAACTAAAGAGCTTCTGCACAGGTTAGGAAACAATCAACAGAACAAATAGAAAATCTACAGAATGGGAGAAAATATTCATAAATTCCACATCCGAAAAAGGGATATTAACCAGAATTTACAAGCAACTGAAGCAAATCAGCAAGAAAAAGACAGACAACCCTATTAAAAAGTGGACAAAAGACATGAACAGAAGCTTCTCAAAAGAAGAAAGACAAATGGCCAATAAACATATGAAAAAATGCTCAACATCACTAATCATCAGGGAAATACAAACTAAAACCACAATGAGATAACATCTTACCCCAGTTAGAATGGTATTTACAAAAAATTCCAAAAACAACAGATGGTGGCATGGATGTAGAGAGAAAGAAATGCTTATACATTTTTGGTGGGACTGCAAATTAGTACAACCTCTATGGAAAACAGTATGAAGATTCCTCAAAGAACTAAAAGTAGACCTACCATTCGATCCAGCAATCCCACTACTGGGTATTTACCCGAAGGAAAAAAAAAGACTTTTCATCAAAAAGACACCTGCACTCAAATGTTTATTACAGCAAAATTCACAATTGCAAAGATATGGAATCAACCCAAGTGCCCACCAATTTATAAGTAGATTAATAAAATATGGTGTATTTTACTCAGCCATAAAAAAGATGAATTAATACCTTTCACAACAATATGGATGGAAGTGGAGACCATTCTCCTAAGTGAAGTTTCTC
>NW_012149374.1:1305644-1319133 GCF_000956105.1 Propithecus coquereli
GACATAAAGAAAGAGTTTAATGAGTTTTCTTTGTGAGAAAAAAGAAGCAGCATCTATTTGAGTTTATTTATATGAACCAAAGAAACTCTGGACTAGAGTCAGATGCTGTTACAAAACAGTCTTAATGCGACATGTGAATATATTTGAGAATATCTTTTTTTTTAAATACTAATTTCTTTGCTCCAAGAGGACTTAGTCAAAGCTCTACTATTCTCGATTCAGCAGTTAGGATTTATGTGCACAGATATGTCTTTAATAACCCAAGAAAGTTGATTGGAACCAAAGCAGACGTGCATGGTATCAAAGGTGAGGTAGGAGAGAGAAAGAGCAGCTGATTGAGACAGTTTCAATCTATATTATCCCTAGGCAAAATATGAGTCATGATATAATAAGGAGATTAATTTAGAAAAAAGTAGAGGATTATGTTAAATTCACAGAAGGAAAAAAAATCTATGTGCATAATTCTTTGTATAATCACTTGATAAGCTTCTCTAACATTCCAAAATATCAGAAAATTTAGAGCTATTCTTATGACAGTATTTAGCTGACATAACTGATTTTTATATCATCTTATACTCAGGTTGCATACGAAAGGATTTTTCTTACTTACCTTCAGGGATATCAGAAACAGGTTCAGAAATGAACTAATTGGCAATCACTTTGAGAGGTACTTGCTCAGGAGCATATAAATTACAGTGTTTTATAATGCCTCATACAAAGCTGAAATAATTTAGAGAGTATCATGGCAAGAAGCTAAATCTCACTGGAGCTTTTATAATTTTTTTTTTTAACATCTTAGGATTTCCAGTCCATGTGGAAAAGTGGATTCCATTTCCCAAGGAGAATATAATAACTATGCGAATATTAGAACAGAGTTGCTTGTGTAGCTCAGCTGGTTTTTCCTGGAACTTATTACTATACAAATCAAAAACGATTGTATGCATTTTCCAAAACATGGTGTTTTCCTGAAGTAGCATCTCCCATCAGATGTGTGGGGTTAGGAAGTTCATTTCAGTGGGCTAACAGTTGTTTACGAAACATGAATTTATAAAGTGCATGTTGCATAATTGTAAAGGGGCAAAAGAGTGGTTAAAAAAAAAAGGAAGTGAATATGTTTTCTCAAGGATCTGTTTAGATAAGCAACGCATGAATATATGAGCAGGATGGAGAAAAACAGAGCACACAAACAAGTCTATAATAATGTAACCTGGGCTGTGGCCCCCAGTGTTGAAGAAAGTTAAAGCGAGGAAGAGCAAATGGAAGTCTCAGTTAGGGAGGAAAGGTCCCTGAAGGAGGAAGGTCTTGACTGGCTAGGCTACGGGGTTAATGCAGGATTTGGATGACCTGAGGAGAGAAAGACGAGCACTCCAGGTAGATGAGGATGAAAAAACTAATGGACATGTACTGAATGATGCGTATGGGTCAAAAATAGTCCTAGGTGCTAACAATACATTGGTGAGTAAAACAATAAAAACATCCTTCCCCAGAGTTTGTATTCTGTAAAAATAGTACAATGATGATAAGTGCTATGGTGAAAATAAAGCAGAAACGATGACTTGGCACTATTTGAGGAGAAGCTTTAAATAAGGCAATTAGGGTAGGTTCCACTTAGAACACGATGTTGGCGAGAGATCTGGAGGAAGTGAGGGGAGCAAAGCACAGGGACATTTAAGAGCGGAGCATTCGGGCTGGAAGATCAGGCCATGTGGCAAAATCATGCCTGGTATGTTGGAACAAGCACGGGCAGGGAAATGAGCTGGAGCAGGGTGAGCAAGAGGGGGAATTGTAGGAGATGGGGTCAGAGGAGGGACAAAAGCCAGACAGTGTAGCAGCCCCTGGGTCACCTTAGGGACTTGGGCTTTTACTCTGAGTGAAATCAGGAGACACTGGAGAACCCAAACAGGAATGGCATGAAGTGGCTTGTATTTAACAGGATCGCCCTGGATCACGTGCTGAGAGTAGGCTGTGTGGGGCGAGAGAGGAAGAGGGACCAGAGGTGGGCAGTGAGGAAGCTGCTGCACTCACCCAGGAGACAGGACGTGGGCGTGCACCACAGTGGGGTTGTGGAGCTTCTGAAAAGTGGTCCATGGATTTATTTTGCAGGTATAACTAACAGATTTTTCTGGAAGATTAAAAGTGTGAGGGAAGAGGAAGGGAGAGAATAAAGAGGCAGTAAAAGAGAGAGGGAGAGAGAAGATGAGTGAGAATGAATCCCAAGCAACTGGAAAGATGGAGCTGCAATTATTAGTTAGAGTGGGGAAGACTGTGGGAAGAGCAAGTGTGAGGTACAGATCAAACGCTTCGCTTGGGGCATGTTAAATTGCTGATCCCCGTTAGACACTCGAGTGGAAATGTGGTTGGATATGAGTCTCTAGTTGAGGGAAGAGTTACATGAGGGAGATATAAATGCACATTGTACTCAAAGCCTTGGGATTGTATAAGGTCACCAAGGGACTGAGTATAGACAAAAAAGGGGTTCAAGCCCCAAACTCTAGGACACTCTAATGTTCTGGGGTTAGAGAGATGAGGAGAAGACATACATGAGGTTGAAAGCAAGCAGCTAGTTAGGGGCAGAAGAAAAGTCAGGAGGATGTGGTGTTCTGGAAGCCAAAGGAAGAAACTGAAAGGAAGAGGGTCTTGAATGGCTAGGCTATGGGGTTAATGCAGGATTTGGAAGATCTGAGGAGAGAAAGATGAGCGTCCCAGACAGATGAGGATGAAAAAGCTAATGGACATGTACTAAATGATGCCTATGGGTCAAAAATAGTCCTAGGCGGTCTAAGTAAGAAGAGCACTGAGAATTTTCCATTAGATTTAGCTTATGCAGAACTTATTGGTAGCTGAAAGACTTGGCAAATTCTGATTATACAAATGCAGTCATCATTTTCCTATGCCATATCTCCCTGAGGGTACAATCAGGTTTTAATATCATTAATAAAAGTTCAGGCTTCTGGTGGTTTAAACATATGACCACCAAAAAAAAAAAAAATATGACCACCAATGTTTTATATACTCACCTTCAGAAGGTTTCTCTGTTTCTCTTGAGCGGGGGTTGGCCTTAATAACTTTCTCCTAACTTATGTGACTAGAGTGGAAGCATGTGATGTCAACTAGGACACAAATAAATTGTGGCTTCCTCTTGGACTTGACCGTAACCTCATGAGATACTGTGAGCCCAAACCATCCAGATAAACCACTGCCAAACTTCTGACCCACAGAAACCATGAGGGAATAAATGTTGAATGTTTTAAGACATTCAATGTTGGAATAACTTGGAAATAGATAACTAATACAGACTTTGGTACTTGGAAGTGAGGTGCTGACATGGAAAATACCTAAAAAGTGGAATGGCTTTGGGACCAAGTAATATGTAGAAATTAGGAAGAATTTGAGGAGAGTGCAAGTGAATATACCTTGAAACTGTTAGTGGAAGTCAGAACTTTTGAGAAGACTGTCAACAAGGCTCAAAGGAAAGTGAGAAATACCTTATTGGAAACTGGAGGAAAGGGATCCTTGTTATGTGGTGGCAGGTAGATTAGCAACATCGTCACCTGCAATAATATGGAAAGTGGAAAATGTACCTAATAAACCAAGTGGACGAGCTAAGGTAATCTCTAGGCAGAATGCTGATTTTGCTGCTTAGTTTCTTCTTTCTGTTGATATTAAAATCTTGAGAGGCGAGAGATAATGGGAGGTCTGTTAAACAAAAAGGTGCTAACATTTCTGGTTTTAAAAATTCTCAGCCTGTACAAGAGGCAAAAGATGCTAAAATTAAGAAACGGTTTCTGGGCAAATATCAAATCAAGGGCTCTGCCAGATCTAATGATGAAGATGAAGGTGTAGTCATAAAACTTTTTATCAGAAAGATCAATGGTAGTGACTCAGAATGCATTTTGTCAGATAAAAGGCCTTTAAAAGATCTGTATGTCTAAAAACTCCCTTCAATCAAACATTGCGGCTTCTAAGAAGCTTAAGGATATTGTTCCTCAGCAAAAGTCTTAGAGATGAGCTTACCCTGATTTGTAGATGTAGATTTGTCTAATGAATTAGATCCTAATAGTATTCACAGGAGACCCACAAAGTTTTTCAAAGAATTCTATCAGCAGCAATACTACCAGCTTGGACCGAAGAGGACAGAGACAGTACTAAACAAAAAGAGGGTTTGGATGCCCCACAATTCTACTGACAGGAAGCTGACTCAGAAAACTACTCAGCTACAACATAAGACACCTTTCAGGAAAAAGGAAGGATGACTCAGAAAGCAGAAACAGAACTGGGACCAAGAGCCTTGAAGAACTATTCTCACACATTTTGAGCCCCAATCAAGAAGGAACCCATGCCAGATTAGACCTGAGAGTGTACATAAACCAGGGATTCCCGTGTATCTCCCATATGCACTTATTGGAACAGGAGTGCCTATAATGGTTATCTTGTGCCTATCCCACCATCAAATATAGGGTATGGGGAAGAAGCAAGAACTTGCCTCTAGTTCACAGGTCTTCACATCAAGAGAAAATACATGTGAGAACCTTCATTCACATCTCAATCACATTTATATGACTACATCCTGGATTTCATGTTAATACTGTATTGGGGGTCTTGGGAGGGGGTGAATATATTTTGCACGTGGGAGAAATATAAATAAACTGTGACCACCACATGAATTGTGGTGATTTTACAATGTGTCTATGGCTTTCTTGATACCTCTTTGTCCAGGAAGTAAAGCTTAATACTCCTTGCCTTGAGTATGAGCTGAACTTAGTGGGTCATATCTAATGAACAGAGCATGGTGGAAGTGATGGAGTATGACTTCCGAGCTGAGGACATAAAAGGCATGTGGCTTCCTCTAAGTGATCTCTCTCTTGGATCACTTACCTGGGGAAAGCCAATTGCCGTATCACAGAAACGCTCAAGCATCTCTAGGCTTATGTAGGGAGGAACTGCGGCCTCCAGCCAAACTCTGAGTTTGGAAGCAGATCGTCCAGCTCTAGTCAAGACTTCGATGGCTGAAGTCTCAGCTGACACTTTATTGTCACCTCATGAGAAACAGAGAGCCAGAACCACTGAAATTCATGATCTGCAGAAACTATGGGATAATAAACGTCTGTTGTTTTATGCCACAGAGTTTTAGGGCAAATTGTTACGTAGCAAGAGAGAAGCAATACAAGGCTCATCACCCTGCAGGGGAATTGTTGGAACCCCAGCCTCTAAATTCTCCTTTCTGATTCACGAGATTAGTGGTAGGGCTGTGCGCATGTGTGGGAGGGGATGGTACAAAAGCCTGGGGCTCATGAATGACCCTGTCCCTCATGCCTCCATCTGGCTTTCCTCTTCTGGTCACGGGAGGCCTTACCTTCTGCCGTACCCGCTCGCTACTGTCACGCTGATATTCTTTTATCTTGTGCCAACTCTCATCACGCTGTGCCGGAGAACAGTTCCTCCTCCTCACCTGTGCTACAGTCTGTCATTAAAGCCACAAAGGAGAACTTTTTTTTTTTTTTCCAACATACTTAGTTTCTAGCCAGGCCTCTAAGATTGTCACCCTTTCATTTGCCTGCTTTGGGTTTCAGCCTTTTCTTTTCTAGGAAGCTGACACGGTTTGTTACTGAAGGGCAAGCCTGGGGGACGATCTACGACAACACACCTTGATGCACTCAACATCCCCCTCAGAATCTGCACAGGCACGTTTCTGAACATCAGATTAGTACTAGAGAAAGACCTGGAGAGCCTTATAAACCTATTAGCAAGGAAAGCACTGATTTTACAGGAATAATCATGAGGTTTTTATGAAGGGATTGATACTGGGGTTATTGGTTATTACTTTGAAATTCTGAGCTGTGTAGGCACAACACCTAAGAAGAAATCTTGGAAACAGTGAATTTTTAGGTAGGGCATGGGGCGAGGGGTTTGAATCCATCAGCTTGGATGGAAGGCAGATGGGGGACGGAGGGAGCTGAGTGGTACAAGAGCAAACATTTGTCAGAGGCCATCAGTTGCTGACATCTGCTTTGACTTACCAGGGGAGGTGACAGAGAGTTATTTCATTCCAACCAGGAAGGAGGAAACAGGCAATTAAAGCACATGGCTGGTCTGGGGAGAGAAATAACAACTGCCAAATTAATTCATTTGCATAGGGAATAAGGGACTCTGGTGAGTCACCGGCTTTAAGGAGGGCTTGCTTTGTTGTAAAGAGGCAATTTCAAGACCCAGAGTTGAAGACAGGAGTCTTTGGGAATAACTGCACTCCTCCTCTGCTATCGCTCCCTAAACTTCCTGGGTCTCCAGCCTTCCCTGAGCGGTCTGCTATCATAGAAATGTGCGTGGCCTGTTCCAAGTGTGACCTGTCTTTGAGGTACAATGCTGGGATGCTCAAATTAGGCCAGTGCCTTGGAAAGAATATTCTCAAACCCAGATACTAAAAGAGAGGCTGCATTTCTCATTGTTTTCCTCTCCTTCATCCAGGACTCTGGAATGCATGCTGAATAATAACTATGTAAGAAATTACCAGCATGAGTCAGCCTTATTACAGATGAACAGTTCATTGCTAATGTATTTAACTCAAGTTCGTCTTGTTCTAATGAATTAACTGCACTTAAGTGGCCTGCAGCTGAGAACTTGTTTGGGGAAAATGGCTTGGATACAAATCCCATCTGTAATCACCCCTTTAAAACATTTAATACTTGTGCCAATATTTAAATCAAGGATTCTTTCCAATTCTGCTGTCAGGATATCTTAAAGGAATGTAAACAACTTGTGATTTTTTTTTTTTTTAATGTGGCAATACGCAATGCACGAAGATGACCATTAGGGATAAGTAAAAATAAATGCAAAAGGCCTCCGTAATTAGGATCTTTTTTCCCCTTTAGGCTGTGACTGCAGTATTTCCGTGCAGCTTAATTACTTTGCCTGAGAAAATTCCAGCTGATGACTATATCTACAAGGCATGAAATCACATTGCAGATCAGCTCTAAATCCTGTGAAGTCAAACAACCCGTTATTTGATTTATCCGCAGTTTGGAGAAAGGAGATACACATGTTGAAAGTGATTCTTTGGAGTTAATATCAGAAGTGCCAGAAGATCATCTAATATGCAGTTCATCATGTAGTGATTTGAACAGCATTTGGGAGCCTCATGTCACTTCGTTGAAGGAACACCAATAAATAAACACTGCTTAAAGTGCTTTGCCTATGAGCTAACAATGTCGGTGGCGTCTAGAGAGAGCTAAAGTCACTCTAAGAACCCGCAGTAACTTCCTCTGGTCAGCGAGCACAGATAGTTCTTGACTGCAGTAGACTGGTTTTCAGAGGGCTCAGCCGGGCTACACCGACCTTGAGCATGAAAAGACTCACTTTCAATGACTCTGAAGTTTTAATAAGACATAGAAACATAGATGCTGTTCAAAATTGGCCAAGACTTTAACAGAACATTGTACCAATTTTAACTTCAGTGTGTTAAAAGAGAGCCTGGAAATTGGATGGAGTCCAGGGAGGGAAACAAGAGAGATGAGTAAATGGCAGGAAAAATAATTGTTCCTAGAGAAGTCTAAAGGGATTGAGTCTTTTTATTTCTGAGCAATATGGGCACTGCAAAGTTCTTTAAAAATCATCTTCCTTTTCATGGAAAAGTACTATAAAGTTAGATTGAAAAGTTATACATATAATATATACAATAATAAATGTATACTTCGCTGCTGTCCTGATATACATTATATATATATATATGTATGTTTATATATGTATACATATGTTTCAATAGAGCATAAGGAAGACATGTTCTCTAGCTTGAAGTTTTTCAAATGCAGGAAAAGGCCATTGAGGGTGATAAAGATTCCTTTTCTCCCCCATTCTTTAAAAATCACCAGCCTCAGAAGCAGAACTGGCAATCACTGGCCCATCGCCACCGTTAACTTTCGTTCTTATTTCAGTGTTGGTGCAATTTCCCCCAGACATTTATTCCTGTCCCCTACCAAAGACTTATTAACAGTGATATTTTTTTTCCTAATCCTGTCTGGGGAGGTATTTGTTCCTACTGATTTTTTATCCACTTATTAGGTTTAAAACATCTGATGTAGTTTTATTAAGTATGACACTCTGAAATTCTGCGTAACTACTCTTGCTCAATCCAAAATCATACATTTCTGAACAACAATCTCCTTCGTTTTACAGACTGCAAACTAGCAAAAGAAGTATCTTTAATGTGCTGGTTCACTAAATTTCATTTCTGACTGCTCTAGCTATGGAGATGGATACACAGGCTGTAAAAGTATTAGTGATTAATTCTGCCTACCTCACATAATTGAATTCTCACGTTAGGTAAAGGTCTTTTGACAACACCATTATATAACATAATTAGTCAAATAGCTTTTATAAACAGAGAAGGGAAGGAATTAATTTATCTCTTTGAATGAAAGAGATGTCAAGATCACTCTGAATAAAGGGCATATATCTGCCTGTCTGTATATATGATATTTGTTAAATGAATGAATGAATGAATGGGCTGTGTTTTAAAAGTAGTGTTTTAGACATACAAATTGACCTCAAATGACATATAGTGGTGAAAGTTCATATTAGCTATTGTCCCAATTTCTATCTTTTCTCAGTGGGTCACCAGGGTGTTTTGAGTTCAGTAAAGACATTTTTTTTTCCATCTTGAATCGGTAATTGACTCCACCTTCCCTCTTCCCATAACCATGAGCCCCAACAGTCAAGGATATATGCCTACCATCGACAAATCGCTCTTTAGCAGTCACTCAAGTATGATTCAATAAATAATGAATCAAGACTCCCACTGTATCTCCTGTGCCTTATTGAATCATTGCACACTTTAAATTGCTCCGCGGTGTGTTTAACAAATCTTTAACCATGTCCCAAAGTATTACTCATAATTTAGTCTGAAACACTTAGCAATTTCATAAAGTTTTGCATTCTGGTTCCAAAGAGAACCTTTAGAACAAAACTGAAATGTGAGAAGTGTTTTATGTAAGTAGAAGTGATGTGAATTCATACATTACTAAACGTTTTTCTACTTCTTTCCATTTAACTGTTAATGCTTTCTTCCTTCATGGCCATTAATTTTTGTTGTAGCCAACAGATATTAAGCCCCTTCCTGCTCATTTATAATGAAGCCTATGGATCTGATAGAATAAAAGAAAACAGAAGATGCTTTTAGACAGACCTAGTTGGTGTCCTGGAATGTTCGAATGTTGCTGTTAATAACCTTGTGGGGGCAGAATTCAGAAAGTGAAGTTAATTATGCTGCCATTGCTGGCTGGCTACGTGAGCTCTCCCATACTGGCTGGAAAGACAAATTACTCCAGGGAAGAGGGTAAATGCCAGAAGCCATTGTGACATCATGTTTGTCCATCAAAGCAGCCACATCCTCTCTTTCCTGTGTCCCTGTCTTTCTACCACCTTCTTTTCCATTGTCAGCCTCAACTCTTCAACAAACTTCACATCTTCTTTCACCTCCCTGCTAGCCCAGCTTCCTTTCCCGAGGTGTTGATGGTCAGCATTTTTAGTCCCCCTCACTGGACACACCTGTCCCTTTTGTTTGTGCTGCAAGCAGACGAGTTGACTAAAGAGGAGTAGGAGTAATGAGAATTAAGGCTGAGATCCGTCCTATTGTTCTATATCCATCTACTGCACAGCTTGCTTCTCATGCTCTAATCTACAATCTTAATTTAGAAATCATCTCATGTTTGTCTCTGTGAATAAAAGTTTAGGGCAGAAAGAAATATTTGAAAACTTTTTAAAATAGAATTTTACATGTGATTTATAAAAACACTTTAGTCTCTTAACATAAGGTGGTATATTTAACGTAGTCTATTAGTGCTTGATTGTTACATAACAACTTCCATTTATTATCTTACAGTTTCCATTTCCATGGGTCAGGAGTCTGGGCATGGCTTAGGTGGGTCCTCTGCTCAGGACCTCAGAAGGCTGCAATCAAGGTGTCAGCCAGGGCCGGGGTCTTACTGTGGCTTGGTGTCCTCTTCCAAGCTCATGTGGTTGTAGGAGTGGGGCCCTCAGCTCCTAGACGCCACACCTCTCTTGGAAATTTGCAAGAAGGCTTTTGGTTCTTAAAGGCCAACAGGAGAGCATCTCTCTGACTTCTCCCATCTCTGACCTCTCCCATCTCTGACCTCAAGACCCTCTTTTAAGGGCTCACTTGACAAGGTCAAGCCCACCCAGAATAATCTGCTTATTGATTAACTCAAAGTTAACTGATTAGGGGCCTTAATTACATCTGCAAAGTCCCTCATCTATGGCATACAGCATAATCATGGAAAATTATATCTTATCACTGTTGTATAGTCTATTGGTCAGAAGCAAGTTACAGGTTCTACCTACACTCAAGGGAGCAGGGAATTCAACTAGGATGTGGATCACAGGGTGGGGATGGGGGTCATTTGAGAATTCTGCCAACCACAAGTAGAAATATCAACAATTTCAACAATTTTCTGATTCTTTCCCAGCCATCCTCGCAGTAATTACCCCTTCCCAAAAAAGATATACTAATTTTTTCTACCCTCTTCATCATCAAAAATTACTTCAATGTCCATTTTCACAACTACTTCAACATACTGTCTTCCACTTCTGTCATTTATCCAACGCTAAAGACTGCCCGCAAGCACCGCTAAAGCTGTATACTTTCCTTGTCCTACTCCTCATCATCAACCAGAAATCAGAACTCTACCAAATCAGAAACCTCGAATGCAACTACCCTACCAGCTAACCTCAAACTCTTATCCATCATGTTCTTCATGTCCTTGCTCCACCTGCATCTATTGGTCGAACAACTACAGAGGGTCAAGGGCCCCATGACTGCTCTGTTGTCTGCCAGATCGTCAGCCACCTCCTGGCTTGTTTATTTCCCTAACCAGCCTAGACTACCTAGTTTACTACCTCAAACACTCTCTCACCAACATCCTTAATTGCCTGAACCCCATATTTCCACTGTACCTCTAGGCTGCATAGCACTGGTGGAGAAATCAGCCAACTCCGCCCTTTGGAGTCATTGCAAACTCATAGTAGGCAAGACTCTTAATTACCTTAAGGTATTAACTTTTATTTGTTCTCTCTTCTACTCCCCTCAGAGACTCCACATCTTTGGCATTCTGTTCAAGTCCCTACCCAACTCCCATATGCTTTATTCCACAGAAAGTTGAAGCATTCACAGCCTGATCTTTCCACCATCTACAAAATCTATCCTTCCCTGTGTACACTTATTGACCGCCATGTCCTCTAAGATTGTTAATTATCCTCTTTCTCATCAATACAGTCAACCTTCCTTCCATTTTTAATCTTTATCTCCTTCCCATGAATATCTTATCTACTAAATGAGAATACAATAGGCCCCCGATCTGGACTTTCTACCATAGCTTCAGTTCATCCCTCATCACCACTCATTGAGTCTATGGAAATAACCTCTTAACTGGTCTCCCTGTATTTGCCATTGCCAGAATACTGAATATAAACTGGAAATATCATATCACTATGCCACTGCTTAAAAGACCTTCGATAATTCTCCTTCATCTATGAAAGTACATGATCTTACGGTAGAATACAGGGCTTTCCAAATGCATATCTCACCTAATACTTGACCAGTCCTGTACTGTCCCTGTATATTCTACTGCTACTGAACCTCACCCTTCAGGTTCAGTTTTGTGGGGGATTGTGGTATTTGTGCAAAATATTTGTTGCTCTTACTTGTAAAAGGATAATACTTTCCTAATCCATTATGTTAGGCTTGGTCATATGACTTTCTTTAGCCAAAGAAATGTGGGTGAAAGTGTCAATGGCTGCTTCAAAGAATTAAGTGTCACTGAATCATTTAACTATTCCTTTCTTTTCCCCTCACTATGAGGCTGGCGTGTCCCAAATATGGGCTGCTCTTTCAGTTTGAGTCCCAAAGGAAAGAGAATGTGAATCACAGCTGCAGCTAATGAACAACAAACATTAACAAGAGTGGGAAATACACCTTTGTTGTAAGTCATTAAAATTTGGGAATTGTTTGTTACTGTGACACAATCTAGCCAAATCTGACTAATATGAAAGTTGGTGCTTCCATAAGGAAACCTATTAGTAAATTATGTGGCTTTGGCTTTTGGATCAGGTGTGGGGGTTGATGAAATTGAGGAAACATGTTTTGTCACTATTCTCCCAGATTCCATTCTGTAAAACTGTCACCTGTAGTAACTCAGAAGTCAAGTAATGTATCTAATGAACTTGTGGCTTTAGGAAAATAAAGAAGGAAAAAGAATGTTGGTAACATGGTTGCTGCTATTGGCCACATTTGACAAAGTACTATAAAAAAAAGATGAACTCAGAAAAGAAACCTCTGATTTGCGTAGAATTGAAAGGAAAACAGAAAATCCAGAAATTCTGCCATGAGTAGTTTGAAGATATATCTGATCGTCATTTGCAACTAGTAAGAGATAAATCTAAGTCTGTGAATGCCAAGAACCAATCAAAACTCAGCCTGACGACATGGTCTGAATTAAGGGTGTGGCTAACAAACTTCCTGTTAACATTTCTGAATTGATATGGAGAACAGGGCTCCATATCCTGGGCTCCAAAGATGTTCCCGATAGGAAGCAGGTGTAGAATGCCATTGAGCCCCTAGGAAGAGCACATGCTCCAGTGTCATCTTCAGATGCAGCCAGTGATGACAAAAGGAGGAGAAAGAGCCTCCCAAAGAGTGAGCCAGGGGTCATAGAGGGTGATGAACCAGAGATCTACTCTCAGATTGTAGAACTTGGGCCCCATCAAGAGACACTTCAGATCTCCAGCGTAGGGACCTATTGTCATGTCTGCCCCATGAAACTGTTGGATTACTATTGACAGTTATTGATGAATGTTTCCTTTCTTCCCCTTTCCAAATGAGAGAGTTTATTGCAGTTATAATCTTCCTGTTCCACTATTACATATTGGCTATATGAGGAAATATAATTTATCTTTGTAGTTCACAGGTCACTGGATCAAGAAGAGCCACATGCAAATTTGATACAGAAACTACATAGAAATACTAGATTTTGAGGCTGGATGGGACTTCTGAGACGTCTCCCTAGGAAACAGGGAGAGGGAATGAACTTCGTGTACAGAAGGGAGGGATGTGAATATTTGTGACCAAGATGCTGGTACTTTATTTGCTTGAAATATTTGCTATTACTCCTTGTAGGATGACTACACTTTCATGCTTCATTGAAATCAGTCTTGGCCATATGACTTTCTTTGGCCAGTGAAATATGAGAGGAAATGACTTCTGTAATTTTCCCAGGCAGCTTTAGGAGCCACTGTGTCATTTGGCTATTTTCTCCTTCCCTCTCCCTGAAGGCAGATACATCTTAGGTGGGTTCTCCTTTTCTAGCCTGAGGCTTGGAATGAAGAGAATTGGAAGGAGAGACACAGCCAAATGCAATAGACATTAATGTGAGCAAAGCAAACAAACAGAAAACAATCCTATGTTGAGATTTTGGAATTTGTTACA
>NW_012149374.1:1320248-1321040 GCF_000956105.1 Propithecus coquereli
ACACACACACACACACACACATAATGGTCTGGGTTGGTTTGGGAGGTATAAAATACTCAAGGAACTAAAAAAAGGGTGGGCGGGAGAATGAAGCAAAATGAAGATGCATTTATGCAGAGCTGTGTAGGAGGCAGCCCATGAAGGGGTTTGTTAAATGTAAGGATTTTGGTCTTTAAGACCAATAGGGAAACACAAAAGTCTTTTAAGCAGGAGGTCAATGTGATCATAGTTATTTTTAGAGAAGTCACTACGTTGCAAAATGGAGAAGTGATTGGACAGTAAGCACAAAGTGTGCAGGTAGAAGGATTAGGTGTCTTTTGAGGTCACCCATTGAAGCGGTAGGAGTAGTCTAGCCAAGTTACTGGTAGTGGAGATGCAGAGTGTTGGATATTTCAAAGATAATTCAGAGGTGTGGTTGACAGGATTCAGTGTTGGTTTTCATATGGAGGATAGAGGAAAAGGAGATGCCAAGAAAGGATTCTGGTTTTTCAGCTATGTAACAGGATGCATAGTAGAGCCATTGACTGAGATGACTATGAATGAACAATAAATATTTATACACGATGATGAGTTTGAGCTGCCCTGAAATCATTCAAATGAGGTTAACAAATAAGCAGCTATGTTCCAGGCGCGGTATCAGTTAGTCAGGGTTCAACCAGAGAAGCAGAAACAGTAGAAAATATATCTAGATTATACATGTTATTTCATCTGTCTGTAATGTACCTCTTCCATCCCCCACAATCTAGTTAACCTCTGTTCTTTCTCTGAAAATCAGGCCAATTACTATGCTAG
>NW_012149374.1:1321875-1325821 GCF_000956105.1 Propithecus coquereli
TTTCGAATTAGCTTTGTAGGGGCCAAAGGAAAACTTCCCCTTCACCCTCCGAAGGTTCACTGAAAATCAACTGCCAAAGCCAGATTCATAGGAGAAAAGACATACAAATTTATTTGGTCATAGTTTACACAATATGGGAGCCTGTGGAAGGAAGATCCAAAGATGCAGGGGAAACTGTCCATTTTTATGCTTAGATCCAACAAAGTATGGACAGCCGTGTAGAAATACAATTGGACAAAAGGGCATGATCTGATGCTGACAGACTGAGTGGGGGAACCCAGCCAGGTCTGTCTGTCTAGATTCTTCTTGGCCTCTCTGAGCCCCATCCTTCCTTCTGGGTGTGGGGCAGGACCCTCTCTGGAATGGGGGTCTCATGACCTACAGTCAAATAAGGCAGGTCAGATAATTTCTTTACGGACAGTTTTTACAAAGAAAGGCTGTGGGGGTTGGGAATTAGAGTAATATTTTTAGATTTTATGGCTGGCTTTGGGGAAAATTGGTTCTGGTTTCTATGACCTAATTTGGGGGAAAAGGATTCTAGTTTCTGTGGGCAGCCTTGGAGGAGAATGGGGTGCCAGAGACAGGAGGGCAGGAGAAAGTCAGAGAGAAACTTTTACTTCTGAGGCTTCATTTTGGGGTATCATTTTCTGAGCTCCAACAGCTTCTCTTCCCATTTATGGAGAAGAAAATTCCACACGAGAAGAGCATATTTGAAAATTCGAGACACATCCATCAGCAAAGTTCCGTAGGCATTCCTATGTTTCTCTATGGCTTTTTTTTGAAATCTAATGTAGCATAAAAAAAACATGTCTTGTGGAATGACACAAAGCATTACCAAAGCACAGGGGGTGTCTTAGAAGGCAGGTTTGGTCATATTGTAATATGATTACATTGTTTCGAAGTTTCGTTACTTTTTCATCTGAATGAATATGAAACCTAGAATATTAATACAATGAAGATTGGCAATTGATGACCCTACAGAGACTGCTCCAAGTTGCTGATAAAACATAGACGGTGATACCTCCAAATCTCAGAGTCATTTGTAGGGGTCTTGTCTGTAATCAGGATTTGCAAGTGAAGGTGTTTGAGCTGCTCTTTGGCTATTGTTATTCAACACCATCACCTACCATTGTCTCCAATCTTAAATGGGCTGTCTCATCAATCAAACCTCCCCTTCCTATACTCAAAGTACCTGAGGATCAACAAAGCATGTAAAATTCGCACTTTTCTCCCTCTTTGAGAGGGTGTTGCTTCAGACGTGATGAGGGCCCCTCCCTTCCCCGCAACCCCCCCATGACAATTTATAGCCCATTCTGCATCTGACTTGTGCAAATATCTTCTCTCAGATATAATGAGGCCCCCTGGGGTTGAAAGGTAAAAAGGGGTTCTGAGGAATGCCGTTTCTTTTTTTTTTGCTGCCTTCGTGCCTGAGTGCCATGTGGAAGATTTAATACCAACTCTACTCCTCTGACGCATATGACAATATAATATCCTCTAATTGCATCTGTTATGTCTTTGTACAAGGAGGAAAAACATTCTTTACAGCAGGACTACAAAATTACACACATTACAACTGAATATTGAGGTATGAAAATAGGCTTTCCTTGCTTGTTAGGGAAAAGAGGAAACAGAAAATTGTTTTTGTTTTTATTTGGTGTTTCATATACCATGGGACTGAAGAAGGTGAATTTGGTAATTTTATAGGTGCTTTAAAATATGTGGCTCATGAATATTGGATAGGAATACCTCAGCATGGTGATACAAAAGTTCCTTCAAGTAAACAATGGATAAATCCATGTTTTATCATTTTCTGTGATATTAAGGAAAAAGTTGAAGGATGATTGAGTTGTTTTTTTTTAATTAAAAACCAGCATCTGTTTGGCTTTTGACCACTTTTAGCCATCCAAAGTTGACCAGAGTTGTGACTGATCCATGTAGTATTGACTTAACGGCATGTTGTAAGTATATGAAACTCTCTGGCTTCATGTCTGCCCAAATGTGATCATTTTCATCACAAGGATCAGAGCTGTCACCTGCAGCATGCCAGGCATCCCGTGGCCACTAAGGAAATAAAAGCCAAATGCAACTGAAAGTGGCTCTCAATCACTGAGAAATAAAGCCACATATTAAGCATCCACCTGTCTTTCCACGATGGTATGACTCATTTTCTTTATCCCTGCTTCTAAAGGATTCATCATTTTCAGTAACCAAAAACGGCACAGACCAACTGATAAAAGGCAAATACGGACTTTTTTCTTTTATGCAAATAGGATGCTGCCATGTAAAGGAGATATATCCTTCCTTTCTGGGGGAATAGTGTGTAATAACCCAATAACCCATTCTTGCCCAATTTTCTATGTGGAAAGGCAGGCGACAGCACTCGTATCTAGATGCTCAAAGTAGAATTTTATCCCCCTAATTAACTAACCCAGTTAGGGCAGTACTTTCACATACCATTTTCTTTCCCCACCAAGGTACCTAACCTTCTGCACCTTATACAAAAGTCTATTTAGTGGTATCTTTGAATAAAGAATAAATTGCACAACACACAACACACACACGCTGCACACACACAATGTAAATAATAACTTAGCAGAAACAGCTACTTTCTCACTTTGTCATTAAGTTCATTATCAGCCTCAGAATTACACACAAATGCACAATATAGCTGAGAAAGGGGAAATGTAGTTCTGTTTATTTATATTATCTTGGTCCCAGTAGAATTTATTGGGAATAGTACATGCAGAGCTCTGTACATATTTCTCTTGAGCTTAATATGAAGCATCAGGAAAGACTAAGTGACAGAAATGTAAAATGTAACAAGTTTTACACGTTATGATGAAAACCATGATTCTGAGTCTGTGATGGGTGAGAACACCAATTAATACTCAGAGGAATAGAGGACAATGACTTCACCCATCCTCAGTGCTTTCATTCATCTTTCTTGGCCATAACTAAAAAGTGATTAAACACAGCAAATTAAGAGTTTTCATACTCAAAACCCATAACTCACTCTGTTACATAGCCCATTGTAAATCACTGGAAAAATAATTTGTCTCCTTGTATTCACAACTGTGTCTATGATATCTAAAAGGAAACCCAGGGTCATTGTGTAAAACCCTTTTGTGTTTTCCCTTGGCCTCAAAACTAAAAGTACATCTTTTGTATGATGTACAAGGCCTTTCTAATACATGTTCCTACCTGAATCCACCTCTCTACTGTTGATCTTGCTGCAGTGTAAAATAAGTCCAAAGAATGAAGTTCAGGCCTCAAGTGTCTCCTGCTATGACAAGGCCCAGACAAAACAACAAAGTAAACTCATTACGTTGACCTAAGTATGTCCCTGGTGTCTTCTCTCCTTCCAGAATCCCACTTTAGATATTTTTCCTATCACTATGTTCACCTGTTCAAAGTCCTCACTCTCAGCTGTCAATTTATTACAATGACAAGGGTATAAAAGAATCAGACACTTTTTAGAGCCAGAGAAATTAGAGACTATCGGGACCCTCATTTTCAGATGAAGTTACTGAAGCTGAGCCAATGACAGCTTGTCACAGAGTAAACATGAGAAAACGACATCTCCTGACTCCACGACCAACGTGGTGTCTGTTAAACCACAGAAACATACGACCCCGTGCGATAGCAGGGCTAAATGTTCCTACTAATTTTACTATGTCAAAAGGATTTAGCATATAGTTTTGTTCTTTTCTGGACCATTGGTCTGACTGAGAATGTCTGTATTAGTCTTCAGAATATTAAAGTGTCCCAATTTCTGCCAATAAAGTTTTCTACTGCCCATCAGCGGTGCCATATAATCAACCAATATATAACAAAGCCTACTGGCAGGTGTACTAGGTACTGAAGACAAACAAATAAATTGTACTCATTATGTTCTGAGATAGATCAGAAGAAACAAGGATAGGAATTGTTTTACATAAGTTTGAAG
>NW_012149374.1:1327360-1335440 GCF_000956105.1 Propithecus coquereli
CTAGGCAGACGTAAAATGTGTCTGAAATGCCAGAGACAGGAAAGGGTTTGATGTGTTTAAGAGGGAAGACAACCAGCGTGGCTAAAATGGGAGGCAGGAGGCAGAGACAGACAGGAGGTAAGGTCAGAGAAGAAGTGAGGGTCAGACCTCTGGGTCATTGCTATCCATGAGATGGAATTTAAATGTCATTCTAGGAACAATCATAAGCCATTAGTGGCTTCCAGTCGATGCAATTAACATCAAAGTGGCAAGGATTATTAAACAGAAGTGAAAAGCCACAGTCTTGTAATGACGGAGGAGAGCCCAGAGGATGCTGTGTCTCCACCGGTCCCTGATATCATCAGGGAGGGAAAATGGGAAGAAATGCGGACACACAGGAGGATTAAGAGACCGTATCACTTCCTCACAGAGTGTTGAACAATCAGCCAGGTGTCTGGTGGTAAATTCGGACAATGAACCAAATTAAATGTAACAATCGAGCTTTTGTTCACTGACTGCAACAGCACCAGCAGGGCAGAGGCACCAGCTCCCCAGTGCGCCATTTTCCCCTAGGAGCAGCACCAGGCAAGAGTTGGGTGGATGAGCACAGATGAAGAAAATATCTCACTACTCAGGAGCCCCCACCAGAAGGTCCTACCTCTTTGTGGCCCCAGGGGCTGCAAGGAGGAAAAGGAGGAAGGTCTGGGAATGGAAAGTTGCTGAGTCAAAGTGGAGAGAAGCACCTTAGCCAAGGCATCCTATAAACAGACCTCCCAGTGGAGACCCCTGGCTAGGAATGGAGATACTGCATTTGGGCACAGCTGGGCTGAGGCAGGGGGTGGTTGTGGGTAGCTGCATCCTTGACTGCAAATCTCTCCAAAACACTACGATGCTCTGGCTGTGCACCAAGTCTGAGTTGGGAGGGCAGCTTCTCCCCACCAGGCCTGAGAAACAAAGCCTGGTTGGGCCTGAAAGATCTCAAAGGACTTTGGTTTGGAGCAGGAATCCTTAGATATAAGCCCTATTGTTAAGATAGGAAGGTAGGAGGACTATTCTGGAAAAACCTGAGATGTGAGAGTGTGAAGAGAGGAAAGAAACATCTAATGATATATTGATGTGACGATATCTTTGAAATGTACCATTTTGGGGAAGAAGAGAAGAGCTGTTTGTATCAAACTGGTCTACTGGGTATGGGACTTATACTTTTTGTGATAACCTCAATTAATTTCTAGCTTTCGAGAAAGGGACTTCCTCTTTGATTCTCTGACATTAGCCCAATTCATGAAAAATGCTCAATTCACAATAAATGAATCCATGAATAAATTAAGTCAATGAACTTTGGTCTCAGTAACACTACTCAACAGAGCAGCCTTTAAAGTGGTATTAGCAGGGTTACAAAGTCAAATGTCTTTAAGAACCAGGCAGGCAGGTAAAGAAAATGTGTAGGACAGGAGGATGGGAACAGTGGTGAACAGCAGCATCCATGACCTGCCTAAAGTCATTAAGATCCAATGAAAACAACAATAAAAACAATACTGTACTGACAAAAGAAGATAGTTTTACCGATCTTGTCTGTCTAGAGGCTGCCACTGCAGAACTCATGAACCTAACGCTGACTTCTAAGAACAGTAGAGAAATAAGGACTGCTAACATCCCAAGATACGCTAAGCTTTTCCTCTATTCATCAATTTCTCATTCATTCAACAAATATTTGTGAGTGTCTACTGTATGCCAAGTACTATTTAAAATGCTGGAGAGACCAAACACCAAATAGACAGAAATCCCGGCCCTAGCAGAGGTTACATTCTAGAATTGCAAGACAGAAAACTAACAAAATAAATAACACAGTGTGCTAGGTGTTGACGAGAGAATGGAGAAAAATAAAGCTCAGAAGGACAGAGAGGGAGCATGGGGGAGGTAAGATAGGAGAGTTTTCCCTCTTAAATACAGTGGTCAGAGAAGACCTCATGGAGAAGGTGTCTCTGGACAAAGGAGCAGAGGAGAGGAGGGGCTGGCTAGGAAAGACCACCAGCACAGGGATGCTGGGTGCACGGCATTGGAAGGCGGAAGAGCGAGTGGCATGATTGAGCAGCAGGAGGAAGGCCAGCTGATGGGAGGTGATGAGGGATAGAGAAGCAGAAGAGGCCCTCAGGGAGCCAGGAGGAGACCAGGCCACGTGTGGCTTCGTGGGCTGTAGCGAGCCCTTTGGCTTTTGACCTAAGAGAGATGGGAAGCCACTGGAGGGTTCTGAGCAGAGATGATGAGGTCTGACCTATGTTTCAAACAGGACTATTCTGGCTTGAGGTAACAGATTGATGGGGACAAAAATGGTAGCAGAGAGACTGGTGATGAAGCTATTAAAATAATCCAAGCAAGAGACGACTGTTTTGGATTGTGGTCGAGGTAGTAAGACATGTTCGAGGAAGGAGAAACTTGAGGGGCTTCCTGGCTTCATAACAACCCACTCTTGTGGGAATGAATCCATTCCAAAGGGAATTAATCCAGTCGCTGGAGAGTGAGAACTCACTCCCTGCCCCGTGAACAGAGCAAGCCATTCACGGGGAATCCGCCCTCATAGCCCACACAGCTCCCACCAAAGCCCACCTCCCAACACCGCCACATTGCAGACCAAATTTCAACATGAGCTTTGGTCAAACCACATCCAAACGCAGCAGTAAGGTAAGTGCGTTAATAATATGTACTGAGCATAGAAGAGAATGCATGGCAGCTTTTGTCTCTTACCCCAAACCTCCCGCTCCCCAAATAAACAACGGTATAAAATGACATATGTTATACTCAAAGACATAGGGGATGCTTTGCTGTTGGTAGGCACAGAAACACTCACTTCAAGGTTAAGGATAAAGGATACTGTTCTTATCTTTGCTTTTCAGAATATTATGGATCATTGGATAGAACAAAGTGTGCTGAGATAAGAATTCTGGAAAAGAAGTCAAGAGATCTGGATTCTGGTGCTGACTGTCTGACATTGCACAAATTATTCCTCATCTTGGGCCACATATGAAAAATGAAAAAAAAAAAGAGAGAACTAGATAACTTCTAAGATCCTTCAGCTTTAAAAATATGAAACTAAGCTAGGGTTTGACTACTCACAAAGGAACTCACACATTTAACAAGAGACTCGTGAACCCACGTGTGTTAGACAAAGCACTGGATGCTGTTTTGGTGCCAACATAGGAAATGTTTTAGAGGACAGGTGGATGTTTGCTTTCCTCAAATTTAACCACAGAGGTTTTCCCTTAGTCCACCCGCTGCTGGGGATGGCTCCGCTTCTGTTCCTCTTGGATGCTTGTTCCTGGAGGATCAGGTGGTGAGACATTTTGTCCTTGGATCCCAGAGTCGTGGCAGCAGCCAGAGACTTACCAAAGGAGGTGACCCTGCCTACTCTCGCCCTTGGAAAAACAGGCTCAGAACTGTTTATCGGTCAACATTAGTGCCCTTGTGATCTATCGGGACTAATCTGCTTTCTTTTCTTCTCCTCCTTAAAAAACAAAATCAAACAAAACAAAAGCCTGCTGTCAGGAAAGAATCTGTGACTAAGTGTCACCGTGTTTACCAAAGAGACCAGGCAGACAGTCCTACCTCCTAGCTGTGCTTAGCAATCAACTGCTCTTGCTGCCAAGAAGAGGTCTGGGCCATGGCTGAGGCTCTCTGGGATGGCAAGCGGGATAGCAAAAATTTTGGATATTAGCAGATTATGCTAAGATGCATCAAACATCAAAACAACAGTGCCTCGCGTCAGACGTTGCAGCAGTCCTCAGCCTTTTTGGCACCAGGGACTGGTTTCACAGAAAACGATTTTTTCACGGGGGCGGTGGTAGGAGTGGGCAGAGCTCAGGTGGTGATGTGAGCCATGAGGAGCGGCTGTAAAGGCAGATGAAGTTTCGCTTGCTCACCCACCGCTTACCTCCTGCTGTGCAGCCCGGTTTCATGATGGAAGAAATTTTCTCCATGCATCTGGGGGAGTGGGTGAGGCAGAGCTCAGGTGTTGATGTGCAGCCCAGTTCCCAGCAGGCCATGGACCAGTACTGGTCCACGACCCAGGGCTTGGGGGCAGCCGATACTTTGCATACTTCCAAACTTTGGTTATTTATATTCTTTCATTTAATAGCTCCCAAAACTATGCTAAAGAGAAGCACAGGCAGATAGTAGCCCATTTTACAGATGAAAAAACCGATGCTTTGAGATCCAACATAAGAATACTCAGATTAGTTAGGTTATAAAAGGCAACCTGTTCTAACAAGCCCCTAAATCCAAACAGCTAACAAATAAAAAATTCACATTCATGCAGAGCCCAATGCACATATATTTGCAATCAGGGGGAAGCATTCCATGTGGTCATTCCGGGACTGCTACCCTTCCATCTGGTGGCTGTCCCCTTCTCCAGGTGATCTCCACAACGCCTTCTTATTCAGCCAGTAGATATAGAAAAAAGGTCAGACATAGTGGTGGCGAATGTCACTTCCACCCCCTTGGCTAGCACTCTGCAGCATGGTCACACTGAACAGCAAAGGAGACAGTCAACTGTAGGCTACCTTGTGCCCAGGAGGAGAATGAGACCAGTTTTGGCAAGCACATAGCAATCTCTGCCACATCAGTAACAGATCACAGGAGATACCACCGTTCAGGTACTCTTTACATTACACTACTTTGCCTTTGCCAGCAGTTACTCCTAGCCCCAATTTTAGATTTATTTTGTTCAATTTCTCAGCATAGGGAACATCCCTAGAAGAGAAGGCATATTCATAAATTCCATTTATTTCACCATCTACCAAGTCATTCTAAAAGTCGTAGTTTCTCTCAAGCGGATTTAAGAAACAGCAAGATAACAGAGAAGCAAAATGAGTTTTGACCATATCTGGGAATTTGAATGCGGACAGGGACACCTCAATGCCACGAGTTTGTCATTACTCTATCAAGTTTTGTGATAATGACTTAACACAAATTCTCGCAAGGTATTTTGCCCACTTCTGTGATTTGTAGATAGGAGGTCTAGCAGGTGAGAGGAATAAAAGCCCCCCTTGGCCATTTCAACCCCCGAGCCACTTTCTGCCAGGGACGCACAAATGCAGTCCCAGAGCACCTGTTCACCACCTTGCTCACTTTTCCTGGTTTCCACGCTCCCTGCAGGCCTCCAGAACCAGAGTGCTTCCTCCCTGGGCTGCTCATCCGGGTTCCAGTTTCTGGTCTCATGCAGGTATGTGTAATGTTACCCAAGGCTTTCTCTAAACAGAACTTTCTCATTTGTGACTTGGCCAACTTCTTGTTTCCATTTCTCTGGCTTTGAAAGAGCCCTGGGACTCAAAGCATGAAAGTAGGGTATGCAGATGAGAAGTGGGAGGGCAAGCCAGAGGGGAGAAGTTCACACATACATTATACGTAACTTTTAGGAGGAAACATCTTGTCTCTACCCTAGGGTAGGGCCATTTTAATTTTCGCTAGCCTTGGGCACCTAGGCAAGTGGTTCCCTGCGAAATCAGATAAGATTTAAGGATTTTGGCCTTTTCCTATTTGCTGCAGAGCCCCCAGTCTTGCCCTGGCATTTATTCTGTTACTAGGTAGAGGGGGACAGAACATGTCCCTCTGTCACCCTGTGCAAAGCAAAGGAAAGCAAAATGCATCTCTGCTCTTGGGACTCTGCCTTTTATGGGTCTGTCAGGTTGTTTCGGTTTTGAGTGAATTAAATGACAACATTGTTCCTTTTTAAAGCTATTACTATTTGAAACAACGGTCTAAAATCCTTTTCATCAGTTTTTTCATAAGTTCTAGGGTTTACTTCCCTTGTTGCTGCAGCCTCTGATGTTTAAATAACATTTACTGTAAAGCTTCCATCAAATTTTCAGAACATATTTGTTATTTTTAACCTGCTGCCGGTGACAGCTCCTCTAGCTTACCATATCGGGGCTGGATCAGGAAAAGTATCAGGACTCCCGGGTGGGGTGCAATTTTACCATTTACTCTCTCACCCAAAATTAGCTTTCCCGCCAGGTTTCTGTACACTGAGAGGTTAAACAATCCGTTCGTTTTCATCTTGGCATCTAAAGTGAAACTTGTTGCTTCCCACCTGCTGTCTTTTTCTAACTGGCTAGAGACAGATTGGTGAAGTAGGCAAAATTTGTCTTTGGTCTTCTTCCTAGAGCCACTTCCTCAGCTGTGGTAAAGGCCAACAGGTGTCTTTGAGTTGTTCATACTTCTTATCACGACTTGTTTCTCAATTCCCTCAAAATCCACCTGTCCTCTTCCTAAAGTGCCAATTTCCATGCACGCACAGGCAGTGGCTGAGCCCTGCTCTAGGCCAGGCACGTTGCTTCGTGCTAGGGGTATGACGATGATGAAGTATCATTCCTGACTGTGAAGATCTGAAAGTCGAGCAAGAGGAAGGGCAGACTCCAGAACAGTTATGTACCAGGAATCAGGAGCAGATGTCAAGGTGCAACGGAAGCCAAGACAACCAACTCCGCCTGGGGGCCTGGAGCAGATGTTCCAGAGGAGAGACAGCTGAGCTGGGCAACTTGAAGATGAGCAGGAGAAGCCGAAAAGGACGTGCATGATGAGGGAACAGCATGTGGAAGGTTATATACAAAGAGGATAAGGTACTCGGGGGAGAAATCTAAAACCCTGTCTTCTAACGAACCCCACTCAACAGAACACATTTTCTTTAATACAGACGAGTGGTTCTCAATATTATTTTACAGCCCAGGCACACCTGAGAGATACACGTGCTGTCACTGGTAACAGTAACTCTATGATTTGCAGTAACTCAGAGTGTATCTGCATCTCTGCAGGAAGAAACATCATGGGGTAGAGTGTAGAAAAATCCTCAGGAGTGATTTTGACAACTCTGGTTAAGAATCACAGGTACAGATGCTCCCAGGGACGGGTGACCACTATGTCTTACTTTTCCCTGCTAAATTTATAGTTAAAAAAAAACCAATGTGATAAAATACAAATAAAAATTTTCAAAACAAGTATTTTCAAGAGGTAGAGGAATAAGGATAAGTAGTTTTCTCATACTGTTTAACATGCACCCTTACAAATAAACAATGTCTCTATTATTCGCTGTCGCTATGCAGGATTTTTTTTTAAAGATTTACCTCCAAAATTCATTCTTTTTGACAGCACCCTTAAAAATTATACCATGACTGATTGGGATTAGAAATCTTTTAAAACAAATTATTATATTCCTAATAAAGTATAGATAAAACAGAAACAATGTTCTATAGGATTTAGCTTGATATCATTCTCCATTGAAATGAGGATTTTCTCTCATTTGCTTCAACTCTGAATTAAAAAAAAATTACAGCTTCCCCAGGAGATTCATTACCATATGGAAGAGTCAGGGCACAGGGAATAGTCAGAGGAGGGCAGATAAAGATGTTCCGAAATATGAAGGTCTCTGGAACAGTCCTTTTTTACGTTGTGTCATGGCAAGATGAGTGTAGGAGCTACAAAGTGATCAGATGGTAAATTTAAAGCCAATAAAAAGGAGACATTTCACAGGGCTTGTAGTTTGCTTCTGGGAATCTGACACAGAAGGTCAAGGAATTAAATACTGGAGTTGGATTTATCCTAGAGCTGACTGTTTTTATGGCCAATACAACATTTATTGGTATGCTAAGATAAAGTTAATCAAGTCTTGTGCTGCATGGTGGAGAAGCAAAGATTACCTCTCCAGAGTTAGGAAGAGATCTCTGTCAAACACCGCAGTGTATACACTTGCGCGATCATTTAGTTTTCTCTCTTCTCTGGAGGTTATTAGAAGTTCAGGCAATATTTGATGAACATCTGGGCTTTTAAGAAAAATTGAATACCACCCTGAAGTTGTCGCATTTTGAGGGGCGTGCATTGGTCTCAGGCATTTTTCATTTCTAAACGATTTTTCACAAGGCAGAGCTTAAGGCTAAATTCCATACCTAATTCTTTGTGTAAGTCAAAGGCAATATCCCAACTTATCTTCTTGACTTCTTTTTTATCTTTAAAATTGGGGTGTCATGCATTTTAGGAGTAGATGGATGGTTAGATTAAGCTAAGATTTATAATCTATCGCTCTTAAAGTATTGTCTTCTGTCTAGTTTTCAATTAC
>NW_012149374.1:1336856-1347669 GCF_000956105.1 Propithecus coquereli
GTCTGTGGTTTTGTTGTGGCAGCCCTAGCAAACTAATATAGTAACTGTTATTATTATCATTAAAAAGTATTCGATTTTGAAAAACATTACCACAAAACACAGAACAAATATACCAACTCTGTATTGGTATTCTAACAGCCTAAAGCCCTGTCAGAAAAAGGCAACTTAAGATGGTAAAAGCAAATTAAAAAAAAAAAAAGAAAGAAAGAAATGCTTAGCCCACGGATACGGCAATGTTCTGTATTAGTAGAGACCAGAGTAGTAAGAATTTACCCAAACAGAATTTACACAGGTAGTGCTGTTTGAGTATTTATTTAGATTACTTGAGCCCAAGCTGACCAGAATCTAACACTAAGAACCTTCTAGATGTCTGCTAAAGTTGCAGATCCCTGGGTGAGATCTGCACAGGGCGGAAAGCCAGCAAAGGAATATTCTTATTAAATGCTGATTTTCTGGCCCCGAGCACCGTGTGGAACCCAGTCCTGTCGTGCCTGGCTGGACATCTGGGCAGGAGAACTCCTGTGCCTGGCTGTTCTACGGCACCCCACCAACATTAGACATCTTCGAGTTCTTCCTCTCTCGTGCGCACCTTCATCTGGAACGCCAAGGGCGTGTTCTGCTCATGAAGAGAAGCAGCAAGAAAAGACAAAGCAAAGGAAAGAGCATTTCTCCTGAATCCCAGAGTGGAGCTTGTCTGATCCATGTTTCCCTAAACGGCCCCCGCCCCACGCTGCAGGCCTTTCCCCAACTTGCTCTCTCCCAGAGGAAGTTAATCTCAGACATCAGGTATAAGCGGGGAGAATGTCACTAACAATTAGTGAACATTAGGTGATGTTTTTATGAGGATGAGGCATCGCTGCTGTCGCCATGCGCTTGTACTTAATTAGAGGGAAATGATAATTATGTTAATCCACAGTTGAAGAGAAGAACATAAAACTCTTGCAGGTCTCACTCCCGTTTTACCAGAGACAAACAATACAGGCCATTAAGGACAATACCAAGGCTAAACGCATGGCAATTTAAGCGAATTTTAGAAAGGCATCCCTTTTGGTAGGCACATGGAATGTTCATACTCTTATTAGAAACTGACCCTTTGAAAACTGGAAAAGGTAGCCCTTCGTTCTAGCAGGCAGAGGCCAGCACAGCATGCTGGCTGAATTTCAGCCCCCAAACCCCCTCCTCCAGATGCCCCTGTGCAGTGAATCAGAATGTTGGATGATTTTATATCCAAGGTTGCTTCCAACTTTAACACTCCCAGTTTCTAAGTGCAGAAATTGAGGTCTAGAAAAGTGAAGGGACGTACCAAGGGCAAACAACTCTTAGTCATACAAGGGGCCTCAGGATGTAAGTGTTATATGCAAAACACTTACCTTGGAGGATTGTCTTTCTTGGGGGAGAATCAAGATACAGGGAACCATTAAAATTACATGTCTATTCTAGAACATTCCTTACCTCTTTATTCTCATCTCCTTAATTATATCTGCCCGTCTTTTGGACACTTTCTCCCACCCCTTGCCCAGTCTCTAGTATATTGATGATTAGATTTAGAAATGTTTTCAATATGTAATAAATCCATAGTATAGATTACTATTTAGGTTTTACTTAAGAAGGCTAAAATGTTCAGTTTTAGTCTTGACAAAATTCAGGGACTCTCAAATGTTCTTTTCATTAGAGAAAACTGGAATAAATTAAACTGATGCAGTAATAAAGTCTAATCAGATTTTGAACAGAGAGGAAGAAAGCTGCTACAATTTGATAACAGAATTTAACAAAATTGAAACTATGTAAATAGAGAAATATATGAAATAAAAGTAAAAAAAAAAAGATTTGGGGTCACACAAATCCTGGTTCAAGATAGACTTTGTCTGCTTATCATTTATGATCTTAGACAAGTTGTTAAGTTTCTCTGTTTCTTCAGCTCTAAAAGGGAAACTTTCCGGATTCTTGTAAAAATTGTTGAAAATCCGTAAGTTACCTAGCATGCGGTGTGTACTATTGAGTAGTGAGGTGCATTGTGAAAATGGCCCTTTTTGTATCCACGTCCTTTACAAGGTCACCTGGCACTTGGCACCCCTTCCATCAAACCCCAGAGTATTTCTCTACCAGGCGAATTGAGCCAAGGCTTGGTACTTGCTTTGGGCTAATAGATATTAATTACACCAGTTTCAAGTCAAGGCCACTGCTTGCTTTCTTGGGCTTTTGTGACCACATGTCAACATACTTGGGCTAGTCTTTTGGAAGATGAGAGAAACATGGCCCAGTGTTGCCATCCCTCCCTCCGGCAGACACACAGCCCCTAGCAGACCTGCCTACTTATATATCAATGTATTGACTGCAAATGGTGCCAGGCCAAGGCCAGAAGAACTACAAGACAAAACCAGCTTAAATTGCCAACCCACAGGCAGATGAACTAAATAAACGGATGTTGTTTTAATGACTAAGTTTTGGGATCATCATTGATGTAGCAATATGTAGTATTTGTATTATGCCATTTAGACTATCATGGACCTTACTGTAAGTTTAAGCAATCCTAGGCTTCATAATTTCCCAAAATACACAAGAGACATCCGTAGAATTTTCTTTTCCAGGGTGCAGAAACATCTTTACTCAAAATTTTTAATTTGGCTCTGAAAGCATTGGTTTTGTCCAAAATGTCAGGAAGTACCTTCAATAAACTACTGTTGCAAAGAACAGGTATAGATGACACCAAAATAGACTGGAAGTCCAAGTTGTTTCTTGAAAACACAGCTCTTTTAAAAAAAACTTTGAGAAGGATTTGAAGGAGTAGGGGAATTACTATAGAATGATTCGGTAATAGTCTATAACTTTTAGTTATTAATAACATACTCATTTTCTCTCCCTCTCTCTTCCTTCTCCCCTCCCTCCCCTATACACAGTCACTCTTCCTCCCTGCAACAGCTTCTCCAAGGGCAGGCGATAGACAACTGTACTCTTTGTCCTTCTTTTCCAGAAAACAGCATCAGCCTCAGGCCACCCATTGTCCCCAAAATGTTTGCTGTTTAATCCTAGTGTCAGAAACAAGCCCATTTATCCCACTCGACACTGACCTCTGCGTCTTCGGATGAGTTCTGACAGAGTGCTGCTTGGCCCCAGTCTCAGAATGAGGTTCCACGAGGAAGGTGTGCCGTGGTCCCCACGCCAGGTGTCTGCTGACGGGCAAACCAGGGTTGGTTTGCAAACAGACGGAGATGGAGACTCCCAAAAGCAGTTTGCTCTGGCTCTCCCTGGGAAACAAGGGTCCAGACATCACAGAGGATTAGAAAACCAGGTCACATGTGATGGGAACTTAAACAGAGGCGACTGTAGCTTTTTATATCTGTGTTTATCGATTTTTTTCCCTGCAGAAATAGCTTTCAAGACAGCAGGCATAAGGAAGTTTGGCAAAATAAAGTTTCTTATTTCTTTTCAGCAAATTGCTCCTGGATATATATTTGGCTGGATGCCAGGCCAAAGACACCTGCCAGTTTCACCTTAGGTTTTGATAAAGAAATTGAATTATGGAAGACAGTGTGGTATTGTATATCATCTCAAACTCAAAACCAAGTAATCCACAGAAGGGGGGCCAAAGAGAGCTTTTTTTCCTCCAATCATTCTACGTAGTTATGAAGATTTCATCAAAAATTAAATTACATTTACTTTGAGGGGGCAAAATATAAAATAACCAGAGAATTAAAGCATTTAAGATATTGAACAGACCTTAAAGACCCTAGAGTTTTACAGATTAAGAGACTGAGGTCCAAATAGTTGAAGTTGCAAAGCAAGTACCTTTCCCCACCAAAAACAGGTAAATTTAGAGATCTGGGATTGGCCAAAGTTCGACATGCAACTATTTTCTCAGAGAAATTGGCAAATACATTTCCAATTTAACATCTACATTTTCTCCCCTCCCCAGCTTTTCATTTCTAGCAACACTTGAATAGTCTTTGAGATCTGAATACCTTATGCTAAATTAACTAATAATTTATTCACTGCAGACACCAACCCTCTGCCCCATGAAGTCAATTTTACACATAAATGTGTGTATGTCTCTCTAATGCCTCCTCTCACAAAAGGTTGACATTTTTCAATTAATACAAAGAAAAACTCCTCTAGGATTTCTGATACTGTCATTTCCTTAAATGCTACAGAATGCTATGTATGGTAGTTTTCTTCTAAACCCACAAAATGAGCACAGAATGGTTGCAGGATGAGGATTTTTTCCTGAACTGATTGATCCTCAAGTTCCTTTCTATGAGGCCCTGTGTGATGTGGCCTTTGCCTACATCACTGACCTCATACCTTGTCATTATATTCTAGCAACTCTGGCCTTATTTCAATGTCCAGAGTCTGCCAAACTCAAGACTCGGGGCCTTTGCACCTGCTACAATATTCCTGCAACCTACAAAGTTCTTCCCCATCCACATTAGTAGGCTGGCTTCTGATCATTCCTTAGGTGTCAGCTCACACTTCTCCTCCTCAGAGTGGCCTTCTCAGATAGCCCTCTGTAAATCTCCCTTGCTCAATACCTTCTACCACAGCGACCTGTTGTTTTACTTTTTAGTCTTAAAATGGTGGTTCTAAACCTGGAGTGATTATGAGCCCTAGAATACATTCAGCAATATCTGGAGATATTTTTGGTTGTCACAATGGTGGGAAGGGGAGAGCTTGCTGCTGACATCTGGGTGATGCTCCTAAACATCCTGCACTGCACAGGACAGACCCACAGCAAAGTATTAACATTACCTGGCCCAAGATATTAGCAGTGCTGAGGTTGGGAAACCCTGACTTAGCACAATGTTAAATTATTTGATTCATTTGCTAAATCTCTTATTTATACTATCCTGCTAAATTTCAAGCTGAAAGAGGGCAAAAGCAATGCCTTTCTTTTTATGTTTTGCATTTTTTTACTGATATATCATAGTTGTTCCTATTTTGGGGATACATGTGATATTTTGATACATGTATACAACATGTCATGATCAAATCAGAGTAATTGGGATATTCATCACCTCAAATATTTATCCTTTCTTTGTGTTGGAAATATTACAATTCTTCCAGCTATTCTGAAATATATAAGAAATTAGTTAACTATACTGTCAAACACTAGAACTTATTCCTTCTATCGAACTGCATGTTTGTGGCCCTTAACCAACTTCTCTTCATCTCCTTCTCCCCCCTTTCCTGTTCCAGCCTCTGGTAACCGCCATTCTACTGTCTATCTCCATGAGAGCCACTTTTGTAGCTCCTACACATGAGGGACAACACGTGATACTTGCCTTTCTGTGCCTGGCTTATTTCATTTAACATCATGATCTCCAGGGACTATTCACCCTTGTATACTTCACACCTCATCCAGCACATGGAACGCAGCAGGCAGTTAATAAATACTTGTTGAAGGAAAGAATGATCCGGCCACATTTAAGGACAAAGCTAGCGCTGACAGCCTTTAGAAGTGAAAATAGGAAAAGGCCACGGAGCAAAGGTATATTTCAAATTTAGTAGAAGGCAGTGTCCTATGAAGCATTAATGAAATAATTTTTCTCATTAAAATTAAGAAGTTTTACTCTGGGTTTGATACATAATTTGTTCTGGTGAGAGAAGGCAAGCGGATGAAATGGTAAGCAGATCTGACCCATGCCATTAAAGGTTTTTGTGCCCAATAAGCACACAGATATTTATTCATAAGTTACACGCATACAATACTGGCATTAGCTTGTACCATAAGGAACAACATTCAATTAGGTTGAAGTTCATTAGGGAGCACAACCAAGTGGCGTTCATTGACAGTGGATGTAAATACACATTCCCAAAGATTTTCTTGATAGTTTCTAAAAATTTTGCTAACTTCTTGTGAGTGTCAATACATTGCCACTGTTTTCCCTTGTAAAACTTACAAAAAGAATATGCAAGAAAGGTAGATTATCTTGATCAAGTTTTTTAGATCCTTTGTACTTGCATTACTATCTTTAATCAGTGGTGTTTTTTTATTCAGGAATATATTAAGCCAGCTGTGCATTTTGGACGATCAGTTTAGTTAAATCTAGACAATCCAATTTACAAATCCACCTACCTGGGCACATGCGAACCGCACAACATGGCAGCAGACTAAAAGCAAACGAGGACGCCCCTATTAGTCCGTCTGTGTGGCAAAACTAGTGCTCTTTCTTCTAGGCCTCTTGCACACACCATGTGTGACATGTGACACCCTGAAAGGGGGAAAAAAATGAGACTGTACTAATGTGATTCCATGTATAATTTCGTTCCATTCCCTGGATAAAAAATTATTAAAGGAAGTTCTGCTATTTCCTTCCTGTCCTCCAGAGGATCATCTTCCAGAATCCAGGAAGTGCATGCGCCTCACCCTGGGCATCGCTGACCCAGAGGACAGGCGTGATGACCAGTGTGCCCCTGGACCCAGGACTGAGTTCCTCAGGGAGCAGAGTTCAGAGACAGCACGGCCCTGGCGTTGATGTGGAATACTTTACAACGTGAAGTTTACCTATTCTGAGCTCTTTGAGGGTAAGGAGAATGACCTATTCCTGTCTGGGGCTGTGGCACCAGGCCCCAAAGGACCTCAATTAACACTTCTTAAATGAATAAACACAAGACCACATGGAGAACAAAGGTGCCGTGAAACAGCCTCATCCATGACAGAAAAAGGAGCAAAGCTGTCTCGTGTAAAAGTAGTAAAACATAGTGTGATGATGATCAGACTTGTGATACGAGCAGAAGTAGCTCGATACTATCCGTGGCCAGCAACTTTGAGCCTGTTAAGTATGTATCCAAAGAAGAAAAAACACAAATCAGTATAGGAAGAGACAGAGAGAAGCCCCATAGCTTTTTTTCTGCTTCTGTCTCTTTCTATCTACCTACCTCTGCCTATATATATGATTTCTATAAGTCTAACTGATACCAACCCACACACCAAATGAGGAAAATATTTTAAAACCATTAACTTCTTTAGGAAGTGCCAGAACTATGATTTAACAAAATAACCCACAAAAAAATCACAAGGAGAAGCCTTGTCACTTTCACTAAATCCTGGCCCCCAAATACTTTCACTTCTAGAATTACTTGTGTCTTCTTAATTAAGATAAAATAATGAGCCAATAATTAAGTTCCTGCTCATCTTAAGAGTAAATAAACCAATGAACATCTGACTCCTGCTTCTGGGTTTACCTCTCGGGGAAGATGGGCCCGTGAGGCCAGCGCTGTTTTGGATCCACGAGGACGGGGCCGGGGACACTAAGAGAACTAAGTCGTAAGATGGGACGGCTGTGGGTGGCAACATCACATTCTTCTTTCTCACACTGTCCCTTGAGATTTTGACTTTTTGTTGTTGTTGTTGTGGGAAGTCTCATCAAAAATCTAGCACGATCATGTTACAGTCAAGAGCAGTACTGGTCTTGGACCGGCCGCCAGCCATGGTCATCCTAGAGGAAGCACGTGATGTCATAGGTAACCTGCCCTAGGGTCAGCGTGGGAGAAGTGGGATCAGGCAGCCTGTGCCACTTCACCTTTGCAACTGGTACCTCCACGTGAGCCTGGTGTAACAAGTGCTCACTGAGGGCTCACGTGACTGGCCAGTATTGATGAGATTGGGAAGGATGGGACAAGACACTCTCACTATTCAAGGCCATTCAAGGAATGACGCACACCGTTTAATATATTAGCATTTTAAGGACCCTAATAATGCTTTTTTCACCTTTGTTCGTAAACATTTCCTATTTTCTCTTTGCTCAAGTTTCAAGATAAAGAACTCCTTTATGTTATATATTTTAAGCCAGAATCTCTTTGACCTTGAGGACATAACCCAGCCCACGAAGGTATTATGGTAGTGCCCTTCCAGGGGCTGTTGTACAACCGTAATTGTGACGGAGGTGACTGCCCTTTACTACCAGAACAGATCTGTCATGGCGCTGGTCATGCCGCTCCAGTGCTGTACATATATACGGGCATTGTTCATCACCTACATGTTTCATGATCTGATGGGAAATGATGAGTCCAGTTGGTAACACCTGTGCCATGTGCAAAAGACTTAGTCTTGATCAATGAAGTATCCGCAGATGTTCTGAAATTCAGTACTCTGTAGGCGATTCCTATTATCTGCCACAGATAGAAATGGTCATACACAAGATCATTAAATTACATAAAAGATATGATTCAGTGAACTACCACTTGCAGGAATCAGAATGCGTGTGTTGAAGGAGGGAAGGGAGAAGGGAGAGCATAAGGTAGAAATTCTTAAATACAAGGAAATGATAGCAATTTCTGTCTTAACCTCCTCAGCTCTGGTTGCTAAGTTACCATGACATACCACTGTGTGTGCTTCTCAGTTTTGGGTCTTGGACCTGACAGTTTGATGAATTCTCTAGAGTGCAAAATGTGCACACTGAATATTTAAAAATTACACATGCATGCACACACACACACCCACACCCACTCGCCCGGCACCCCATTATTGCTTCTGATTTATAAAATCTGTTTTATAATTAAATTGACATATGTAGGTGGAAACCTAAAATGACGCTTCATGTTGAGGAAAGAAAATCCTCTACTATGTGATATTTCTTGAGATTTTTCTTTACTATTCCACAATTCACTCTTCCCTAATAGAAGGCATTTCCTCCCCTTAATGTGTTCATTTAACCCTTGACTTCATGCCTAAGAAATATGAGAAAATAAGGCAAGTGTTATCTAATAGTTGTCACTGCTTTTCTCTCTTCTGTGTGTCTTACTTGCTCTGTGATTGAGTTCAGAGGTGTCCGTAAATATTACTGTAAGCCGGTAACTGGTGGGCTCTGGGTTGTCAGAGGTATCTATAAGAGAATATGTCAGTGTCTGCTAGCAAAACCAGCCAGGCTCAAAATCCCAGGCACTGCATTGAAGATAATATAAAAAAATATTAAAAAATATATACCAAAAAGTGCTTTCCAAGCCATGCTGTTGTCTTGTTCTTTAGCATTTTGGTACAGTGTTTCTATATTCAAAAGACTTATTGCATTCCTCTCCTAGTCTGTGTGTGGACTTTGCAAACAAAAGTGACAACTTCAAATTCTTATCACTAAAACAAAATGAGGGTTTTTCTTTCTCTTTAAAATTGTGTATAAATTTAAGGGAGACCAGGTGCAGTTCTGTTACATGGATATACTGCTTGGTGGTGAAGTCTGGGCTTTAAGTGTAACCATTACCTGAATAATGTACATTGTACCCATTAAGTAATTTCTCATTCCTCATCCTCCTCCCACCTTCCCACCCTTCAGAGTCTCTAATGTCTATTACTCCACACTCTATGTCCATGTGTATACACAAACTTGAGTTTTTATGACACCAATAAGAAAGGATTCATAGCAACAGGTATACAATACATGAGTAAATCAGACAAAACTATTACAGATGCTGAATGGAACTTAGCTTTGCCACTATGGCTGCATTGCTATCCAAAGTCTGGCAGCTGACCTCCAGAAAGCAGCTAGAGAAGTTAGAATCTACGTTCTGCTGTCCAGGTAACAAGGAGAAATCTGGCTGGTTTAGTCTTTATTTGACTTCACTAGTTCAGATTTATGCATAATCAGGATAGGGTCGCTCTTCTGATGGCTGCTCTGAGCATGTGATGGAGTCTTTACTCCAACTGCTAAGAGATAAGGAGGGGTTGGCAAACTCTGAAATGGTTCTATAAATTTACCTGCATCCATTCTTTTTCCTCATTTCTCCTACTGCAGTAACTGAAAGTTCCTTCCAGTTATCAAAATCTAATTTCTTGTTTGTGTGCTGGAGCCTATTCCTTCTCAGCCTCCCAGGAATATCACTCTTACAGATAGTCTCTCTTTGGGTTGCACCATTGGTCTCTTTCACTCTTCCTGCATCACTATGATCAGTAGACAAACACAGCCTAGAATCTCCCATATTTTAAAAGCCTCCTTTAATTGCCTGTCTTTCTCGAGATATTGTCCCACTCCTTTGCCCCCTTGAAAGCCAGAGCTCTTGAAATAATTGTCAATACACACTATATTCACCCACTCAATTGCCATTCACGATTTTATCCTTCTTCATTTAAAATTAATTTTTAATTTGACCTTTTTTTCAACTTTTTTTCATCCTCCCCCAACCCCCTCACCATTTCAATGAAATTGTACTAGTCAAGATCACTAATGACTTTTGTGGTTATGAAGTCTGAAGACGTATCATCTTCCTCAACTCTCAGCATCTCCAACACAAAGGCTGCTCCCTTCCTTTCTCAAACTTTCTCCTCTTGGCTTTCTTATGACTACCCTGCACTAGTTTTCCTTTCACCTCATTGTTCTCTCCTTTTTAGTAGCCCTTGCAGGCCACTCCTCTTCCACCCAACTTCTAAATGTTAGAGTTGTCAAGGGCTTTCTTTACTTCCTTACCATCTCCTTTTAGATGATGTGTTTTACTCATGTGTCTTTAGAATCTATGGCTCCAAAAGTTTTATGTAGTCCAGACATCTAGAATGAATTCTAGGCACATATTCAACTACACGTTTGACTCATTGTCTTCCCCAAAGCATCATGTCCAAACATAAACTCTTGATTTCTCTTTCCCCTACAACACCCTCTTTAGCTGAACATGTTCCTGTAGTCCCAGCTACTGGGGAGGCTGAGGCAGGAGGATTGCTGGAGTCTAGGTGTTTGAAGCTGTAGTGCTCCATGATCGCATCTGTGAACAGCCACTGTGCTCCAGCCTGCACAACATAGCGAGACCCCTTCTCAAAGAACAAAACAAAAGAAAAAACCATCTTCTTCTCTCAACCTTGCACATCTTAGTAAAAGATATTGTCATCCACTCAGGT
>NW_012149374.1:1350544-1351876 GCF_000956105.1 Propithecus coquereli
TTCAAGACCAGCCTGAGCAAGAGCGAGACCCCATCTCTACTAAAAGTAGAAAGAAATTATCTGGACAACTAAAAAATATATAGAAAAAATTATCCGGGCATGGTGGCACATGCCTATAGTCCCAGCTACTCGGGAGGCTGAGGCAGGAGGATTGCTTGAGCCCAGGACTTTGAGGTTGCTGTGAGTTAGGCTGATGCCACGGCACTCTAGCCAGGGCAACAAAGCCAGACTCTGTCTCAAAAAACAAAACAAAACAAAACAAAAAACATACGACATGAGACATGGCAGAAGAAACAATTAGGAAGCTTGAAGACATGGCAATATAAACTATCCAAAATGGACCATAGATAGGAAAAGAAAGACTGAAAAAAATACGAACAGAACTTCAGTGAACCAATGAGCAATATTATCAACTAACTTGACCTATTTTATATTTACAGAATAAACAACTCAAAATACATGTTCTTTTCAAGTGTATATAAAACATTTGCCCAAACAGACCACATTCATGTCCATGAAATAATTCTAAATAAATTAAAAAAAAGGATTCAAGATATACAAAGTATCTTGTGTAACCATGATGGAATTAAACTAAAAATGAATAGCAGAAAATTTCTGGGTATATCTCCAAAGATGTGGAAGCTAAATAACATATTTCTAAATACCACAGAAATCAAAGAAGAAATTGAACAGGAAATTGAAAAGTATTTTTGAACCAAATGAAAATGAAAACACAGCATATCAAACTGTATGGGATGCACCTAAAGCAGTACTTAGAGGAAAATTTATAGACCTAAACATTGGTGTTAGTATAGAAGAAAGATCTCAAATCAAAGGCCTCAGCTTCCACCTTAAAACACTGGAAAACAAAGGGCAAATAAAACCCAAAGTAAGAAGAAGAAGAAAGGAAATAATAAAGATTAGAGAAGAGATAAATGAAGTAAAAAACAGAAAAGCAACAAAGAAAATCAAAGTAACTAAAAGCTGGTTGAGAAAATCAATAAACTTGTAGTCAGATGGGTCAGGAAAACAAGAAAGAAGAAAAAAATTACCAATATCTGGAATGAGAAATGTGACATTGCTGTAGTTGGTACAGATATTAAAAAGACAATAAGAGGATATCATGAGAAATTTGACACCAATAGGACAACTTACATGTAATGGACAAATTTTTTGAAAGACATTAGCTAACAATACTCACTCAAGAAGAGATAGATAACCTAAATGATCTTATATTTACTACAGTAATGGATTTGTCTTAAATGGCCTCTCCAAAAACCAAAGAAACAAGCAAATCTACAAGCCTAGGTGGCTTCACTAGGAAATTCACAA
>NW_012149374.1:1351926-1353969 GCF_000956105.1 Propithecus coquereli
GCAGTGAGGATTTTTTAAGACATCTTTTAGTTTTTGACAGCTCATTTAGAGGAAAAGAATAAATGAAAACAATGACCAATTCATTCAGTTGCAAGCATTTCTTGAATATGTCTGGCATCGTGCCAGGATCTAATGATACAAGAGTGAGAAGGGCAAATATAGTACTTGTACTTTAGAGCTTCGTGTACATGTGAGAGCTTATTCATAAAGATGCATCTTTTTACTTATATATCAAGGCATATCTTCATATGTATTACTTAAAAATAAATTTGACAAGTCATATATATTATGTGAATAAAACTACAAAAAAATTCACAAACCGTGCTATGTATAAATGAATAGATATATTTCTGGAAGAGAAAACTCAATATTGGAAAGACATCAATTTTTACTACATTATTCTGTACTTTTAAGAAAGTGAAAATTATCAATAGAATTTTGGGGGATTGGGGGATATTGGCAGGGTTATTTTAAAGTTCATCTGAAAACAAATTGAAGAGTGAACTAAAATACCATTTAAATTTTATTTTGATAATGGGTGTGAGTGTCCCCAGGCAAAGACCCCAGCAAAGCACCTATAGTTGAACAAGTTGAGTTTATTACCCATCATACCATGGGTGATCGTACACCCTGAGGAATGATGGGGCACCTTGCTGAGTATATATACTTCAGAGAACACATTAACAAATATTCCATGTAGAAAATATTTTATATAAAGCAGGTTAGCAAAAGAGACTTTTCCTGTTATCTAGGGGTTTGGCCTTAAGAAGCTGTGAAAAATACTTGCCATATGATCTATGCAGGATGTGCAAAGACTTTGGAAGACTGGTTTCATGACACCTAGCTTATCAATTGTCTCCAGTTTTCATAAAATAAGGCTAAGAATTTATTAAAAAGTTCAATATTGGCAAAGAATATATCCTTGGAGAGTTGTCTGAGTTCTTAAGGGGGGAGGAGGAGTGGCTCAGGGAAAGCTTTCAAAGCAATCGACATGTCCACTGGAATTTGGGGGATTTGGTGAGTAATGACTCACACCTATAAAAATTTAAAAGTTAGCAACAAGTCAGTATGAACTCTTATAGCACAGTGAGAAGAGAGAGGCTCTGCTAGGAGCAAGCTGAACCTTTACTGATAGCTGGGAGAAGGGGCATGCGGTATCTGTGAGACAGATGGTGAATCCGCAGAGGGAAACCTCTCACGCAGTGTTTTTGGGAATGCAAAAGGGTACAATCACTTTGGATGCCAATTTTGCAGTTTCTTACGAAACTAAACATACTCTTACCTTATGATCCAGCAATCATACCTCTCTGGATTTACCCAAATGAATTAAAAACTTACGTTCACACAAAATCCTGCATACAGATGTGTATAGCAGCCTTATTCATAATTGTCAACACTTGGAAGCAGCTAAAATGTCCTTCAACAAGTGAACCTATAAACCGTGGTATATCCGTACAGTAGAATATTAATCAGAGCTAAAGAGAAAGCCATGGAAGACATGGAGAAACCATAAATGCATAATATTAAGTAAAGGAGGTCAATCTGAAAAAGTTAAATATTGCTTGATTCCAAACATATGATATTCTGGAAAGGCAAAACCATGGAGACAGGAAAAAGATCAGTGGTTTCTGCAGACTTTGGGGAGGGGGAGAGATAGGAACAAATAGGTGGAACACAGGGGGTTTTAGAGCCTGTATGATACTATCATGGTGGATACATGTCATTATACATTTGTCAAAACACGTATTAATAGAATGCACAACACAAAGAGTGAACCCTAAGGCAAACTGTGGACTACGGTTGATAATGAAGTGTCAGTGTTGGTTCATCAGTTGTAAGAAATGTACCACATTGGTGGGGAATACTGATGGTGGAGAAAGCTACTTGGGAGGGGAGGGAGCATGTTGGAACCCTCTGTACTTTTCGCTCAATTTTGTTGTGAACTTAAAACTGCTTTTAAAAAATAAAGACTGTTCATTTAAAAAACATACTACATGGCCGAGCGCAATGGCTCACGCCTGTAATCCTAGCACTCTGGGAGGC
>NW_012149374.1:1356758-1367552 GCF_000956105.1 Propithecus coquereli
GCAAATTTAAACCACATGAGATATCACCACACAGCTATTAGAATGCCAAAAATTAAAAAGGTTGATTATATCAAGCGTTAGTAAGGATGCGAAGCAACTAGAACTCTCGTACGCTGTTTTGGGGAATGTAACAGTGTGGTATTTTCTTAAAATAGATAACATATGTACTATGTTTCCCAGCCATTTCACTACTGGGTATGAAATGAAACATAAATACATCCAAAATCTTGTACATAAACAAGCAGCTTATTTGTAATAATGTGAAATTGGAAACAACCTAAATGTCCATCAACAACGAATTTATAAACAAATGGTGCATATCCATGCAATGTATAAATGTATTCACACACAAACATATTCATGACAAAGTAAAGAATAAACACTCATGATACTCAAGGCAATTGCAGTCCATTTCTGTAACTGATCACATTGTCCTAGCTTGTATTTGTAGCTAATTTCTTTCACTACCATTCTGTGTTGCCTTTGCCATCAGAAAGCACCTCAGCTGGTTGTGGTTCTTTTGGTAAGATGATCCTCACCTTCATTCCTGGAGAGTCTGGGCCATTTGCAGTATTACCTAAATTGGATTGTCGTAGTTTTCTATTGACTTTACTCACAGGACGTGGTAATATTAAGAGACACCCTAATGAATCTCCTGAGTTTCAGACATTCTATTCCTTCCGTTTGTCTATTGATTCAGAGGCATGAAGAAGTCCAAGTAGCTGGGTGGCAGTCTTAACTTCCAGTTTAATGGAATCATCATTGTGTCTCTTGGCAGAAACATTCCTCCCCTTGGAACCAAGATCTATAGGCCAACAGAGCTAAAGTTGCAGGGGTAAAAAGCAAAAATGTAACTGATGGGTCAATAGGGGTAATAGTGAGTGGTGTCAGCTCCATTTCTATCTCTTAATTCCTGAACTCATGAATCCTGGCTATGGGACAAACAGTACCACGTAATGACTGCTGATTCAGAGCTTCTGCAGCCTCCTGGAGAACCTCGTCTTAGCCCTGCAATATATTGCTACCCAGCTGGTGCTATTCCTGAACTCCAAAAGCATATTCCTCTATTCTTTCAAGCCAACTGTTTCAGGATGATGGACAACATGGTAAGATCAATGAATTTCATGAGCATGAACCTATTGCTGCACTTTATTTACTGTGAAGGTTGTGCCTTGATCAGAAGCAATGCTATGTGCAATACCATGATGGTAAATAAGGCATTTTGTAATTCCAGAAATGGTAGTTTTGACAGAAGAATTGCATTCCAGGGAGGCAACTCTGTTTCTACAGTAAGTATTCATTCCAGTAAGAATGAAACACTTTCCCTTCCACGATGGAAACAATCCCATGTAATCAACCTACCATCAGGTAGCTGGCTGATCACCCCAGGGAATAATGCCATATCAGAGATTCTTTTGGCTTCTCATTGATTAGACACTCAGCAGAGGCTGCAGCCAGTTCGGCCTTGGTGGGGGTCCATGTTGCTGAGCCCATGCACAGACTTTGTCCCTGCCACCATGGCTGCTTTGTTCATGAGCCCACTGGACAATGCCAGAGGTGGCTGGGGAAAGAACCTGACTGGTATCCACAGAACAGTTCATCCTATCTGCTTGATTATTAAAATACTCCCCTGTTGAGGTCGTCATTTGGTGTGCATTCACACGGAGCATAAATATCTTCACAGTTTTTGCCCATTCAGAGAGTTCTATCCACATAGCTCTTCTACAAATTCCCTTATCACCAGTTTTCCAGTCATGTTCATTCCAAGTCCATGACCATCCAGCTATTGGCCACAGCCCACGCATCAGTATATAACTGCATGTCTGCCCATCTCTCCTTTTAAGCAAAGGACACAACCAGATGAGCTGCCTGAGATCCTGCCCACTGGGAGATTTTCCTTCACTGCTGTCCTTTCAGGGATGTCTCAGGAAAGGGCTGTAGTGTTGAGCTGGTGCTGTCTACTGTACAAAACCATCTGTAAACCAGGCCTGAGTTTTCTTCCTCTGTCAACTGGTTGTGGGGAACTCCCCATGAAACCACAGGTGCATGCTGGGAGCGAGAAGGTAGTATGGCAAGAGCAGGGACCGGAAGCATTTGGGTCACTTCTTTCTGTAATTTACTTATGCCTTCAGACCTGATTGAGGCTGATCTCATACATAAAACCTCCATTTGATGATGGAATGCTACTGCGCACACCCAAACTTCATGGCTCGGTGGGTCAGGTAACACCCAGTTCATGATGCTCAGGTGGCACAGTGACTTGGGGGCCCATGGTTAGGCAGTTAGTCTCTTCTAAGGCCCAGGAGCAGGATAAAGCTGTTTCTCCAATGGAGAGTAATTATTCGCAGAGGATAGCAGGACTTTGCTTCAAAAACCCTGAAGGCTTGCGCTGTGATTTATTTTTAGGAGGCTGTAAATGGCCGCAAATAGCAATCCTTCCTGTGATTAACAATTCAAGCCCATTGACTCTGCTGGATCATATGATCCAAGTGGAAAAGCTGCCGGCATGGCAGCCCAAACCTGTCACAGAACCTCCTCTTGTTCTAAGCCCCACATAAAGCTAGCAGATTTTCAAGTCACTCTGTAAATGGGCTGGAGTAGCACACTCAAATGAGAAATACGTTGTCTCCAAAATCCAAAGAGGCCCACTAGGCATTGTGGCTCTTTATTAGTTACAGGAGGGGCAAGATGCAACAACTTGTCTTTCACCTTAGAAAGGATCTCTCCACATACGCCACACCACTGGACCCTTAAAAATTTCACTGAAGTAGAAGGCCCCTGGATGTTTTCAGATTTGTTTTCTACCCTTAATGCAGATGTCTTACCAATAGGTCTAGAGTAGTTGCTACTTCTTGCTTACTAGGTCCAATTGGCATAATTAATGTCAGCAATGTAATGGACCAGTATGATGCCTCATGGAAAAGAAAGGTGCAAGTTACCTGTGCCTAGATAATGACATAAATCTGGAGAATTGATACACCCTTGTGGAAGGACAGTAAAGGTATATTGTTGGCCTTGCCAGTTGAAAGCAAATTGTTTCTGGTGTTCTTTACTAATAGGTATGGAGAAAAATGCATTTGTCAGATTAATAGCCACATACCAGGTACCAGGGGATGTGGTAAATTGCTCAAGCAATGACACAATTCTGGTACAGCAGCTGCTGCAATGGGAGTCACCACCTGGTTAAGCACCTGGTCACGCTTACAATAATCCACTATCGTTCTCCAAGATCCATCTCTCTTCTGCACAGGCTAAATAGGTGAGTTGAATAGGGATGTCATGGGAGTCACTATCATCCCTACATTCTTCAAGTTTTTGATGGTGGCACTAATTTTCTGTGATCCCTCCAGGAATGTGGTATTGCTTTTCGTTTATTTTTTTCTAGGCAGAGGAAATTCTAGTGGCTTCCAGTTGGCCTTTCCCACTGTAATAGCTCTCACCCCACAGTTCAGGGGAGCCAATGTGAAAATTCTGCAAGTTGTTGAGTATCTTTATTCAATTATGCATTCCACACCTGGGGAAATAGCCACAGGATGTGTTCAGGGGCCCACTGGGCCCACTGTGAGATGGACCTGAACTAAAATTCATCGATCATCTTAGCTCCTTGAGCTCTTACTCTGGCTGGAGGACCACAGTGATGTTTTGGGTTTCCTGGAATTAGTGTCAATTCAGAGCCAATGTTCAGTAGTCCCTGAAAAGTATGATTATTAATAGAATCTTTTAAGTCATTTACATAGCACTGGGGCTGGGAATTCAAATCCTAAGCTCACCCTTTCCTTTCCCCACTTTTTCCAATGAAATTAGGGGTAGTCAGCCAGTGTCATTATACTCATTAGTCTGACAAAACTGTTCAAAGGTATCCCATACATAGACATCTGGAGCCTTGCTGATAAGTATTTGATTAGGAGTAACTGACGGTGATATTCCATGTATCTCTATTGCCACATCATGCCATAAACTATCAGTACCATCTTTGCTACTGGAAATAGAGTCATTGGTGCCTTTAAATCTAATCTATCCTATTTCTGTTGGGATTCCAGGAATTTCAGAAGCAATTCATAAAACTCATCCTTAAGGTTCTCCTCCTTTAGAACCACTCTTGGCCAAAATATGTATTAATCAGGGTTCTGCAAAGAAATAGAACCAATAGGATGGGTGGTGTGGGTGGTGTGTGTGTGTGTGTGTGTGTGTGTGTGTGAGAGAGAGAGAGAGAGAGAGAGAGAGAGGGAGAGAGAGAGAGAGAGAGAGAGAGAGAGAGAGGGAGGGAGGGAGGGAGAGACTGAGATTTTAAAGAATTGACTCACACAATTGTGGAGGCTGACAATTCTAAAATCTGCAAGGTAGGCCAACAGGTTTGAGTCACAGGGAAAAACTGATGTTGCTGAGTCCAAAGGTAGTCTGCTGGCAGAATTCCCCCTTCCATGGGGGAGGTGAATCTTTTTCTATTTAGGACTTCAACTGATTTGTTGAGTCCCACCCACATTATGAAGCGTAATCTGCTTTAGTCAAAGTCTACTGATTTAAATATTGTTCTCACATAAAAATAACTTCACCGAAACAAGTAGAATAATGTACGACCAAATATCTGGGTACCGTGGCCTAGCCAAGTTGACACATAAAATTAATCTTCATAGAAGTCTCCGGGAGAGCTTAATATTCTGCTTACCGTGTTGGAGTTAGTAAACGCAAAGGCATGTTGCACAAATAAGCTGATTTTCTAGATGTATAGTGTATGTTTACAGGGAAGCACTTCATGTGTATTTTGAAGCAAATTACTTTTCTTCTTGAAAAAATGAAACTGATGTGCATTTCTTAGTCGCTTTTGTTTCTTTTTAAGTGGAGGTTTCTATCAGAAATCTAAATACATACTCCAGAAATCCAAATTCATACTCCAGAAATCCAAAATAGAAACTTGTTTTTTGTTTCATTTTCCAGTGAAGTTTTAGAAAAACAGTTATAATTATGCCGGCCTTTATTTCTCACTGTTAGCCATACCACATGCTGAATCTTGTGATTTCTTTAGTAAGACACTTTATAAAATTTTTCCATTTGCAGAGAAGGGATGGTGGTGGATGTTTTTAACTATGCCAAATCTCATTTTCCCAAATCTCAGTGACAAGTTAAATTAAAACATAGCTTTTTTCCCCCACTTTACTTTTGATCTGCTGAGTAAGCAAACATACCAATGTCTTTTGCAGAAGAAAACCCACCATGCTGATTTGAAATGACCATTTGGTATCTTTACTGCTTTGGCTAACTCAGTGTGCCCCTTGGTCTACACTTGCTGGGGTTGTCTCAGGTTTATCTTTGCTTTCTTAACTCTTGCTATTTGTGTTTCTGATTCCAAGACCTAGGCAGTGATTTGTGATCTCTCTTGACCATGAATATCTGGGTGTTCCTCATATGTAGAAGATAACACTGAGTATGGATGACAATGACTTTTTATAGTAATTTTCTATTAAACTTGTTATATTGAGATAATTACAGATTTGTATGCAGTCGTAAAAAATAAATAGAGTTCCCATGTATCCTTTACTTGGTTTCCACCCCAATGATAATATATTGAAAAACCACAGTACGACATTACAACCAAGATACAGACATGGATTCAGTTAAGATGTAGAAAATTCCAATCACTAATCCTCCCCTTAGCCACTGGCAGCCACTGGTCTGTTCTCCATTTCTATAATTTTGTCATTTTAAGAATATCATATAATAGAATTATGCAGTATATAGCCTTTGGGATTGGCTTTTTTTTTTTCAGTCAGCATAATTCTCTGGAGATTAATCTAAATTATTATATGTAACAATTTGTTCTTTTTATCTCTGAATAATATTTCTTGGCATGGATATATCATAATTTGTTTAAACATTCACTCATTGAAGGACATTATCATTTTTTCCAGTTTGAGACTATTACAATTAAAGCTGCTTCAACTTTATAAGTTTTTGCATGATGATACACTTTCATTTCTCTGGGATAAATTCCCAGAAGTGCAATTGCTGGTTTGTATGGTCGTTGAAAATTTAGTTTTTTAAAGAAACTGCCAAACTGCTCTTCAGAGTGGTCATAACATTTTACATTGCTACCAGCAATATATGGGTGACTTAGTTCCTCCACATCTTCACCAGCATTTGGTGTTGTCACTAGTGTTTATTTTATCCATTTTGATAGGCCTGTATTGATATCACATTGTAATTTTAATTTGTATTCTCTTAATGTCTAATGATGTTGATGTGTTTGTCATCTATGTATCTGCTACAGTGAAACGTCTGAACCTTCCAATCCATAAACTCTGTGTATATCTCCATTTATTTATCTCTCCTGCCTTTTTTTTTTGTTTGTTCTCCCTGTTTTTCATTTCTGTTTACATTTTGTGGCTTCCTGTGGGTTACTTGAACATTTCTTCAAATTCCATTTTTTATATGTTTTTTCAATTGATAGTGTCCTTTATGTATCTCTTGGTATTTCATTTTGTATACATAACTTATCACAGTCTTCTGGTGTCAAGGTTTTACAAGTTTGAATGAGTATAGAAACCTTCCCTCCTTTTATGTTCCTTTATCTCCTCCATTTAAATATAATTATCTGAGGCCAGATGCAGTGGCTCATGCCTGTAATCCTAGCACTCTGGGAGGCCAAGGCAGGAGGATTACTTGAGCTCAGGAGTTCAAAACCAGTCCAAGCAACATAGCGAGACCCCGTCTCCACATAAAATAAAAAAATTAGCTGGGTGTGGTTGTACACACCTGTAGCCCCAGCTACTTGGGAGGCTGAGGCAGGAGGATTGCTTGAGCCCAGGAGTTTGAGGTTGCAATGAGCTCTGATGATGCCACTGTACTCTAGCCAGGGTGACAGAGCAAGACTCTGTCTGCAATAAATAAATAAATAATTAATTAAAATGTCTAACATATACAGAATAATCAAGTGGAATTTATCCCTGAAATGCAACAATTATTCAACATATGCAAATCAATAAATGTGATACATCACATTAACAGAACGAAGGTTAAAAGCATGATAATCTCAATAAATACAGAAAAATCATTTGACAAAATTCAGCAAACATTTATTATAAAAATCTTTCAACCAAATAGGTATAGAAGGAATGCATCTCAGTATAATCAAGGGCATGTATGACAAGCTCACACCTAACATCATACTCCAGTGTGACAAATTGAAAGCTTTTTCTCTGAGGAGAGGAACAATACAAGGATACCAACTTCTATTTAACATAGTGTTGGAAGTACTAGCCAGAGCAATTAGATAAAAAAAGAAATAAAAGAGATTGAAATTGGAAAGGAAGAAGTTAAATTATCCATTTGCAAATGAATGATCTTATATATAAAACACCCTAAATACTCCAACAAAAAAATCTGTTAGAATTAATAAATGAATTTAGTAAATTTGCAGGATACAAAGTCAACGTACAAAAAAATCAGTTGTTTTTATGTATTAACAATAAACTATCTGAAAAGGAAATTAAGAAAAAATGCTGTTTATAATAACATTAACAAGAATAAAATAATTAGGAATAACTATTTTTGAGAGAAGGTCTCACTCTGTTGCCCTGGCTAGAGTGCAGTGGTGTCATCGTAGCTCACTGCAACCTCAAACTCCTGGCCTCCAATGATCCTCCTTGTTCAGCCTCCCCAACAGCTCAGACTACAAGCATGTGCCACCACATCTGGCCAATTTTTCTATTTTTTGTAGAGATGGGGTCTCGTTCTTGGTCAGGGTGGTCTCAAACTCCTGACCTCAAGCAGTCCTCCTTCATCAGCCTCCTAAAGTGTTAGGATTACAGGCATGAGCCACCATAACTAGCCAGGGATAAATTTAACCAAGGAGGTGAAAGATATGTATGCTAAAAACTATAAAACACTGATGAAAGAAATTGAAGAACATACAAATAAATGAAAAGGTGTCCTGTGTTCATAGATCAGAATAGTTAATATTGTTAAAATGTCCATTCTATCCAAAACAATCACAGATTCAATGCAATATTTATTAAAATTTCAATGACATGCTTTTCAGAAATAGAAAAAAAAAATCCCAAAATTCATGTGGAACCACAGAAGACCCTGAATAGTCAAGGCAATCTTGAGCAAGAACAAAGCTGGAGGCCTCATATCTTCTGATTTCACAATATATCACAAAGCTACTATAATCAAAATAGTATGTTGACAGCATAAAAACAGATGTATAGATCAATGAACAGAAGAGAGAATCCAAAAATAAATCTATGCTTTTATGGTCAACTGATCTTCAATAAGGATGTCAAGAACACACAACAGGAAAAGGAAGTCTCTTCGATAAATGGTGTTGGAAAAATTGAATATCCACATGTGGATGAATAAAACTGGACCTTTATCTCATGCTATATACAAACATCAACTCAAAATGGATTAAAGACTTAAACATAAGACTAACCTGAAACCATAAAACTACTAGAAGAAAACATATGACATTGGCTTGCAATGATTTTTTATATACAACACCAAAAGTATAGGCAACAAAACCAAAACTAGACAAATAGAATCACATCAAACTAAAAAGTTTTTGAAAAGAAAAAGAAAGAATTAACAGAGTGAAGAGACAACCCACAGAGTGAGGCAAAATTTTTGCAAACCATACATCTGATAAGGGGTTCATATCTAAAATATATAAGTACTCAAACAACTCCACAGCAACAAAACAAATAACATGATTAGAAAATGGGCAAAGAACCTGAATAGACATTTCTCAAGACATACAAACAGCCAAAAGGTACATAGAAAAATGTTCAAAATGACTAATTGTCGGAGAAAAGCAAATTAAAACCACGATGAGATATTTCCTCACACCTGTTGCAATAGCTATTACTAAAAAGGCAAAAGATAACAAACATTGTTCAAAATGTGGAGGAAAGGGAACCATGGTACAGTGTTGGTGGGAATGTAAATCAGTATAATTATTATGGAAACAGCATAGAGGCTCTTGAAAAATTGGATAAACAAAATGTGATATGTGTGTTTATACACACACACAATGGAATATTATTCAGCATTAAAAAAGAAGAAAATCTTGCCATTTGTGATAATATGGATGGACTTAGGGGATATTATGCTAAGTGAAGTAAACTAGATACAAAAAGACAAATAATGTATGATATTTCTATGTAAAATCTAAAAAAGTCAAACTCATAAAAGCAGGGAGCAAAATGGTAGTTTCCACATGCTGAGAGATGGGGGAAATGGGGTGATGCTGGTCAAAGGGTACAAAGTTTCTGTTCTGCAAGATGAATGAGTTCTGAAGCTCTAATATACATCATGGGAGAGCCAACCACAATTTCAAAAGACACAGTCCCCAACAGCATAATCCCAAATGTTGAAATCCCAAGAGATCAAAAATCCCTAAAGTTTAAAATCCCCCAAATCACAATTCTGAAACATCAAAATCCTGAAAATTAGTTCTGGAAAAATAATTTAAAGAGATTCTTTAGAAGATATTTGTTTACATTTTAAAAAGTGGATTTATTTAAGAAGCACATAAAAACATGACAGAACACTTCATAGGCCACTTCACACAAGAAAATAGGCAATAAAAACATACGTATTTTTGCAAGCATAAACACTCAGGTATACTAAGGAAAGTTACATGGGTATAATACTTATAAGCACACTTGTTTCATAAAAAAGGTCAGAGAGGAAAATATATAAATTCATATCATTACAGTTGGTGGTTGTGTGCACCCAACTTTATAATTGTAGTCATCTGGAATACCGTGATGAACGACCTGCCTTTTGACAACATTGATGAAAAACCATGAAGGGTTATGACTGCATCACCACTTCACCAGGCGCCCAAAGAGCTAAGATCTCAAGAAATTTCATCTTTCGCAAATACAAAGGTACAAAAAGGGTATCTCTCCATTTCCTGAGGAAGTTTCAATGTTTTTACATACATGCACAATGCTTACATACAAAATCAACATTGCGATAATACACTTTCATGGAGTCACATTTGCAAAAAAATGCATTAAAAAATTAGAGCTCTTTAAAAGTCTTTACAATTAATACCTTCAGGCTTAAAAATGCTGCCAAGATAAATACACAGCATAACAAATTGTAAAAAATAATTCTGACAATTTAAAATAGATGAAAAATGAGAAAAAAAGCTAAAAAGAAAATGTGACTTATGAAAAAGCATATTACAGGGATAGATTTTGGGAAATTGTATGGAAATAGTCCATAAGAGCTGGCCTACTTTTACAATCATTAACTATGTTTTGAAGTCTTGTATCACAATGAATAGCTGTTTTTTTTTCTTTTCTTTTAGGACTTGGCTTTCATCGGAGACTTTGCTCACATTCATTTTCTATGGGGTGCTGATTCTTTTGAAATTCTTCTATGATTCAATATACACCAACATAAGCATTCCCTGTTAAATTTTTCCGTCTTCTGTGCCATGCTTCTGTGTTGTTCTGGGTACACAGAAATCCATTGCTCATACATTCATATATAGAGCACAGATTCTGTGGAAACAATACTGGTGATTGAACAGCAACACCATTGCCTAAGTGTCTTCTTATTCTACCATGCACATAATTATTTTTGAACCAGCCGGTAGCTTTGCTGGCTTCTTTAGGCGAATGTGGCTTTAATTCACAAAGATTAAAAGCTCCTGGAATGTCATCATTTGGAAGGAATGCCAATGCAGGCAAATGATGCATTTTTAAACTGAAGTTTCCAATAATGTTGCCATATTACGTGGGCAATCCACTCATCTGAATGTTCTGCCAAAGGCATTGGGCT
>NW_012149374.1:1369277-1378262 GCF_000956105.1 Propithecus coquereli
CAGCCTCTATTTCTGCACTGTAGTGCTACTGTGGTGACTAAGTGAGCAAAGTGGCTGGAGATAGAATTCCTGAAGCTCTTTCTTTTTTGTGGAATGGGTAACAGTAAGTTAACCTTACTGAGAAATGATTATAAACCACATAAATATATCTCAATAAACCCAAAATGAATAAATGCCCAATTCAACATTCTTTTAGCCACATCCCACAAAATGCTCATAGCCACTTTGATTCCACTCATTCTAAGAGAAAATGTGATAGACGAAAAGTCACAAAGAGCCATTTGTCAGACTTTTGCGAATTTACAAACACACATGACCTTGTGCACACATTTCTTGGGCTCCTGTCAGAACTGTGGAAGGAGCTTCTACAAATGAGGGGCGCTGCAGCTTAAGCTCCATGAGTTTATAGTAAATTCATCTCTGCCACCATAAAAGTTACCATTGTAATCTTTTTAAATGTTCCATTCTGTGACATTAAATACATTCATATTGTTGTGCAACCATCGTCATGACAGATGACCGAATAAACAAAATGCCATATGTGTGTGTATATGTATATACATATACACACACACAATGGAATATGTTTCAGTCTTAATAAGGAATGAAATTTTGACACATGCCACAACATGGATGAACCTTGATGACATTACACTAAGTGAAATAAGCCAGTCACAAAAGGACAAATATTGTATGGTTCTTCTTATATGAGGTTCCTAGAGTAGAAAGGGGCAGAGTTTAAATCTGGGAAGATAAAAAGTTCTGGAGATGGACGGTGGTGATGGCTGCACAACAATATAAATGTACTTAATGCCACAGTACTGTACACTTAAAAATGGTTAAAATGGTAAGTTTTGTTACGCATATTTTACCAGAATAAAAAGTACCACCAAAATTTATAAAAGCCTAGTCAAATTGAGAGCAGTTATTATTAATATTGTTAGTAATTTGTAAACACATTTCTTGAAAATGTCAAGCCACAGAGAGATTAGATATCTTGTACAACATTATATAATTAATGAGTAGAGGGACTATGCCTCAAACCCATGTTTTCTGATCAAAAATCAAGTGTTTTTTTTTGCCTAGAAATATAAATCATTTTATAAATCTACCCCGGGACCCAGAATAATCCCAGATTTATCATGTCTAAGGTCACCGAATAAGGCAGCTGATGGTTAGATGAAGAAAATAAAATCCGTTTCCATGAATAAGTAACGTGTTTGTAAAGAACTTGCTAATTGGTAAAATCCATAATCCTCAAAGGTAATTGTTAATGACTTGATGCATAGTATTTCTTTCTCATTAAACTCTGTTGTTAGTTTTCTGGCATGATCATGATCACGTTTGTTCTCAATGTTGAGATCTGCAATTCTGGGTGTCTCTTCTTCCATCATTGCCAAAAGTGCAGAAACAGAGGAATGAATTGCCCTTGCATTTTTGCTGCATTTTAACTTAATTATGTTTAAAACAGAACACATTTATCCAAATGTGTGTGTATGTTTGTGTGTGTGTAAAGAGAGAGAGAAATGAGAGAAGGGTGAATACATGGGCCTTAGACTACATCTGGCTAGAAGAAAGTGGACAAATGATCACAGCAAGAAAGAAAACTAAGGAAATGGATTATGTTTTTCTTTCAATTATGAAGGAATATATTTTCTGAGTTTAATTGTAAATTTATGTGTTATTGATCAGTATCAGAGCTATAAGGTGTTGGCTGGGTTGCTGGGTAGATCCCCACCATCCAAATACCCGTGTGGAAAACCTCATGCTTTCCTTTGACAAAGGACATGACACAACCTAAGGCAAAATACCCTAATTGAAATAAAAGCTGTCCTGGTTAGGGATTTATTTTACACATCTATTGTTAAAATTACTAAATATTTTTCCTTAATGCAGCTATTATCTTGAGTATGAACTTCAGCCCTGATATTGTGCAATGTAATCAGGTAAAATAGACAAGAAGGAAACAAATTCAAGTCAAATCAGTTAGCAATATGGCACCACTTGGGAGAGCCTGTCAATGAATACTTAGGCAAATCAACTTTGAGTAACATATTTAGTGTCTTTTAAGGATCTCGGCCTCAGTTCCTTAGGCCAGACAGACATAGACTAGGGTCCAGAGGTCAGACAGACTCCAGGGTTAAGCAGGACTGACTCCCCATTTTATTAAAATATTGATACTCACAGTTACTCTTAAGGTCAGGGACTTAGTTATTTTCTCTCTCCAGTCTCAGTTCCAAATGAGCACTCAATATACATTTGGAAGAAAAGAGTAAGAACTTAACTTTAAAGCTGAGATATTTGTTAATGTTGGAATGGAAAATCTATGCAGGTCAAATCATGCCAAGTAATAAATAGATACAAACAAACAGGCAGGTGGCGTATCTGAAGGCTTAGAATGACTATTGAGGAAATTAAAGTTTGGAGACAAAATCAAGCCACAGGAGTTCAAGAGACCAACTTATTCATCATAACTGGGGAGCAAGTGAAGAAACTAGTTATTAGGAACCTCGTTACCAAGATCAAAAGACTCAATAGTAAGACTGACCTTGAGGTTGAATTAGTAAGTCACTGCCACAATTAAGCATTCTCCAATGCCCCTCACTTGGGGTAAAGATTAGTCCCAGAGTCTGAGTAGAAGCTGGTTCTCTTGGCGAGATTTATGTAATCATACTGAGGTTATAATTGCAGAAGTGGGGAGCTGGATGAAAAGGACATAGGCCAGAGAAGGAAAAGGCATGTGTTCTATGGTGATTTAAGTTTGTTGCAGTTGGTGTGTTATTTTTAAATTTCCAGATTTTTAAGCATGATGCTCTGCCTTTCCAGGTTGCCTGTTTTCAGATGTTAAATGAGATGGGGAGGGAGTTTGCAGCTTTAGGGAGCTTACTTTAGAGACTTAGGGAGCACATTTATCTAGAAAAAAATCTTCCAATAATAATTTGAAAAATTGAGAACATCTGGATGCCTATTTCCTTGAGTGGACTCTTAATTTTCCCTGGCTTCCCTGGAGTGCTTACTTAGCTCTACCCAAATGCCCATTCTCACATCTTCCAGCTTGCCTTTGCAAGTTTCAGCAGTGAACATAAGCCACTGAACTCGTGGGTGTTTATCCAGATCTGGAATGTGAACATGCAGAGGTTTGCTCCCAAGTCTCTTTCACTGAAATCTTTTCTGGGCATGGATTTGGGTTGAACACACAAAGTACAGATTGGCTCTCAGGGCAGAGATGCCAGGCTGAGGCTGCTGAAAGATTTAGTGTTGAGCGTTTTAGAATCCCTGAGATTTGTTGCAGAATTGTTCTAGCCCTTTCCACCGGGATGCTATGATTTATAATCTACCGATAGACAAAAGTGTTTAACTCTGTTCCCATTAATTGATTGAACAATTTGCCTTCCGCTTTGTGCGCACACCTGCTCTTGATCAAAGCTGGTTCACATTCTGCTCTTGGCTATTGTATGATGCCATATTAATGGTTTATTGGTTCCACTGTGCTTATAACGCAGCAGAGTTTATGATGTTTAATAAAATGACATGTCTAAATACTCTCTTGGCTTCAGACTGTCTTTTTATCAAATTAATATCATGATGTGGGTTTTCCTTGTACTTCAGAATTGCAGATTTCTGTGAAAGTCTGCCATACAAGACTTTAAATATTCTGACAGTATTCCTGCGATCTATGAGAGGGGGAAAAAATACTTTCTTGCTAATTGGTGTTCTTGGCCCATATGCTCCAGGCAGCTAGAGAACTCCAGTAGGATTCTCTTGGGAGGGAGGACCTAGATGAATGAAGAAAATTTTAGGCATGTCCTATGTCTCCTTCACCTTGAAATCAGGTACTTCTGAGAGAGAATGCAGAATGCTTCACCCTAAGGAGTACTCAGGGAGGTGAATACTTCTTTTCAAGACCAAGGAGGACAGTTTCTGTGGTTGGGATATGGTTTGTTTGGCCCTGCCAAGTCTTAGGTTGAAATTTGATCCCCAGGGTTGGAGATGGGGCCTAATGGGAGGTGTTTGGGTCAAGGGTGGGTCCCTCGCCAATGGCTTGGTGCCATCTTTGCAGTGATGAATGGGTTTTCACTCTGTTGGTTCCTGTGAGAGTTCCCTAGAGAGCTGGTTGTTAAAAAGAGCCCAGAACCTTCCACCTCTCTCTCACCTCCTCTCTCATCATGTGATCTCTGCACACACCAGCTCCCCTTCACCTTCTGCCATGAATCGAAGCAGCCTGAGGCCCTCCCAGAAGCAAGTGCTGGCGCCATGCTTCTTATACAGCCTGCAGAACCGTGAGCCAAATAAACTTCATTTCTCCATCAATAACCCATCCCTCAGGTATTCTTTTATACCAACACAAATGGACTAAGACACCAGTAAACCTATGAAAATACAAAGCAAAAAGAAGTCCCATGGTAGCTGAGTTAGGTTGGAATATCTTTTCTTAGGGTTTTTATTAGAAGTTACTCAAGTGGTGGAAATCTCCACTTATCAAGTTTATGATATTTATCACTATGCTGTTCTACATCTAGTAATGCTAACATTTACTGAAGTCTTTCTATAGACCATATATCGTATTAAGAGTTAAAAGCATGGGTTCTGGAACCAGGCTATTTGAGTTAAAATTCAAATAGCAGATCTTAGGTAAGCTAAGCCTCAGATTCCTCTGTAAATTGGGTACAATATCTAGTTAGGTTGTTGTGAGGTTTAAACAAGCTGAAGTTAGTAAAGCTCTTAGCATAGTACTTGACATTTAAAAACACTCTGCACCTGAGAGCCAATCTAGCCTAGCCAGAGTGGAGAGATTGCTATGGTTGTTTGCTTGCTTGCTAGATTAATTAATTGATTCATGTATTTACTTGTGATGCTAAAAAGAGAAGTGGACATTGAACCCAACAATGGAGCATGATAGTTGACAATTAAGTGATGGTAATGGAAGCCCAATTAGAAAGGAAACTGAGAGATTTAAGATGGTTCCAGAGAAAGCAAAACATATGATCAAGGGTTTCAGCAACTAAGTGGAGAAGAGAAACAGGGTCTTCACTGCAGAGAGATATAAACTGAAGTGCAAGCATTTTCTTTTTATTCTTAAGATGGAGCATATTTAGGTATGTTTCATATTGATGAAAAAGATCCAGACCAATGCATTTCCTCCAAACACTACCCAACAATAGCAGTTCATGATACAAACATTTTGCAATGTCTTCTCTCATGCTGGGTATTCAAATGAAAAATGAAATTTATTTAATGGGTGAAAAGTGGTATACTAATGACTTTTACATTGCAATTATTTCCTTATCTGTGAGGCTCAATTTATTTTTGTGTTTGTTAGACATGTATCACTGTATTGAAAATTGTGCACGTTCTTTGCTTTCGTATGGTGGCTTTTGAGTGTTTTCATTCCTTTTTTAATGTATTCTTTAAGGATTTGGAGTTTTTCACCAATTTTGTCATTTTTGTTGAGTTCATTTATGTAAGTATCAATGTATCTGAGAGGACTGCATTAACAATATACATCTTGTGTAGCACAATCTATCCATGGGGTCATATTGCATTCCACTAATTGCATCAAAAATATAGAAAGTTCTGCGTGATTTGGCTAAATAAATCGTCTTTTATACATACAAAAAAATACTCTGCAAGTGTTAGCAGTTATTATTATCACAATAAGATTAACATGTAGATATCTTAACCCTGTTTTATAGATAAAAGGCATGGTAGCTAGTACATAGAAGGGGGGAAGATGGAAGGAATTAATATATAGCAGTGGAAGTTTCCTTGGTGACTGATTAGGTCACATTAATTGTTCAGTACATGTCATCAATGAGGTCAGTCAACTAGGTTATGTGGCCAAAGATTACATTCCTAACCTTAGCAAAAAGCCCTGAAAATCTGTGCTTGAGGGAGAAAGGAGATTAGGTCATCATCAGTGGAAAAACAAACTATGCAAAGCAAAGACTGTGCTAATGAGAATTATGTTCATCTACAAAGAACTTCATGCTTTTAAATTGTAAGAATATAATGGCAAAACAAACAACCAAAAGAAGAGCATGGATAATGTCAAGCACTTGTGTTTCCTTCTTTCTGGAGTATTCTTACCCTTGCTCTCCAAATGACTGATCCTTATTTATCTGTAGCTAAAATGTCACTTCATCAAACGGGTCTTATCTGACTTTCTTTTTAAAGTTTACTTCCCCTTTTCAGTGGCTCCATTAGTCCACATGGTGCCTTTGGGCAAATAGAAAAAACAAGCAACACTTCCTCAAAACTCCTTACATCTGTCAGAAAATGATCTTAATATACCAATTTGTTTGAACAAGACACTTTACTGCCATCTGCCGGAAATTTTTTGCAATAAATATACAAATCTGCAGTGTCCATGACATAAATGGCGCCTCCGTGCATGACTGCACCCAGTATTCCTACAACCTTAACCCTTTCGCACAGCACCCAGTTCATTTCATTCACAGGATTTATTGCATGCTGAACTGATTCATTGTTTATTTATGTCTTATTCATGTCTATTCCTATATCACTTTAGAAGATTTAGGAGGGCAGGGACTGTGTCTATCGTATTCACTGCTATATCCTCGGTACCCCAAACTGTGCTATTTCATTGAGGGTACTCAAAATATATTTGTTAAATGAATGAATAAATGATAATATAAATGCTTATACTGTTTAATCTTTTGGTCCAACTTATCCATTCATATAGCTGAATGTGGTGTAGATTTAAAGCCTAGTTGGCCATAACAGTATAAAGCATGGTGTCCTGTATGGAGAAGAAAATTGATAACTCTGTGTTGATGGAAATGGAAATCATTTTTCCAGGATCTGCAAGGATTATGTATCATACAAAACATGGATCTTGCTGTCGTACAATTAAAATCTAGCATGAACAATCACAACAACTACTTAATTCTTTTCAGTTCTCAGGATAAGAATGGGGATATTGGAAAACTGTAATTATAAGAGTAGTTTTTAAATTCTTGCTTTGATGGGAATTTGGTTTTGGAAGTAAAGACCTACAGCGTTTTGAGCTTACCCTTTGGCTGTGAATAAGGCTTCTCACCTTTTTTGGGTTTCAGTTTATTCATTTATAAAAGAAGATATTTGGATGAGAACCCTCAACATTTTTTAAATTAAATACCAAAACGGCCTCCACACACGCCCTGAGTTGAGAACCCTGCTCAAGAATGTCTCTATAAGACCTCTTTAGACCATAATCCATAATAGTCTCTGATCGTTTTTGCATCTGTTAAAGGGAAGTGATTTTGCATGTTTTTCCCCATCTCGTTATGAATTTGGTAGGTATTATGGAATGACATGATAGTGTATGCTAGCAATCTTGAGCTTCTATGGCTAATTTAACTAACACAGTAATTTCCAATCCTGATTTGTCGATTGCGTCAAATAAGAGCATCGGCCTCCTTTTCCTTGTGACATTAATGAAATGATCAACTCATGCTTAGATGAGTAAAAGATGATTGTAAATTTGTAATTTGAAGCACGGAGAACTACATTAGTCAGGATCTATTCAGAAAACCGTATTTAGAGTATTTAGAACAGAAAGATGTAAATGCAGGAAATTGGTTGTATAGATGATAGAATAGAGGACTTGAGAAGACAAAAACTGGCAGGAAGGCCACTCAGAAGGAAGTTAGGAAGAAAAGAGGCGAGGGGAAGAGGTGTTACTAGAGCCAAGGATCGGGAGTCCCAGCAGAAGCTTCAAACCGTGATGGATTTGTTGGGTGGAAGTTGGAATGATGAAGGAGATGCATCTGCTTCTAAAGATGCCTGAAGCAGAAAGGGAAGGGGAGACATAACCTGAATATTCATTCTCTTCTTCCTACCCTTCAGTCTTTTGCCAGGCTCTCCCCCTGACTGAATACACCTGGAACAAGCCTTCTGCATTCTTTGAAGTGCAGAGCAGAGCAGGGGAGGCACAGGCAACGTATCTGAGGGCAAACAGGCCTGGGGCTGGCACAAATGTCTCTCAGCCACTATCTGATAAAGCAGCACCCCAGCATATAAGAAATTCATAGAGAATAGACTTTGTCTATATAGAAAAAAATGTGCTTCCCCAAGTTATCATTGTATTGTGATTACATCTGACACCAGAGCTAGATAATCAAAATATATAGACCTTGACTATTACAGTGATCAAAATTGCTGAATTCTTGTACTTTCAACTCAATCAACTGCTGTAGGGCCAATCACTAAGAGGGTTAAAAACATGAAATTGATCACGCCATAGTCAATTCATACCATCGTATAGACCTGACGTATATTTGGATGAGGGCTAACCATCTGAAAAGATTTAAAAAAATTCAAAATGTCCTCGAAAATACTTGGATGGATGGATGGAGTTCAATAGTGAAAAGTACAACATTGAACTGTGCACAGAAAGAAAAAAAAATGAAGTCAGAACAGGAAGCGTTATAAGGCAAACATCTTAAAAGGGGAAAGGGAGTGGCATCTGCCTAACCTAACAAGGAAATTAATATAAAAGGCACTATGGTAATTTATGAACTATCAACTCTTTGAATGAAAGTTTAAAATGAGAATTGGAACAAACAGGCCTGGAATCCTACCTGGCCTTGGCTTCAACTTCAGCTGTTGAAATTTCACCTAGCTTTCAGGGTATATTTCAATACCATACTCCCATGGGCTTTCTTTCTTCCCACCGTCAATTGAAACTTATCCTACAGCAATTTATTTGTATTTATCTCAGGACATTTATTATATCAGACCTTTCAATAATGCTATTATGGGCTTGTGATCTCTTAGATACTGTCAGCTTCTTGAGTAAAGAACTTGGGGTAATTCACTTTGGCGTCTATCACGCCACTAATGCAGTAAGTTCTCCATAAATTTTTGCTCGATTCCCTATAAGATTATATGTTCATCATTCATTCATTCCATAGGTATTTAAACATTTACGATTGTCTCTCACACTAGACACCCATACATGGAGCGTTGGGATGACTTTTAGCT
>NW_012149374.1:1382977-1384565 GCF_000956105.1 Propithecus coquereli
CACGTAAAGAGGCAGCTGCTACATCATTTTACGGTTTGTCATGATTTTACGTGGTAAACCAGCTGTCTTTCTATCCCCCAATGCTTACAAAAAAGCTGAAAAACTCAGACTTTTATGTTAGATACTCAGAATATGAAATATTTAAAACTAATTTAAAATTAAAAAAAAACCCCAAACTACTCCCACCACACTAGTATAAAACAGATAAAAAGAAAATAAAATAAAGCCCCAAACTAAGACACCCAGACTGTATCTGGCCCATAAGCTACACATTTTATGTATTAATTTATTTGACTCTTAATCACTCTGAGCATCTTTTTACCAGATAGGGTCCCAACACGCCCCCGCCCTGCCCGTGTCCTCAGCCTGGCACCCATGTTACGCCGCTGCCCCATAACTCTGGATTGTGTTTGCAGAGCCAAGCACCCTTCTTGCTCATTCTCAGAGTTCCAGAATCAGCAAAAGTAATTTTCAAAGGAGAATGAATGAAGGAGCACATACATTTTCATCATGTGAGCCATGGAATGCCAATTTCAAAGCTGTTCAATTTTCACATTGTTACAGTGGACCTAACACAGTCAGAGTAGAAAGGTTTCGGGTGATCTTTGCGAGTGTGACCTAGTGAGCAATTCTTTGATGAAGAGTCTGGCACACATAGCGTCTAACCTTGTCTCTGACACTTCTTAGCAGCATGAGCTTATTCAAGTCCCTTAGATCCCTTTAGTTTTTATTTTCTCATATGCGAAATGGAGATACTAATACAGGATTTTTTATAGGGATTAAATGGGACAGTATGTAAGAAAGAACCATGAAAACTATTAAGTGTTATTGAAACGTAGAGCTTTATCATGACTGGTGCTTCTAATATTTAAATCTGAACTTGCCTTGAAATTTCTTTTGTTTTGTTGAAATTCCTTATTTTTTATAATCTCATAGCATGGAATTAACAAAAGGCCATGTAAAAAGGGGACAACTAAATTGCAAAAAAGAGTCATATTTTAATTAAATATATTGATCTGATACAATATCTTCTTCAATTTTTTATTCTTAAAGTAGATATTTATTGAATGGGTACAATAGGCCAGATATTGTTCTAGGTACTGGGTATACAGGGATGAACAAGCGGGGCAAAGAGCCTGCCCTCATGGAACTTAGATTTCTAATTAGGGAAACATTATAAACACATAAGCAAATAGATACATAACTAATGTGGTTTAAGTACTCCAGGGTAAAATGAAGCAGGGTATGGAAATAGAAAGTGGCAATAGAAGAGAGAGGTGCTCTTTTGAATAGCACGGTCAGGGAAAGGCTCTCAGAACAAGTGACATTGGAGCAGACACATGACTGCATTACAGGAATAAACCCTGCAGGTACACGGAGGAACTGTCCCAGGTAGAGAAAGTAACAAGTGCAAATTCTCAAAACCAGGAATAAACAGAAAGAAAAAAAAAAACCCACTGTTACTAGAACAAAGTGAAAGAACAGAAAGAGATAGGAGATAAGGTATGAGAGTTGGGAAGTGCTGGATTGTGAAGTCCTGTGGATCACAGTATGGGGCGTGGTCACATGTGTGGATTTTGTTCTATCA
>NW_012149374.1:1384899-1387618 GCF_000956105.1 Propithecus coquereli
TCTCATAGATAAAACTGGCTATACATTTTTATTCCTTCAAATTTCCAAATTGTTAATCCATCACCACAAAATCTCTACAGAATTTTACCGATTTCTCATTCCCCTAAAAGAGGTTCTCAGTGAGGGCTCTCCTTAGCCCATGCCCAGAATTGACAAATGCCCCTAGATGAAGAATAAAGGCTGGATGTGGTCATCTCATCTTGGAAATACTCTCTTCTTCTGAAGTTTTAGGCCGTCATTGCTTTCATAGCTCTTGATGCCTAAAAAATATGTGGTGTTTTTTGGTAATATATCTGACTTTTTCTGGTTGTTATTGCAAAAGCACTGGCTTGCCATCACCTACTGCATTCTATCTGTGTGCAGAAGTCTAGTCTGCATTAGCTTTTCAAACAGATGGTAGTCTTCAACCTGCCTGGAGTCAGGGTTCTGAAAGGCTCAAAAATGTTCATTTTGTCTTTTTTATGTATATAAATATCAACCATTCATTGATTCTTTTTTTATTCAGAAAATAGTGACTGCTGACTGTAGGTGTATGTTAGTCGTAGTGCTTTCATAAATTCCCAAGCTGAGTTGGGATAAGAATTGCCTTTGTTCTTGTTTAAAACACAGATTAAAGAGGGTCAAGCTTGGAGATGCTTCTGAATGTGTGTGTCTTGGGAATCTGTAATTTTAATGTACTCCCCAGGCAATTCTGTCACAGCCCATCCACAGGAAGGCATTCGGAAACCACTGAACTAGGAATGAAGTGATTAAAAAGTAATGTTCTGAGTCACTATTTTTATGATGAAATGCAGGAAATTTCATGGACTGTAAATAGGGAGAAGATCAATTTTCAGTTCCCACTCCTAGGAGGTATAGAAATATAGATCTCTGAAAGAAAGTTTAAAACCATTTAGAAACATCACAGCACATAAAAGAAAGTAGAGATGACAGAAAGAACGTAATGGCCAGAGATAAAGAACGCTGATCCTACACGTAGAACACTTTCTTTCACTGAGGCCAGGGTGAGTTCTCCTGCAGGCTGGAAAGCCATTACTGGGAGTATTTAGAAAAGTCCAAGAACTCTGTGTGATTACTTAATAAGGGCCCTGACATAAAAAACAAATACTTCCTAGCAGAACAGATTTGTGGGACAAGAGCAATGCACTGGACTAAACCTGCTCTCATAGCCCTGCTATCAGATATTATTATAATCACTCTTTTCATGAAAAGGAACTAGCATCTGATGTCAAAACCATAATTCTTTTCTGTAAGTAATTATATAGAGGGAAATCTGTTTATAAGAGAGCTCATTTAACGATATAGTTTTGGTTATTTTCAATACATCATTCTATAGTCTTCATAGTTTCAAATTCTAAAAAAATCCTTGTAAACATTCTTTTTAAAAAACACACTTTTACTAGGTGGTGCTTCCCTACTTACTGAAATCAAGCGTTTGACACTCAGAAATTGCAAAAAAGGTAAGTCGAGGCAATGTTTACCAAATTCTCTCTAAATGAAGCTTATTCTATTCATATGTATGTGCCACATATTAGGCGACACGCTGTGGATGCAATCACTGATCCCCTGGGCGCAGGGTGAAAACAACCATACTCGATACAATGTAACAATTCAACGCTGAGTTGAGCCTATTCCAGGTCTTCTAAATGCAGCTGTAACAGAAGTGACCCTGCTTCTTTGGGGAAGGAGCAGTGACAGGATTCTTTCCATACTTCTTTCTTGTGAGGAAGAGAGTAGAAATCCCTTCTTACTGCAAGCATCATTCTTCTCCCTTTACAATGCCCAGTGACCAGGGCATTGTAAAGTAGTGTGGGGACTGTCACAAGATCACCATATCCAGTACTGTCTTTGGTTAAAATGCCCCAGGGTCTCTCCCTTTCTCTCTCTTATTTTCCATTTTCTTATAGCTCTGCTCTATGGGATACCTACAGAAACAGTTGATCTGTATTTTAGGCAGTGTGTTCCACCCATCACAAACAAGGTATCATACAGTACTGTTATCGAAAGCTCGGCACTTATCTTCAAGGCTGCATCAGAGGAAGGAGGACAAATGGTTTGAAGAGAAGGAAAGAGTTTACAACTTTGTCGGCAAAGGAGGAAAAACGGTAGACCTTCTCATCTCAAAATCCAAATTTCCTGAACATAAGCAGAAATACAGAGCTTTCAGAGGGAGGTCCTTCAGTTCTTGGCTATTGTGGTTAACTCTTCTAATCATCCCATCTCTGCCAAAGACAAAGCCTGTGATCTCCACCCACCTGGGCCTACCTGGGGGCTGGTACCTGAGGGCCTGGGACTGCTGAGCTATCTCCTGTAACACAAAGAACAAAAAAACATTACCTTGCCCCTCCCAACCACTGGCCTGTGGCAGAGATAAAGGTTTTAGTTCTCAAAAAGGAGTGGAGGATGTTTTAAAGAGACAGAAAATATTTTTGCCATTTTTTTTTTCAGGCCATTCCTTCTGTGACAGTACCTCTGAAGATCTTCCAAGACTTTATGAGAAACTGTTGGGGAAGGAACGAAGCAAGAAGGAAGGAAGGAAGGAAGTCATAGGAAATACCTTTGGCTCATATACTGAGGCAGCAGATTACCTGGACATCAGCCTTGCTGGCAAGCTGCTCTGTTGGCTACACATCCAGCCTTGCTAAAATGCGTTTATTAAGAACACACTCTTTTCAAGGAGGCTTTTTTGTTGTTGTTTTTTCCAAATGAAAAATATTTA
>NW_012149374.1:1390003-1407257 GCF_000956105.1 Propithecus coquereli
ACAGAGACCACAGACAACTCACTGGGGTACTTTTCTTTCCCCATAAAGATGAACAGAGAAATAGGCAGTGCCTAAAAGGGCAGGTGGGATTTACTGCCCTTCTATCAACATGGACACAGAGTAAGGAGAAGAAAAAGGACACTAAACTGAGGATGTGATGCAATTGATGAGCAAGCGCTATAACTGAAATCTCAGAACACACGGTCCATGGTTTCGTGAGACGATGTTTATAAGCAAATGGGATCTATGATCTATTCCACTTTAAACCTAAATGGGACATTTGAGAGCTTCCTCCATAGTCAGGCGATCTGCAACATAAGGACATTTAAATGAGGTTCAAGGGACTGCTTGTTTCAAAAGCATTTGGCCTTTCTCTGTTAAATATGATGTTAGTTGTACGTTTTCGTAGATGGCCTTTTTCAGGTTGAGGAAATCCCCTTCTATAGCCATCTTGCTGAGAGGTTTTATCTTAAAACGGTGTTGGATTCGTTTAAATACTTTTCATTCATCTATTGAGGTAATTGTATGGTTTTGCTCTTTTAGTTTTAATATGGTGAATTACAATAGTCCCTCCCTCTCCACGGCTTCCCTGTCTGTGGCTTCAGTTACCTGCAGTCCACTGTGGTCTGAAAATAGTAAATGGAAAGTTACAGAAATAACAAATTTGTAAGTTTTAAATATTGTGCCATTCTGAGTAGCATGATGAGCTCTCAGGTTGTCCAGTTCTGTCCCGCCCTGGGTATGAATTCTCCTTTTGTTCACTGGATCCACGCTGTCTACACCCCACACCTGTCAATCACTTAGGAGTCCTCTCTGTTATCAAATCCACTGTTGTCGTATTCAGTGCTTGTGTTCAAGTCACCCTTATTTTGCTTAATAATTGCCCCAAAGCATAAGAGTAGTGATGTTAGCCATTGGGATTAGCCAAAGAGAAGCCATTAAGTGCTTCCATTAATTGAAAAGGGGAAAATTCTTGACTTAAAGAAAGAAAAAGAAATAGTATGCTGAGGTTGCTAAGATCTATGGTAATAAAGAATCTTGTATCCATGAAATTGTTAAGAAGGAAAAAGAAATTCATGCTAGCTTTGCTGTCACATCTCAAATTGCAAAAGTTATGGCCACAGTACACGATATGTGTAAGATGGAAAAGGCATTAAATTTGTGGGTGGAAGACACAAACAGAAAAGTGTTCTCACTGATCACAATCAGGTTCCAGTACTATCCACAGTTCCAGGCATCCACTGGGGATCTTGGAATGTATAGCCAGTGGCTAAGGAGGACCACTGTACATTGACTGACTTTCAAATGTTAAAGCAACCTTGCATTCCTGAGATAAACTCCATTTGGACATAATGTATTATCATGTTTATGTACTGTTGAATTTGATTTGGTAACATTTTAACTATTTTTGCATTTATTTTTATGAGGGGTTTGGTAGGCAGTTTTTGTTTTTCTCTTGTAATATTTTGTCTAGACCTGCTATCAGAGAGCAGTAACTTTATAGAATGAATTAGAAATTATCTTTTTAACATTTTTTTTCTGAAAGATTTTATGTAGAATTGGCATGATTCTTCAATGCTTGGTGGAATTCTCTGGTGAAGCTATCTGTGACTGGAGTTTTCTCTCTGTGAAGATTCTTAATATAAATTCAATTTTTAAAATAGACATAGAGCTATTCAAGCTATCCATTTCTTCTTGAGTCAGCTTTGCTAGTTTATATTGTTTCCCACCATTTGCTATTTAAGTTGTCAAATTTATTGGCATATATTTTTTCATAGTATTCCCTTAGTGTCATCTTAATATCTAAAGGATCTGTAGTAATGTCACCTTTCTCATTCCTGATATTGACAACTTACAGCTTCTCCCTTTTTCTTGATCACTCCAGCTAGAGGTTCATCATTTTTACTGATCTTCTCAAATAACTAACTTTTAGTTTCATTGACTTTCTGTAATGTTTTCTATTTTCTGTTATGCTGATTTTTGCTTATACCTTTATTATTTCCTTTCTTCTGTTTACTTTAGGTTGAATTTGCCCTTTTTAAATAACTTTTTTTTTTTACTGTGGAATCTGAGGCAGTTAGATTGAGACTTTTCTTCTTTTCTAAAATAATTGTGATGCTGTAAACTTCCAAGTACTATTTCATATAGATCCCACAGATTTTGGTATGTTGTATTTTCATTTTCACTCACGGAAAAATGCTTTCTAATTTCCCTACTAATTCCTTTTTTGACTGACAGATTATCCATTTTCCAAATATTTGGGGATTTCCCAGATATTGTTCTGTTATTTATGTCTAATTTAACTCCAGTTTGGTTAGCTCCATTTGTAAGCAAGTAATTCGAGGCTCAGAGAATGTGCTATAATGTCTTCTTTTTGTCTCTATAGATCTATTCTTTTCTCTCCATTTTAATTTGTGCCTTGGGAGGCTACCTGTATTGAAGCAATGGACTCTCCTTTGTCCTTGCATTTGCTTTTGTTTTCCTTTTAGTTCTTCAACAGGAGGACCACCAGGACACTGGAGAAAAGTAGACATACGTGGCCACGACCCCAATTCTTCCATTATCCTCCGTATAGGGACACTATGCCTAGATGCCTCCCTTGAGCAAAGATTAGTCAACATGTTCTATAAATCTTTCTCTGCTTTTGATTTATGATGACTGTGCTCTTTTCTTGCCTGTTAGGACTAGTCAGGGAATCAACCCTACAATTACTAGCCCCTAGGTACTGTGCTGTCTCTTAAGGGTTATAAATAGTCACTTTATTAAATTTCCTCAAACTATTCCAGTTTGAGTATGCCATTTGCTTCCTCCTCAGACCCTGACTGATATAGAAAGGATTGTTCAGAGTGGTAGAGCTGTTCTCAGGGAGATTTTAATCTAACAGGAGAAACATATATTCTATAACCTAATGTTAATTATCTTTAATGTATCAAATGAATGAAACAGACATTAATCACTATAGGTATTCCAGTGTAGGGAAAAGGATTCCAAATTACAAATCCAGTCTAAATCCCTGGTCTTATTTTGGAGTATCTTTTTATATTTCCTGAGAAGAAAAAGGTCTAATCCAAATTGTGAACTAGATTTTAAGAAGATTTCCCACATGAAGTAGAATTCAACAAAGCAGTTGCAACATGGAATATATTTGAATAGGCAGAGACGTGGCATGAAGTCATAGGCTAACTTGAGATTGCTCTGTGAATGTTCGATGTATATGCCTTGTTTTCCCAAACCTGTGCGTTTTCTGGAGGCTTGTAATGGCGCTATGTGACTTATTTGCTCCATCAGAGGATGGGGCGAGCCTGCTGGAAAAGGCAGCCACTGAAATTAGTGCTAGGGTAGGATGTTTTGGCAGTGCTTCTAGGGAATGGGATCAAAATTATCCTGAATAATAGAATGTAAACAAAGAGAAATTACAATTTCAGTTAATACAAAGAGTCAAGTAAAGTATATGAGCAGGGATATCAACTTCATATTCAAGACGAGTAGTTGAGTCAACAAACAGGAGACAAAGCATTCGGTAAGAGCCCAGAAGATCAGTAATAGATTAGAAAATCCCTGTACTTTTACAGGGTGCAGAGAATCAAAAGAATTCAGGACACAGGTGGTGAGAAAGAAAAACTTTTGGGTACTTAATATTGCAGGGTACCACCCAGGAAGCCTTAAAGTGACACTTTGATAAATGTCAATGGAGTAGGTGAAGAAACGGTTACGTAAACGTTTCCACAGACAACATGTAAACTTCTGCCCACAGAGCACTTACGGGCTGCAAAGAATTAACGTGCACAGGCTCTCAGATGTTGCCACTACAAGGAGCTACGTTTCAAGCATGAATGGAGAGACATGTATGTCAGCGATGGATTGTTATCTTGGAAATGTGCTGAAATGTGGACCCAAGGAAACAAGTTGTGACTTTATTAACCACTCTGAGGTAAAAGCAGACCAGAATATATGAATATTTCAGGTAAGCTAATAGTTTTAAAATTCATTTGACTTTTTTTTTTTTTTTTTTTTAAGGATTCCTGGCTGCTAGAATCAGTGCTCAACTTTTTCTTTTTGCCTCTTGGACTTCAACTTTGGTCTCAAACTGCATGTCCCACTCACCAATGCAAAAGCTTCCAGTTGACCAGACGCCGCCTTCTTGAAAGGGAAATTACCACTGTCTGGTGTGGTTCGGGCATGTCCCTGAGTGACCTTAATGTGCCTCATTTTGACATGCACCCACTTCCTGAAAAGAAAGACTTCTGAAACCTTGTTCTTAGTGAAGTCAAACGGGGGAGCTTTGAAATACCGCTTTAATAAATACAAATTGATTATGCAAATGACATTAGACCAATTACATCTTGCATACATTATGAACAACTATTTTTCTGTTTTATCTTTATGATTCCTTCTTCCACATTGATCTGCTATGTCCCTTTTGTCATCTTTCAAAATTCCATGTATGTGTTGGTCTTTTTATGAGCTCTCCATTTTACGCCATTTGCCAATTTGTCTGTTACTGTATTAGTACACAGTCCTACATAGTGTAGTTTGATCATGAATCCCGCTATATGGCAAAATGTGTCTCTTGCCTTATCTGTCTTTAGACATGTCCTTTCTGTCGTTGACCTTTTAGACTTCATGGAAATTGAAGAATTAGCCTCATTAAAAGTCCAACTGGGGCTTTGGAGATGCATTGAATCTATGGATTAATCTGGTGTGAATTGACATCTCCATGATAAGTTTCTATCACAGACACAATCTTCCCTCCAGTTGTTAAGGCCTTCTTGAATGTCTCTCAGTGAAATTTTATAATTTTTTGCTCTCAGCCCTTACACCTTTTGGTTAGTGTTATTTATAAATATTCTGTAGAATTTCTTGCTATGTGAATTACATCTTTATTTGAATATTTACATTTTTTTATTTGTTACTGATGTACAGAAATACATTAGGCATTTATATATTGTCCTTTTAAAATTGCACAATTCTCCCATTATTTATAATAATTTTTATTTAATATAATCTGTAACATATTTATATAACAATTCTCTGTTGATTTTTTAGGGCTACGTAAACAGTTATATCATCTGCAAATAATGACAGTTTCATTTCTTGTTTTCCAAGTCTTATACCTTAACATCTTATCTTATTCCACTGGCTAGGAAATTGGATATCAATTTCACGCCATGCAAAACAAAGAACTTCAGATGCAATGAAGACTTAAATATCGAAAGTAAAATTTTAACATTTTGGTAGATAATATAGATAATGTAGGGGTAGGAAACTTTCTTAAACAAGATATCAAAAGTAATAATCTTCAAGGGAATGATAGATAAACTTGTATATACTAAAATAAAAACCCCTGCTAATTAAAAGACAGCTTGAAGAAAATAGGAAAAAATACAAGCTGTAAATAGGAAAGAGTATACTTGCAACACATAAATCGGCAAAGTATACTCATTGTATCTTTAGGGGTTAAAGGATTTCTACAATATAATATTAAAATGAGAAAATTGTCATTACACAGAAGAGAAAATATTTATGACCAATAACCATATTTGGAAATATTCAACTTCATTACCAATGAGGAAAATGAAAAATAAGACCTTAATGATGTAACACCTTTACTCATTCCATTAATAGAAATTTTAGATGTCTAAAGGAATTAAAAAGTATGCAGATCAATAGGAACTCTTATTAATTGCTGGTAGGAGTATAAATTGGCAAATTATCTTTGGAAAATAAGGTACAGTTGGCCCTCCATACCCGTGGGTTCTGCATCCATGGATTCAACCAACCACAGATCAAAAGTATTTGAAAAAAAAAAAGATGGTTGTATATGTACCGAATATGTACAAACTTTTATTTTCTTGTCATTAACCTCTAAAAAATAGAGTATAACAACTATTTACATAGCATTTACATTGCGTTAGGTATTATAAGTAATTGAGAAATGATTTAAAGTATTGTATATGAGAAGATTGCATAGGTTATATGCAAATACTACACCATTTTATATAAGGGACTTGAGCATCCATGAATTTTGGTATCTGCAGTGAGGTCTTGAACCAGTCCCCTATAGACACTGGGGGACAACTCTATTGTCTTGGAAAGTTGAATAGTTTTGTGTCTTAAAACCCAGCAATTCAACTTTTTGGTTTATACTCAAGAGAAATAATTGCACAGAATCACCAGAAGACATGGAAAAAACCTTTTATATCACCATTATTCATAATAGTGCAAACCTGGAAACAAACTCAAAATAATGAAGAAACAAATTATTATATAGTTAAATAATATAATTTTATATTAAAATAGAACATTGAGCTGAAGCAACCTCATGTATTCACTACAACTTGAATGAATCTTATTAACTTACTGGAAATGAAAATCAAATCCTAGAGAATTATGTATAGCACAATATTCTTTTAAAAATTCAAAAACAAGTAAAATAATTAATATATTATTTGGACATATGTATATATTTCTAAAGCTGTTACATACTAAAGGGAATACATAACATAAAATGTGGGATTGTATTTATTTTAGGTTGGAAGGGGAGACAGGGAACAGGATGGGAGGAGCATATACATAGATAAATATCATTGTCAGAGTTGTAATTATTGGGTTGCATGGTACATTTTTGAGTGTTTATTGTAGTATTAAAATTAACAAATTAAATAAATTTACATCATGCATGAATCATTGATGATAGGTTATCATGCACCGAGGATTTAATAAATCCAATTCTATACACCTGAGGTTCTTTCAGATAATATATTAATATAACAAGAACACACGTGAGCTGGGATTAACCACTGTGCAGGATGTCTCTGGGAGTAGAGTGCAAGAATGAAGAGAAAAGATAAATACGTTAGTGACAAGTACCATGAAACTGCACCAATAGTGGGATAAATACACTTCTCAAGCAAACCGAGGGATGTGGCTTACTTAGTCACTGTTGGGGTAAGATTAGCCAAAATGATCTATTTCCTATTTAAAAGCTCACAGAATTTGACTATGAATATAGACCTTAGATTTCATCTACTCCAGTGATTCAAAAAATTCTTTGATATTTCTTTATAGCTGTTGGAATTATGTGACCTTTTGTTTTAAGACAGCTATTATGGCCCTCAGCTTCTCCCTACCCCCACCCCAGTCCAAGGTTTATGTCTTATGGAGATATATCATTTAACTAAGGAACGTGATGGTGCTGCCTTATGGATTCCCTACTGAATTTCATCAGTAAGGCTGTAACCCACGTGTTTTCACCCTTAACGTGCAACGCCGCCTTTCCTACCCAGAACCCTAAACTACTAGTCAAAGCCATGCCAGTAGGGTCGGGGGAAGGGCAGAGCACAGCACGGGAGTCAAGCATGTTTGAGGTGAAAAGGGCATCAGAGATCTCGTAAATGAGAAATTGAGGCACAGAGGGAAAGATGAAAATGGTTGCCTAAAATCACTCAGTTGATTAACTGAGTAATTCAAGGGATATTTATTGTGGCTGGTGGTAAAGCTAGAACCAGAACCCATTTCTCTTGGCTCCGGACTGAGGCTCTTCCTGTTTCACCATACTGCTCCTCACCCACCACCTGTGCCCAGAGAGGAAGCCAGTTTCCTTTGGTTCTATTTATACCTACACATTTCTAATGTGCCCTCTGTTAATACCCAAGACTCCAGGCCACAGGAGAGGTATCAAGGGTAACAGGTCGCTTGTAAATCTCTTACCAAGTCGGTCTTAGTCCATTTGTGTTGCTGAATACCTGAAGCTGGGTAATTTATAAAGAAAAGAAGTTTATTTGACTCATAGTTCTGCAGGCTTTGCAAGAAGCATGGTGCCAGCACCTGCTCCTGGGAGGGCCTCAGGCTGCTTCCACGCATGGCAGAAGGGGAAGGGGAGCGGGCGTGTGCAGAGATCACATGGTGAGAGAGGAAGCAGGAGAGAGGCGGGGGGAGGTGCCGGACTCTTTTTAACATGGAACTAATAGTATGAGAAATCACTCATTACCATGAGGAGGGCACCATGCCATTCATGAAGGATCTACCCCCATGACCCAAACAACTCCTATTAGGCTCCATGGCACACTGGGGCTTAAATTTCAACACAAAATTTGGAGGGGTCAAACAAACCCTATCCAAACTATAGCAAAGTCTCTTACTAAAAGAAAGGTGTCTCAATCCTTGCTGCAAAGAGGCACAAGAAGTGTTATCACCAGTTGCCATACACGGAGTTCCAAGGAGCTCTCTGATCCAGCTGGAGCACTGGCAGGGGTGGGAGGAGGGGGGTATGGCAGGTGGGAGGTAGGGGTGGGGGGTGGCAGACAGTGAACAAAGCACATTTATGGAGCTGCGTAGACAAAACGTTGAGAGTTCTGTAGTGCGTGCCCGCAGTGAGTTTGTCTGCCTTTAGACTAAGACTCGAATTATAAACTGATGACCTAGTATATTTAATTTTATTATATAGTCACTTGAACTTGTTTTCTTTGAACTGTGTCTTCTTTCCAGTCGGTCTCTTTGCAGCTTGCCTTTTAATTAAACTCCTAATATATCTTTTTAAGACCTCCCCAGACTGATTAATCAAGTGCCACCAGGAAACTGAAATTCCATCATAAAACAGTTACTAATGTGTGAGGGGGGATTATTAAATTGCTGTTTTATTACCAAAATTGACAAAGATCAGTGACGAAGACTGAGCATACTGGAGTCTCGTGGCAACACGCTCGTCTAATTAATGAAGTGACAGTTTTATGCTGTGAAGCAGCAAAAAGACTTAACAAGACTCATGGCTTTGCTCATTGACTCTAACAGCTGGAATGATGTTTCTTAACACTCTCACAAGGGTTGGCAGTAATGTACTGCCCTTGCCACACTTAAAGAAGGAGGGAGGGGCGATTGTATTTTTTCCCCACTGTCAAGGAATCCCAATAAGAAAATGTTGCTGAGAACTGAGGACTCCCCCGGCCCCATATAATTTAAATACCAGCATCCACTCCTCCCCCATACACACTACAATCAGATACCTCCATTGTGAAGCTTCTTGCTGTCTTCCGTACCTACGTTGGGCAAAGATGTAGAAATCAACAGGAACTGACTTGAATTTTCCCAGGGAGAAAAGGAAATAAAAGCTTAAGGCATTGACACACAGTTTGTTAATAATTCTGAATTCATAAACCAATGGGATCTAAATCAGAAGATAGGGAATATTTTGAATTCATCAGACATTCAGAACATCGATGAGTATTTTCCGTGACCGTGGTAAGACTGTGCCTTTATCAGAAGAAGAGGCAGGCGACTTAATCTGTCTTTTTCAGTTGAGTTTTTTTCTTTTTGAAATAGCTGTTGCCTGGCTACTTTTGTTATTTGTCCAAATATTTGGGCCTCTGTGTTTTGATTCTGCTCAGATAGGCAAAGGGGACCAGATGGATTTGAGAACTGCGTCTCTCTTGAGTCTACGAGAGTCCTCTAGAGATCAGATGAAAAACAGTCTGCTCATTTCTGGGATTACAAAGTCCCAGAAACACAGGCTACGTGTTGCTAACAAAGGCAGTGTTGCTTCTGATATTTCAGCCGTTCTATTCTGTCATGATTTCTCCTCTAAATATCCCCTATTAAATTAAAGAGGAATAAAAAAGCTGCCTTTCTCTTACTTCGTTGCTATTGGTATCCAGCCGCAAGGCTAAATCAGATCTAACCCCAAGGTTCTGTGTGTGAAGCTTGATTCTGAAAATTAACTTTTTTGAAGGTAAATGATTATAAATGTAAATTTCAACTCCCCGTGGGGCTGCTTGGCTGAGAAGGATTTCTGGACTTGGCACAGCTCAGTGGTAATTATCTAGACTTGAACACGGTTTTTGTTTCAAGGGGAAAGACATTTGGCAGCAGCCCTTGCGGGCTCTAAAAGGCCACATCATTTTTTTCCGAGGGATGCCAAAACCTATAATTTCCAGACGTAAAATGTTAATGTTCCTCTCTCACCCGTATCCTGGGCCCCACCAGCTTTGAGGAACAGGTATGGCTTTTTTCTGAAACATTCTCATCCCGGGAAACAGAGCTTACAACCTGGCAGAATTTCTCTGCCTGCCAGCCCACCGTTTAGGCCTGTCCATGGGTGGATGGCTTTCATCCCTCTACAGCCAAACATGTGTTTCACTCGAAGGGAGAAACCAGAGTTACTCAAGCAAATGATACCTAAGCTTTCTGTGCAATCCACTTAAAAGGTTCACCTCTTTTTCTTCTTGAGGCAGGAAGAGGAGTCATAAAAATAGCATTTTTAAGCATCCAGTATGTGTCAAGCGTTGTGCTAATCAGTGTGGAAAGAATCCCAACCCAGAAGATATAGTTCTTGACCTTTAAATGCCTGAGGTCTGTTTGGGTAATAATACACACACCAAACCAGGGAAGTATGATTCTAAATCCCTACATGAGCAATGAAAAATGAGTGTGTGTGTGTGTGTGTGTGTGTGTGTGTGTGTGTGTGTTAGAGAGAGAAAGAGAGAGAGATGAAGAGAATATGTGGTGCATTCATTTATTCATTCAACAAACACTAGGCTAGTATCTCAAATGCAAGGGAGACTAATAAACTCATCCTTAATGAGCACGTAGATGATGGAGAACACATTGGACAAATAGACTATTTATTCAGTCAGCAAATATTTGAGTTCCTCCTATAAACCAGGTCCTGTGAAGTATGATGAGAACATAATGCTAAGCAGCCAGACACAGTCCCTTCCTTTACGGGCTTTATTACTATGAACTCATTCCCAAGAACAGTTCACAGAGCTAAGCGAAAAACTAGACATAGGCTTTGGAATAAAATCAACCTATATTCAGACCTTAGCTTTACAATGTATGACCCACATGGCTAAACAAGTTACTAAACCTCTCTAAGTCTTTCTTTTTCTCTTCTGGAAAATAGGCATAACAGTAAATACCACACAGGTGTTGCAGTGACTAAAATAAATAATATAAGTGCAACATCTATTGTGTCTGGTACGTCATAAGTACTCAATAAATAGCTGTAATTTAGAGTTGTAAGTGGGTATTTTAAAGGCAAGCAGTGGTAATATATAGGTGGGACATTCAAAAGAAACCAGGGTTCAGGTGACCTGAGATGGGCTTGAAGGGCGGAAAGAGTTAAGGGGAGGAGGTGTAAGGTGCGCAAAGTCCCAGAGGTCTGAGAAAGCCGGATGTCACTCTAGGGCTGGAATACAGAGCACTAGGGGGGAAGGAAAGTAATGATGAGGAATGAAGTTGGGCGGACAATCGAGGCCCTTACCATGAAGGCCTGGTGTCTCCTATTAGGGAGTTTGGATTTCTATCTGGAAGAGAATGAGCAGCCATTGGACAGCAATTAAGGGAACGTTGCTGGACAGAAATGGTGCTTGCACTAAGCCCTCACTGATGGGTAGGATTCAGACTGGCAGAGACAGAGTCCTGTGATGGAGGGAGAGGGGAGCAGGTATACAGTTCTCAGAGGCAGAATACAGATCAGCACTTACAGAATCTCCTTGGCTGAAAGGCACTTGGCTGTAGTTTCTCTTAGAACAATCTTAAGAGGCCATTGTTTCTATTGATGATTCCAGAAGAGTTTTAGGGTTAGCGAGGTGCTAAGAGTGTGGCTGGGATCAATCCCAGCAAATTTCCTTCTTAAATTGTTTATAATCATATGGAGCAGAAGTCTTTGGGTATTATTTATATATTTTTTGGAAATAGGGATAACTTATTTGCTCATTAGTATCATCATAATGACGGTTCATATTTGCCTGTAGCATCTTAGATGCATCTGTCTGTGAGAATGAGCATGTCTTTCTGACAGCCCTATCTAGTACTGGATTTAGACAGGAGGACCATGTTTGCTAACCTCAAAATCAATCAGATGGTTTGATACATCCAATAGTCTCACGGGAACCACCCCAGGATTGCATGCTTGCAGCCAGGATGTGTGGTCAGATCGACCTCCCATGCCTACAAAGGCCTGGGTGTTTCACAACACGGCGCTGCGTGGGTGTAGACAGCACTCAGGCCCCAGCTGGAGGAGCAACTGGAAGCAAGTTGCTCCTTGATTCAGTACTTCAAAACCATTGTCTCTGCAACGCAAAGAGTTTTCCTTACAATTTAATCCAAACGTAAGTCAGTTCTGAAAGAACTTTTTTTTAAAAAAAGTTATACCTTTGTGTGTGTGTTTCAGGAGCGCAAAATTTTCTCTCACCTTTCTAAAGAGCATCTATACCTTAAAGACATTATTCTGCTCTCCGCATTGCCCCGGCTTTGTCTGAGTTTCCCTATCCTGTTTGACCTGGTCTCCGTCTTTCATGATAGCGGTGCCCCTTAAACGTGGTGAGATCTTAAATATGAATTGACAGTGTGGAGTTGGAAAGGGTGTCTGAAAGTCGAACCTTACATTACACAACTTTCAATTAATCCTGTTTGCACTTCACTTCCCACCGTGGCCAGCGGAGCTATCTGGGACCTCCAGCTCCGGCGCTTTCTCTGTGTTCTCTGCATGGATCAGTTTGCCGTCTGCTTCTGTCGTCCTGTTTCTCTGCGGTCACTCAGGATCCGGCTTTCTCCGCTGTGCCAAGGCGGGTATCACTCAGACACGGTTTTCCATCTTTCAGAATAGCGTTGCCCTCTCTTTTCTGGTGCTGTTTCTCTCCTACAGTCTTTGTCTTTGTAGGTTGATGACGCAGAGGATGCCAGGAAGGAGAAGAAATAAATGCATGTGCACAATTTACTTTATTCAAGTAGGAGGGTATTATTTTTTAAAGATTTATAAATAATTTGATTTAAAATTATTAACATAATTTGATCATAGGGAAAGATACCCTGAGGCGGGGGCTCAATGTTTAAACCTTTAAAACCTGGAAATAGGGAAAATGTGATTATTTGAAAAGTGTCAGAAATTTGCTGTCTGTGGTTCAAAAGGTATAATGGGAAATTTATCTTTCCTTCTTTATTCTGGGATAAAATCATTTTGGTTGGGTTTCTTGATCATGCAGTTTTATTCCATTGTATTTAGGATTGCTAAATGTTTTATTTATTTATTTATTTTTATTTATTATTCCAGGGTTTTGTGAGGGTACAAACATTATAGTTACACTTTATGTCTTTGCCTCACCCAAATGCAGGTTAAAGGCATGCCCTTCCCTCCCTTTAGTGCTCCCCGTGTCCTTTAGTTGTAGATTTGCCCCCCATCCCCCTAATCCCTACAGAGTATTTCTGTCATGTGATCAACCTAGTGTTGATCAGTTAGTACCAATTTGATGGTGAGTACAAATGACTAAATGTTTTTGAAGCAAACCAAATGCAAATGCTTTCACTCATTCATTCACAATTCTACTATTGATTCATTCATCTGTTCATTGACTTATACAACAAATATTTATTGAATTCCTACTCTGTCTCCTGCCCTGTGCTAAGCTCTGCTCACAACACAGGGAAGGAGGCAGATGTGGTAACTGCCTATGTGTTATTTGCATGTGATTAACTATCTAAAAAGCTGTGTTAAGAGTCAGGAGGATGCGTGTAGCCCTAACATAGTGGTTCTTCCCCAAGTTTGGTGTCCTGAACAGTAAGATCTGCAACACTTGGGAATTTGTTAGAAACGCAAATTCTCAGGCCCTGACCCAGACATATTGAGTCAGAAGCTGGGCCGTTGGGTCCGGCAGTCTGTTTTTAACAGCCCTTAAGGTGATTCCAGTGCACCCTCAAGTTTAAAGTTTAAGAACCACTGTTCTAAAAAATGCTTTACAATTAAAAAAAAATAAACTGACTTTCTGTGTGTGAACCAGGAAATAGGGAGTGTTCCAGGTCTACAAAAAGGAGAGTCAATGGAAAGACAGGGCTCTGAAATAACAGAATTTCCAGAGGCCCATTTTTAAAAAGTATTTTGTCCTATATTTGGACTTTATTTTCTGAAAACAAGGACGTGCTACCATATGTATCATTGAAGACTGTCCGTGATTTTCTTTCGGCTTATTTTATGTGCTTTAAAATCCACTTGCTGGTCGGATATGAGAATAAGTTCCTTATATTATGGCATTTATTTTGGGACTATTGCCTGGATGTTGACAGCACCAACAAATCAGCTGTGAATGTGGCCCTCCTTGTGATTAGTTCTTCAATGCCAGTGCTCTTGTTACCTTTGCCGACGCCATGCCCAGGGCCAATACTGCTCTCAATGTCACACTGACATTTTATTGAAATTTGTCTTGTAGCTTTTACTTTTCCTGGGGTGTGGGTGTCAGGGAAGGAGAAGCAGACCGGATATAGTATTAGCGTTGACCTAATATTTTCACATTTACCGAATCCTTTCAATGATGGTTTAATATGCATGAATTGATTTCCCCATACCTCTGCTTCTCTTCCTTTTGGTGACATTATTTCCTAGGATTCTTCTTCCACACTCCTTTAAATAGATACCTGGGGAATTTGTCCCCAGTTCTTCATTCATGTCCAGACATGCCTTTATGTTTAGATTAAAACTGTCACTCTGCTGTAGAGATTGCTCATTTGGGTTTGTTAATTATGTGCAGTGACTGCAGCAGCGTCAGCAGCTAACGCTTTTCATTGCTTTTGTATCTGGGGAGGCATCGTGGCATAGTGCAAACAACAGGGGATTGACTATCAGAGGTGGATCTAAAGTCTCCCATTTTCAGGAAAGCCACATGACAAAAAAAAAAAAGGCTTTCATTTCCATTGTCTTACTCGTGCAATTTTGTTATCATCTGAACTCTAAGGATCGTACGTTTCTAACACCTTATGATTCTACAGTACAGAGATCACACTCTATACATAAACATTATTCTTGGGATTTCAGCCATGAGTATCATACCTATTTGGGAAAAGTATGAGTGGGTTTGGAGTATTGGGAGGACATTAGCAGAGGGAGACTTAAGGTCAGTTTTTTACTTTCCAAATCTCAGGTTTTATAGAAATCTATTTCTTGAAAATAAGCTGTGTGAGATGCCTAGCTCTCACCACTGAGCTCATTGCTATGCAGGTGAGTTTGGGTTGCTATGTTGCTGCTCTATGACAAATTCAAAAGTATCTTTAATCATTAAGATCTTCCTGATCAGAGCAACCCTTCATTCCTAGTCCTCTATTCTTCAGAGGCAAATAATTTCTCACCACGTATACCTGTAAACGTTGTCTGGAAAGTATTGATTATGCGTATACTTATCTTCTCTCACATATTATACTAGAGGTCTGTCTTAGAAATTGAGGCTTGTTCATTTGTGGGAACCCTGTGTTTAGCAAAGTGCCTTATGTATGCTAAATACTTACTGAATAAATAGAAGATTCCCTTTATTAATGAAAGGTAAATGTCATTTGGGTAGTGTTCTATCGACCTGTGCCAGTAGTCTGATAACTTCCTGTTGCCAGCCCATAATGAAAGATGTACAGAAATTGAGAATAAGTATGGAAACTGTTACAGCAATTTGACATTGTTTCAGCATCAAATATGTAATCAATAGACTTATCTCACAGCATAGCATATGCAATACATTTTGGATACAGTATTGACCTTGTATCCTGCAAAGGTACTAAATTCACTTATCATTTCCTAGTTGTTTTTTGATAGATTTCTTAGGGTTCTAAGTACTCATTTTGGTTATTGGCAAAGAATGTTTTATTTCCTCCTTTCCAATATGTACGGTTTTTATTTGTTTCTTTTTTCATAGTCTAAAAATCTCCCAATAACGTTGAATAGAAATGATAAGAATGGTATCTGTGCCTCTTTCTCAATCTAGAGAGAGAGCATTCAGTCTTTTACCCTTACTTATGATGTTATCCATAAGTTTTATCGTAGATGTTATTTATCAGATTGTGGAAGTTTCCTTCTATTCCAAGTTTTCTGAGATTTATTATCATGAATGTGTGTCGAATTTTATCAAATGCTTTTTCTTGAAATCATGATATGGTTCTATTTTGATTGTCTACATAGTGAATCACATTGATTGATTTTTGAATGTTAAACCAACTTTGCATTCCTGAGATGAGCCAAATGGTCATGATGCATATATTGCTAAATTTGATTTTCTAAAAGTGTGTTAGGAATATTTGCATCTATGTTCATGAGGGATACTAGTGTGTAGTTTCTTTTACTGCAATATCTTTGTCTGGTCTTGGACTCAGGGTAATGCTAGCCTCATAAAATCATTTGGGAAGGGTTTAATCTTCTTCTATGTTCTGGAAGAGTTTTTGTGCAATTGGTATTCTTTCTTTAATGTTAAATAAAATCAATGAATGAAATTGTTTGGGTCAGTAGTTTTATTTGTGGAATGTTTTAAACATTGATTTCAATTTTTAAAATTAAATATAGCACTGTTCATTTATTTATTCTTTAGTGAGCATTAATAGTTTTTGTTTTTTTACTCATCATTAATCATGGCTACTTCTTTCCATGAAGTTATTCATAATGGTCCCTTATTAAATTTTTAATATTTGTAGGATCTGTAGTGATGGCCTATTTTACATTCCTAATTTTGGTTATTTTTGTTTTCTCTATTTTCTTGGTCAGTTGGCTAGAGTGTTTTCAATTTTGCTCATCTTCTCAAAGAAAGAACACATAGTTTGATATTCTCTATTGTTTCATTTGGTATAACTCTTTTTTTAGTGGTTGCTCTAAGGTTTACAATATACATCTTTTAACTAATCATAGTCTATTTTCAAATAAAATTATGCCACTTAATTTATAATCAAGAAATTTAAAACATATGTTCTGACTATATTTTAATATAAATATGTTATTAATTTCATGATTTATTAAGCTGTCAGTTACCTTTTAAGGAAATTAAAAACTTGAGAAACATATTTATACTTGCCCACACTTCTAATACTTCATTCCTTTGAGTAGATTCAAATTTATATTTGTTATTATTTTCCTTTTGCCTTAGGAAATTTCTTTATCATTTCTTATAGTATAGTTGTGCTGTAGATAAATTTTCTCAGTTTTTGTTTGTCTGAAAAATCTTTATTTCAATCTCATTTTAGAAAGATATTTTTGCTGGTTATAGAATTCTAGGTAGATGATTTTTTTTCTGTCAGCATTTAAAGATGTTTCTATATTGTCTTCTAACTTGTGTAGTTTCTCATTGGATGTATGGGAAAAATTTTCTCTTTGTTTCTTTGTGTTTACTGCTTCTTTTAAAAAAAAGATTTTCCATTTATCATAAGTTTTTAGCAATTTATTTATGATGTGTATTTGTGTGGTTTTATTCTGTTTATTCTGTTTGGCATTTATCAAGATTCTTGGTTCAGTGTATTCTAC
>NW_012149374.1:1407793-1408829 GCF_000956105.1 Propithecus coquereli
GGAATGGCTTAATCAAGATAATTAACTATGCATTACCTCACAAACATCATTTTTTGTGGTGAGAATACTTAAACTCTATTCTCTTAGCAATTTTCAAGAATACAATATACTGTGATTAACTATAGTCACCATGTTGTACAACAGATTTCTTGAATTATTCCTCCCATCTAACTGAAATTTTGTATCCTTTGCAAAACATCTTCCCAGTCCTTGATAACAACCATTCTACTCTCTACTTCTAAGTTCAACTTTTTTAGATTCACATATAAATGAAACCATGTGGTATTTGACTTTCTGGGCTTGGCTTATTTCACTTAACATAATGTCCTTCAGGTTCATTCATGTTTGTTGCAAATAACAGGATTTCCTTCTTTTTTAATGCCAAATAGTATGCCCTTGTGTATATATCTCACATTTGCATTATTCATTCATCCACTGATGGATACTTAGGTTGGTCCCATATCTTGGCCATTATCATACCTGGTGATTTTTGATTGGATACCAGGTATTGTTAATTTTATGTTTTAGGGAGCCAGATTTTCTTGTATTTCTTTAAAAAGTGTTGTATGTTGTCCTGGCACACAAGTGGATCCTTTTAAGGATTGTTTTTAAGCTGGGTTAGGGTGGGTTCAGTGCATCCTTTAGTCTCAGGCTAATTTATATTCATAACTAGGGTGATGACTATCTCAGGCCTCTACTTGATGTGAATTATGTGGGTTTTTTTCCCACTCTGGATAGTGGGAACAAAAACTATTCACAACCGTCTCTGGGAATTGTTTTGTGGCCTATTTTTGTCAGTGATTCTTTCTCCAGTCTTCAGTAGTTTCCCGTCATGCATGTGCAGATCAGTAATCAGCAAAGACACAAAGAGACCTGCCTGCATGTATCTCGAGTTCTCTCTCCTTACGAATTCACTTTTGCTGGATCTCCACTCCACACGTTCTAGCATTGTTGACCTCCTTTTACTCAAATATCTGTCTCTTCTACAGACACTCATGAAGACTTCTGTGCTGTGTTTATATTTCTGTTTCTTAAA
>NW_012149374.1:1409843-1443801 GCF_000956105.1 Propithecus coquereli
GACAGTGATCTAGCACCTCTTAAACTTTCCTGGATTAAACTTAAGCGCATTATCCAAAGTGGGGCACCACAAGAGTGGAAGAATGGGCTCCACTTTTACTCACCATCAAATTGGTACTAACTGATCAACACTAGGGTGATCACATGGCAGAAATACTCTCTAGGGGTTGGGGGGGTAAATCTACAACTAAAGGACACAGGGAGCATTATAGGGGGGGAAGGGCATGCCTTTAACCCACACTTGGGTGAGGCAAAGACATAAAGTGTAACTATAATGTTTGTACCCTCACAATACCCTGGAATAAAAAAAATAAATAAAAATACTGTGGATAAGATAATAAGGGATTCACGTGTTAGTCATTGTTGCTGATACTATTTCCCTAGTGATCAGAGGTTAAGGGGAGCAATCAGAGAGCAGATACAACATACAAGTGGAGACACCTGTCTCAGTTCCAGTCTTCCTGTCACTTGGCACTCACAGGGATTTCTAATCCAAAGGCAATGGGATGGTTTATGATGTTTGTGTCTCGAATCATATAAGGGAGGTGACTGATCAAGGATAGCACATCTTCCAGGATATGAAAAGACCTGGCACTTTTCCAGTATAGAAGGTGAGAAGTTGCTACCTATGAAACTTGCTTTTCTCAGTTATCTGCTCTCCAGAATGGCACCAATTCCTGGAAGCTCTATTGCTGAAGCTCAAATTTTGAGAGACCAGTATTCAGGAATCCTTCTTTGCATGCAATCTTCATGTTAATAAGTGGTCTCTGGATATAGAACATGTACAGAAATCTTCCCAGTAAGTTGTAGATGTCTGCTGTGGCTTTAGGCTAAATCAGAGTCAAGGGGTCCATTCTTCCCTTTGTATGTCGAATTACATTTTAGTGTATCTATGAAAGTTTTATTTTCTAGGTTATCATTTCATTTTTTATTAAAATGTCTCTTTATAATTGAATAATCTTTCTGGGCCAGACCCTTACATAAACAAGAGATAAATTGCATTTTTTGTCATCTGTATATACAGTGCAGCATATATAATTGACTAAAAGATACATAAAAACACAAGCTTCTACTAGTCCCCAGCAGGATGTGCAACAGCTTTGCTTGCTTGTACCTAGCCCGCCTTAAGTTTTAATCAGAAACATGGTGAAGTTGTGTTTTTCTCTAGAAAATGTTTGTCATTAACATATAATAAGCCACACCATAGATGTCAGTTACAGGATTGTAAGAGAACATCCGGGATTCCAGAGTACATCCAAGTAGGTCACAAGGATAATGAAGGTAGGATGAAATGCTGCAATAAATTCAATCACAATAGGAGCACATGAAAGCAGTGGCTAGACAGGCTTGGTAGAACCCAACTGGTGCTATCGCAAGGACTGTGGTTGGAAGATGGTAAATAGAGGCTTTCCTGAGTACCATGGGAGTCACAGGGCCAGTGCCCAGAGCCTGGGCTCAGACATAGGGTCAACTCCTGGATCTAATTCCTGGCTTTAGGTTACACATTCTATGACCTTGGGCTGACATCAGAAAGACCGAATCAATACTTCCTATCTTTAACAATTTTGTAAAAATCAACTGTGTTAAAATTTGTGTGAACACAGGCCTGTAAATTCAGAATTAATGTTCAGAATTCACTGGTGGGGGAGTGCTGCCACGGGGCTTTGTGTGTGAAGACAGAGGAGCTTCAGGAGGCGGAGGGAGGGTAACTCATCCTAATGCAACGGAGAAGCCTAGGGGATAACTTTTGTTTGAGTACAGGACGGAAGTGTTGGAGTGGACACGTCATTGTGATTTCAAGACCACACATGGTCTGTCAGAGCCCATGTGGACCTATTCTGAGTCTTAGAACATGGGCTGTAATCAGCAAAGCAAAGCCAAAAAGAGTAGTTTCGCTAGCTGAATACTGAAAGTATGAGACCTGCTTTGTCTGTAGCTCTGTGTTGGGCTGTGCCAAGGAGCAGTATTTTTCTGTCTTTGGATTCCTCCTGGAGCACGATGCAGTGCAGGACAACATAGCAGCGTGATTAGTGAGACAGAACGATGCCTAGACAGAGACACCAAAAAGACGCCACAGTGTGGTGGCTTCACAATCTGTATCGCATCAGCTGAGCTAGTGGTGATACAAGATAATTTTAAATAACCGCAGTAACAGAAGGGGAGAAAGACGGACACCAGTCAGCAGCTGTGAAGATGTTCATTAACAGATATGAGACATCCCCGTGGGATGTCCAGAATTGGTTTATGAGGAGGGATGCTGAGGATAGCTGGGTTTGCCATTACGGTGGGAGGGTCCCTTATTTTCTCCAGTTTTTAGATCCAGACTAGTGAAGCCTGGAAAATGCGAGGCCATTGAAGGACGTGGCAGCGTGGTGCCAGCTGCACAGCAAGGACTCAATAATTATCGTTTTTCTCTTTTCTCTTCGTCCTGGAGACAGACACACACGGGGAGCGGCAAAGACATTTTCCTTTAATTCCCACGCTGATGCTTAAGCTACCTACCCTCAAGATCTCCCTCCAGGGAACTTTAAGTGGACATTCTTGTCCAGGAAGTTGTCAAATTGAAACAAAACAGCAAACCAAGGCAGCTAAGCACACCAGTTCAGCTCATGGTGGTGAGAGTGGAGTTGGAAGTCTGGGGTCTTTATTCTGCTTCTGCCATCACCTGGTTGTATGACCTTGAGCAAGGTATTGAATCTTTCAGTATTCAGTTTTCTTGTTTGTAAAAGACCTACAGGGTCCTCGCTCACCCTGACATTCTGTGATTTTCCCTAAGTTCTCAATTCTCTGATTCTGCCCATGGCTCCCATACAAGCACCAGTGGGAAGAGAGTCCACAGTGACGGCTGTCGTGGTTACAGAAAGCTTCTCAGACCAGGTGGGAGATGACGAGGTGCAGGGTGCTCAGTGGATACTAAGGAAACCCCTTTGGCTAGAATAGAATGTTCTTTGTGTATATTAGCAAGATATAAGTCTAAACATGTGAGCTGGGGTCCAAAGGTGATCCAGGCCTGCTAAAGACCCCTCCGCACCTCAATTTCTTTCAGGTTAATCGGACTGGGTTGAAACTCGGGCTCATCACAGGAAGTCTGCTTATCACTTTAGGGCAAAGCAAGCAATGATTGTGTGTATTTTACTTTGGTGTATGGCACATGGCTAGCATTTCTAAAGAATAATAATGATAGTGATAATTACCATTTATTGAGGGCTTGCCTGAAATGGTTGCACATCCAAAATGCTTTACATTCTCGTTTAATTCTCATAATGCCCTAGGAAGTAGGAGTCATTGCATTACTCATTTTACAAGTGATGAAACTATAGCTCAGAGATAGTTATTATCTAAATTCACACAATTGGTAAGTAACGGAGGCAGGATTTGAATCTAAATCTGCTTTGATTCCCAGTACCAAGTTTTATGTAGACTTTTCTAAGGAGGCTGTGTAGCTAACACCCCAGTGTGCCCGGGCAGCGCAGAACATGTTGAAATCTCCCAGCAGTTTAATGGTAAATGAATTAATAAAAAATAATTAAACATCTCAAGTACATTAAACACAAAATAACTAGGCGATGGTTGGATCTCCACATGCATTCCTCCTGATGAATCACTTTCTGCAGTGACAGAAACAAAGTCAAGTCTCTCGGTGATTCGGAGCATAGACAGCAATTAATTCTACATTTATATGGTCTTTTTTTTTTTTTTTGAACTGCATTTGAATTTTTTAAAGCACCATTTTAATATCTGTGCTGTAACTGATAATTATTTTGGGAAGGGGGCAGGAGCAAGAGGATTTTAGTAGCAGCACAATGTTTAATGCAACAGCTGTGGGGCTCCAGTCAACCATGTGCCCAGAGCCCCGTCGCCTGTCAGAAGAAAGATGGTGCCTCCCACGTCAAGGTCACTGGTTTGAATCCAGCTCAAGTTGATTGTGGCTGAAGGTCACTTTCACTCGATGGCTCTTTGGTGGCCTCAGTAAATGAGATAATAGACATATCCAATTTCCTCCTGGGAAACCAACCAGGACTAATTCTGAAGACTTTTAGTGCAAATGGGAGAACCAACCCTGGCGTAGACACTCATCATTGTGTCCCCTCATGATCTGGGGCATGACTGATTCTGATTGTTATTATTATTATTATTATTATGATTAGGTATTCTCTGAGAAGCACTGGGACGAATACCAATTTGAAAAAACCAAGCTCATTAGTTTCAGTTGTTGTTGGTCAAGATAAACACAGAGAACAAGGATGAAATCATTCTCCACATTCCACCTATCTCCTAACCACACTTTTAGGTGCAGCTCAGGTCCCAGCCCACCACAGAACCGTTCAGGGCCAGTAAGCCCATGATGTCCGCTGAATGCCAATCGCCTCTGCTATCTCTAGGTCCCCGTATGGTTCATTATCACTCATGACTTCAAATTGTTTAGCACTCATCTTGGATGCTCAAGTGGAAAATGGCAAGCAGGACATTAAAATCTTCCATTGGTTCGTTGACCCATGAACCTTGGTTTACTATGAGCCCTCAGACATCTCTATTTGAACATCCATGGTTTCCTTCAAGGAGTCCTTCTCTGAGGCCCTTTTTAGTAAATCAAGTCTAAAAGTTACCTATCACAGCCACACACCACCTGCATCCTTGCCCTGAGCATAAATAAAGCTCTTTATAAGAAGGGGGTATGCATTCTCTCAGGCAACCTCCTTAATTACCCTAACCTAGTTACATATTTGCATTCTTTTGTTCTTGGAAAAAAAAGGTAGAATATTAATTAATTAGCTAATTAACTTATTATTTAAATCTATAATTCTCCTGGCACATTTCTATTATAGTTCTATTTTAATCTTTTAATTCCAAATAGACATTTGCTTTTTGTTATGACTTTGGTTCTTCCTGTATTTCAGCCTTTCTGTCCCAGAGATGAATCCCTGCACCCACATGGGTGGAGATTACCTGTGCCCCCAAACCTCTCCTTTGAAGGCATCACTCCCACAGGTAACTCTTCAATCTGAGTCAATATGTACTTGTTGGAAAGACCTGCTTATAGCCTATGAATCCATGAGCAAGAGACTCCATCACAGCCATGGAAGAGTTTATGGTACTTAATAAATATTTGTGGAATGAATTGAATAAATTAGTGACCTTATATGCTTTTGCAAGCTGTTCCCTCCATTCTTTCACACTTTGGCTTACTAGACCCTGAAGGAATCCCAGGCCACTGGGAACCCTGACCTCCATACTGGCTGAAGGACATAAGGACTGTTGAGTCTACCACCTGGTCCTGGACTCAACCACCACCTTCCTACCAATTACTTTAGTCATTCAGACAGAAGCTTCCAGCTGCTTATATAGTACAAATGATTTTCTATCTATGCATCTGGCTATAAAAAATCTGATGTTGTTTAATTTTTCGAAATCAAATTAGTTCTGACTTTGTGCCCACACTAGTCATGGTTGGGAGAAATTCAAACTCAGTAATATTTCTGGAGACAGGTGGTTTATGTGAGTATCCAGAGACTAAGGAAATGTTCTCTAATATCCAGTCTACCATGATTCACATGTATGTTGTTAGAGTTCACATGGTCCATGCACAATATGCAGATCTGTTACTGGTTAAGCTTGAGTGCAGTCTGGGTCCTTAATACCTGCCATCCCACCTCAGTAGACATACCAGGCAGGCCCAGGCGGCTGTGAGGGAATTGTTTCCTCACAAAACTCTCCTATTTCAGTCTTTATGATTCTCTTTCTTCAGGACCAGCCAACTAGCCATTCTATCTTTAACTTTTCATGTATTTCTTTCTATTCCTTCCCTTGGGGAAGATCTCACCAGGTAGGGTGACCATACAATCATTATCCCAAACAGACACTTATAAAGCTAAAAGGGAGCATTAGTAATAACTCCATCAGGAAAACAGGTCTAAACCAGGAGTGTGATTATCTTATGTATAGGTGGGATGCTGTGATATAATAAAAATATATATATTTGGTCTCTGCCCCTGGTTCCTGGCACATGGCTCCTAAAACCCTTGGAAACTTCCAAGAGGTAAGAATGTCTGTTGTATTCTAGTGAGAGGACTGGTGGCCCCTAGATAGCTTCAGGATGGGGGCTGGTCACCCAGAAGGCTGAGCCAAAGATGAAAGGATTTGAACTTTCAGCCCTATCCTCCAACACCCAGAGAGGGAAGAGGGGCTGGAGATTGAGTTGATCACTAATGACTAATAATTTAATCAATCATGCCTATATAATGAAAACTCCATAAAAGTGCTGAAGAACTGGGATCCGAGAGCTTCTAGATTGGTGAACACATGGAGGTTCTGGAGGTGGTGCACCCAGAAAGGGCATGGAAAGTCTGCCCTGCCCTCCTCCCCCAGATCTACTTCTGTGCATTGCTTCGTCTGGCTGTTCTTCTATCGTTTGTGATATCCTTTATAATAAGTGAATAAAAGTAAATAATTGTTTCCCTGAATTCCATGAGCTGTCCTGACAAAGTAATGGGACCTGAGGAGGGGTCGTTGAAGCCTGATTTACAGCCAGTTGGTCAGAAGCACAGATCACAACCTGGGACATCTGAAGTGGGGACAGTCTTGTGGGACTGAGCCCTTAACCTGTAGGATCCGACACTAACTCCGGGTAGATAGTGTGAACATTGAATTGAATTATAGCATATCTAGCTGGTGCCAGCTAGAGAATTGATTACTTGGTGTGTGGGGAAAAAACCCATACATCTGGTCACAGAAGTGTTCTGTGTTATACTGAGTGTGAACTCTCCAAAATGGGTCTTTAGGAACACAATGTTGATTTCATTTTCCTGGATGTGACAATAGGGAAAGAAGATGCTGCCATTGGTTAGCCTTTCCATCAACTCACCCTATTACATCTGTACACAACAGATGAAAAGGCAAGTCTCTTTCTGGGATGGTTATTCTTCCTGACAAAGCAGGTATGAACAGAGAGGAGGAATGCTGACACCCTCTTAACCACCAAGGTTAACTACAACAACCTTAGCAGATATTGGGATAAAATGTCTGAGAACAGATCACTCAGGAACAAATGGATATGTCAACAGAAAATAACTCAAACTCTGTAAAATAATTTAAAGGGGTTTATTCTCAGCCAAATATGTGTGACCATGGCCCAGAGAGCCACACCCAAGAAGCCACAAGCAAGTAATCTCACCATGGTTGGATTACAATTTGGTTTTATGTATTTCAAGGAGACAGGAATTATGTGTAAAGTTCATAAATCAATATATGGAAGGAGTATATTGGTTTGGCCCACAAAGGCAAGACATCTCAAAGTGGGGCATTACAGGTCATAGGCAGGTTTAAAGATTCTTTGATTTATTATTGGTTAAAGAAATGAAGCTTTGTCTAAAGGCTTGGAATGTTTTAAGTTAAGGAAATCTTTTATTCAGAGACAAGCCACTGGACATATACTACGCATATACCCAGACTCAAGTGATCTGTTAAGTAAATTGATGACCTGCAGGTGTGGTTTAAGCTTTGTCTTAAACTTTGTCTTGTATGGCCTTAGGCCTGTTAATGAGTTACAAAGGACATCTCCAAAAAGGGAGGGGGCATGACTAGGTATGTCTGACCTCCCTTCTCACAGCCAGCAACTCAGCTTTAGGGTATTTCTGGGGTCCCCTTAGCCAAGAGGAGTTCCACTCAGTCGGCCAGTAGGGCTTAAGATTTTATTTTAGTTCACAGGTATAATCCTAAAATGTCAGTTTATCATGCCAAATGGCTACCATTTCCCTTTGTTTTATACCGTAAATAGAGAATTAGAATTAGAGATTGTTGCATTCTGCAGTGACACTGCTGCTTAAATACAAGTCTAGACACAGCACAGCTCAAGCTTTCGGAGGCAGGAAATTCAGAGGCCTCCACTTCCAACAGCCATTAAGGGAGAGTTGCAGGCACGCACGCTTTCACTTTCACAGCAAAAAGCCTCCATCTCAGGAGCTTTAATCTGTCTCCAAGGTGAACCTAGGAAGGTGGCAGACGTGTAGCTATTATTATAGCAATTTGTTTCCTACAAACAGCAGCCCCCAGGTGGAGAAATGTGGGTAGTTAACTTGCTTTTTTTTCCTAGATTATTTTTTTTTCCTGAGTCCCCAAGGCGCCACCTTGGAGAGGGCAGAGCGACCCCTTTCTTGCTCTTTCTCGTCTCTCCCCAGTGGACAATTAGACATTTTAAGAGCAGAGAATGTCAATCCTTGATCAAAAGACACAGAGAAACCCAATTATCCTACAAAGAGAACAGAAGAAAAAGTCATCACCCCTCCCTCCCACTTCCACAGGTTATAGAGGAACGATTTCTGATTCATGCTGGTGACACTTTGGAGGTGAAGAGTTGGTTCTGCTGCTTTTTGTGAACCTAGACATTTTATCTTTTAGGGCTCTGAAAATATGGCTGTACTTCTTTTGTTTGCAGGATGAAAAAATCATATATCCTTTCATAATGCCTGAGAGATTAAAAAAAATGTTGTTTTTGCTTTTAATATCCAGGCTTCCGAAAACATCATATTTTCTCAGATTTATTTGGGATCTGTTTTTTTTGTTTGTTTGTTTGTTTCATTTCTAACAATGGAAAAAATGTAAGGCATATTAGAAGGAAAAATTTCTCTCCCTTGTAATTAAACACATTTGAGAAGAATTTTCCATATTTCAAGGAAAGAATGTTAAATATGAGCTAGAGGGCTGGTCTTTATTTCCCTAGCCTGTAACAAGGAGTATGAAAAATATTGATTTGCTCCTGAGAGATGCTGGAGCAACTTAATTAAAGTTGTTTAAGTGCTTTGGAATTCTTTGATGGAAGAGAACATATAAAAGTGTAATGTGCTTTAATTTAGTGTGAAGTTTTCAGAAAGCAGAAGGAAGCCTTTCCACAGCCATTCTGCTTCAGACAATGTGCTCACAGAGATATCTTTTCAATATCCATGTATATTTGATTGTGATAAATACAGTCTCTGACCTTTCACAGATGTAAAAGTGAAAACACAAAGAAATTGGACATGCTGTGATGGCTGTGGCCTATTTCACAAAACCCTTCAGCATATTGATTGGCTGGGAGACACTTCCGAGAGCTAGTGTATATGACTCTTAATAAACCACTCCACTCGGGGAGGAGTGTGTGGACTTCTGAGACCCTTCGCAAGATAAGTCACATGAAACAAAGACTGAAATAGTCGATAAACCTGACCTTGTGAAAAGAAGCCAGCAGGAAGGTCAACATGACAATTGTCAGGGGGTAGCCAGTTTCCCCCTCTTGGTTCTCTATATGGTAGACAGTGCATTTACCACCCCCCCCCGCCCCTCCCTCCACCGAATGAAAGGATCTGAAGGGGTATTCTTAGTTAAGGCCTCCAGGACCAAGTTGGCCTTCTGTCAACAAAGTCAGTATGAAATTAAACTGGGAAGGCCTTGGCTTCTTTCCATCATTCTGCCAAAGACCTGGCTAATTTATTTTTGTCTCTTATAGCCTCCCAGAGTTTCTCTCTGTGGCATGTGTCTACTTAATAAAGTTGTTGTCTAAGCTGTGTCTCTCAGCCTTGACCCATGGGAGACCTGTACACATTCTCTTAGGCATTAAAGGCTTCCTTTCCTGCAGCCTGGGCTGTGGTTATGACTTCTCGATGGGGTTACGGTAGAATGCTGTGTCTGGAATGTCAGCAAGGGAGCCTGATTCTTAGGAGACACCCTGTAGAATCACTGTTTGAAATTTTGTGCTCTTAGAGGAAAATAGAGTGGGGAGTTTGTCAGGGACAAAGGAATTGACCTTGGGTACCTCAGTGATCTTCAGTTGGCTTGGGAAGAGCTATAATGAGTGCAGTCACACATTGGGCCGAAGATAGAATAAAGGAAGTGAACTTCACCACGCTTGTCAGTTCTTTCCTTCCTTGGTGTCTCTCCTAACGAACAGAAACTTCCACTATGGGCTCAACTACCCAACTCGTTTTTGAGCCAATATCATCAGAGTCTGATTTTGCCATGTGATGGTATTTGTTCGGTTCATGGCCTGTTAAACTGGCCCCGGCCAACTCACAAACCAGTAGATCTGTGCAACTCTAACCTGCTGACTTTATCACTCTCACCTCAATTTTGGCCTCTACTCTCATTTTGAAATTTGAACTTGGCTCTTTTGTACTTGAATCTTGCCTTTCCCTGATGAATGGGATTTGGCTCTTCCTCTAGCCCTGGTGCCCTTGGTTATATCTCGGGAATATCTTATTCCAGTTTTTACACATGGAACCTAAAATTGACCTCACACCCCAGACTAACCTCCCCAGTGGGCTATTATCCATGGAAATCCACTGTTCAAAGACACTAACATGAGTTGGTGGGATTTGGAATTGTCATTGTAATAGGCCCTTGGATACTTAAATGCTCATTCAATGTGTCTCCTCTTACTAAATAATTTCTGCCACGGTTGTTCACATCATACAACTGTGAGCATTTCAGGTCCCCAGGTGAGAATGGAGTCCTCTCTGAAAACCTGGCAACTAGAAACCGGAAATTCTGCTGGCCTATTTTCTATAGACTTGAGTCCTACTAATCCTTTTTCATTCATAAGCTGGGTGGTTTCTAATTCAAGTCGATGTTCTTAAACCTTTGTACTGCTGACTAGTACTCTACATTACAGACATATAGTAACATTTGTTTTCCTAGTGATATCAAGTTGTTTCTGATTTTCTCCGATATAAGAAACTCAATTATGAATATCCTTACAGGTGTTTTGTGCACTATTTCAGTAGGAGACGTACCTGGCATTTAAACTGCTGGGTCATGGAGTGTGAATATTTTGACAGATACTGCCAGATGGCCTTCCTAAAAGATCATATCAGTCTAGCTGTCTAAGAAACTACTGGAAGAATCCTGAGCTTTGCACTTGCTGTTCCACTAGTTGTGATGTTTTTTCCCCATATGTTGTCAGGCTTATGATTCAGATCTCAACTAAAATGTGACCCTTCCTAGAAAACATTCCCTGACCACTACAGCTGAAACTACCTGTCCTCCTCGCTCTGTCTCTCTCATTTTAACATGTCTCACCTTCTCCATAGCACTTATCAGTGCCTGGAATTATCTAACTAAACTATTTCCTTTTATGTATGTGATTTTTCCTGTCTCTCTCTTCTTTAGAACACACACTACCCGAGGGAGGGGTTCTGCCTTATATCTGCAGTGCCTGGAACAGTGGCTGGCATAGAGGAAACACTCGGGGAAATAACTGGTGAGTGCCTGGTTTCTCTAGTCCTTTCTAAAGCTAGTTTTATTTACCAAACATGTTAAGAGCACAATAGACTAGGTACTGTGTGAAGCACTTTACACATGGGAACTAATTTGATGATCATGACAATGCTACGAGACAGGCACTATTACTATTCTCATTTACACAAAGGAAACCAGAGCTGGATAGGTTAAGCAATTTGTCGAAGATTTGATAGCTAATCAATGATGGAGCTGAGATTCAAACTCAGGCAGAATCATTCTAAGGTCTGTGCACTTGACCATTGTACTATTCTTGTCTATTTGATGAGAGGAAAATGATATGCAATTGTTATTTTACTTTTCATTCCTCTGATTACTAATGACGTCGGGGCTCATTCTATGTGTTTATTGACCATGGTATGTACCTGTATGTAAACTGGCTGTTTGGTGTTTGGGTTTGTGTGTTTTATTAACCTTCTTCTTCTCCTTCCTTTCATTCTTCCTTCCTTCCATTTGTTATTATAGTTCTTTAGAAACAAAAACTCTTTGAATAATTCTCTGTCTACCGCTCTACAGGCTGGGTTTGCACCAGCAAAGGGTGTGTCTTAGTTTGTTTAGTGTTGCGATAAAGGAATACCTGAGGCTGGATAACTTATGAAAAAAAAGAGGTTTGTTTGGCTCACAGTTCTGCAGGCTGTGCAAGAACACAGCATCAGCATCTGCCTCTGGGAGGGCCTCAGGCCGCTTCCACTCACGGCTGAGGGTGCAGGGGCGCCGGTGTGTGCAGAGATCACATGGTGAGAGAGAAAGCAGGAGAGAGAGGAGGTGCCAGGCTCTTTTTAACAACCAGCTCTCGCAGGAACCCACAGAGCTAAAGCTCACTCACCTCCAAGGGAGAGAATTAATCTATTCATGAGGGATCCTCCCCCATGACCGAAATACCTCCCATTATGTCCCACCTCCCAACACTGGGGATCAAATTTAAACGTGAGGTTTGGGAGGGACAAACATCTAAACCAGGGTCCCCAACCTATGATGAACTGTGTGATTATTTCATTGTATATTACTATGTAATAATAACAGAAATAAAGTGCACAATAAATGTAATGTGCTTGAATCATCTGAAAACCATCCTCCCCAGTCTGTAGAAAAATTATCTTCCATGAAAATTGCCCCTGGTGACACAAAGGTTGGGGACCGCTGATCAAAACTACAGCAGGGTATACTAGTTAAGAGCAGCTTGAGTCAGAGAGCAAGAGAGTCAGCAAAGAGTTACTGGGAGTGATTTTAGTTCCAGTATTGCCCAGATGTTGAGTTCAGAGCTAGAAGGCTTTTCCACTTGGCCTGCTGGGCATGCTGAGGGACAATGCCCTCATCCATGAGCCAAAGGAGGACAGGACGGGGCTCAAAGAGAGCTACCAGAACACAGACCGAGTGTGGAGAGGTCACCAAGCCCTGACGGAGCCAAGGAGGAAGAGACTACAGTTCTTTGAGCCACGGAGGTTGATGCAGACACTGGCAGAGTGTACGTACCTCAGATGGCAGACGCTGCCCACCCAGGGGCTTGTGAGAAGCCAGAAGGTCACCTCCCTCCAGTGTCACACAGTTGTTAAGGCCTCCTCATACCTCAGATGTCACCCGGCCAGCTGAGAAGGCAAGAAACTGAAAGATAGTAAACATCTCATAGAATAATGAATTGCACCCAGAGAAACTGTTAAAATCATTGGGCTGTATTTTTGTTTAAATTAAATTGGCCTGAATTAAGTACCCCAGTTCATGCTGCTTACTAGTTGGGGGCTAAAATAGTGGTCAAAGGAATTTTGGAGAAATGAAGAAAACATGAAGAAATTTGCTAACCCGATACAATGGAAATTTTTCTCAGTTTTTAATATGAAGAAAAATGCTTACTATAGATTTTTGGAGAATAGTTTTAAACAAATTTGGACTGATTCTCTCTATTCCTGGATTGTTATAAATTTTTATAGAAAATGGGAATTGAATTTTTTTTAAAAAAATATTTTTTAGCTTCTATTGTTTTTGTATGTTTTTGCAGTGAGATGCATAAATAGATTGCCTAATGTCAAATCACGCTTACATTCCTGGGATAAATAATTTTTCTAAATTTTAATTCACTTTATTTCTTAGTGTGTTGATTCAAAGCCATCTGCTTTTTTTTTCTTCTAGGAAGTCCTCAAAATTACAACTGGAACACTTGATTTTCAGTGCTGGTCAAAATGTATTCTTATTATTCATATGTTTTTGGTCATTTCTAGAGATTTTCAATAAAAATAAATTATGTTTATAGAATCTACCACCTTCATTAATATCTTGTTTTAAGACGTAGATGACATTTTCCCTTTCAAATACAGAGTGATATTGACATTCCAAGAGGCTGCAACATGGTTATCATCTAAGTAACTATTATTGTTGCATTTTCTTTCCTCATAATTTCTTCTTAGAGAACCTTGTCCTTCCCCACCAACAGAACAGAAGTGAGAGACCCCTGGTGCCATGATTCACCAGCCCTAGCCTTTGCTGGATAATTCGACTAGGGGTAAACACCTGACCCATGAGATCTTTTCTAACCCTCTCCCTCTTGAGAATTTTAATCAGGTGTTGGTTTCTGGTTTTTTGTGGAGATGGGAGGTCAGGTGGACACTGGGTCTGGAGTGGCCATTTTTGGGCCATGTGTGCTGGCGGGCACGCAGGGTGAGCTTCTCAACAAAAAGGAGTTCTGCGGAGCAGGGGCAAAAGTCCCCACCCTTTTGTGATCCTTTCGTGTTAGGGGAAACAGTTAACCATAGAAGACTGGCCTGCCCTTGCATATTTTGAGACAAGACTCACCTCCAGCCTTCCTCAGCGACTCCCTTGTTTTATAAAATCTAAAGTTTTCTACCTCTTCTTTGAGATGTTCTTCACTAATGAGTGTTCTTCCTACTGCAATATCCTAAATAAAATCATCTTAATTGTCTGGTGCATGTTGTCTTTCAAATGTATAGAGAAACGTGACCCTGTGAGTGGCTGGTAAAACGACAGGGAGACGACCTGCCCTGGTTCCTGACACCTGCCCGGAGTTCAGGCCTGGTCCTTGGGAGGTGCATCTGTGCGTCCTGCTTTGATGTTCTGTGACTTCTGCATCCTTATAATAGGTCCCAGTACTGAGCTGCTTAAGATGATTTCTGTATCTTGTGACCAAGTCACTCCTTGCTGAGACTCTGTCATGTTGCACATTCCTGGAGCATCGGATCTGAAAATCCTGAGTGTACCAGAAAGACCAATGAAAAAAGAGGTAGAGTGCCTGGGTTAAACTCTAATTCTTCTGTGTCACTTCAGAAAGTAAAATGAGTCCTGAAGATTGCATTTATTAGTTTATTTTAGACTTTCTCCCTTTTCTGACTAAGATTTTATAAAATATTATTATACTGTTAAAAGACAAAAGATCGACCCTTTTTGTATTTTTATTCCAAGGGCCTAAAATGTTGCCAGCACATAGTTGGCTCTTCTAAGCATTGGTGGAATAATAATCAATGACTGACTGGTATCAAGAAGGATTGTGTGCTTACTCTAGTCATGTCTTGACCACCTACGTGACCTTGAATATGTCATTTTGTATCTCTCAGCTCTTTTTTGCATATCTGCTTATCTCATGTGTTCCCATAAAGATCAAGATTAATATGAGGTAAAAGACCTCAAAATACTTGAAAACTTAGCGCCACAGAAACCTGGGTAAAAATCATTGGTATACAAATTTGCCATATTATTATTTTTTTTGATGAGAGATTAACACTCCTTCCCTTTCTCCTCCCTTTACTTCCCTTCCCTTCCTTTCCTTTGTCTTTCTTTCTCTTTCCTGTCCTCCAGATACTGTGCATTGCATGTGTTAGGTGTGAATTGACCCATCCCCTCCTGCCCCCTCCCACCTGCTTGATTTCCCATAAATGTTATTTCCATATGTGCACATAAGTGTTGATCCATTCGTACAAATTTAATGGTGAGTACATGTGGTGTTTGTTTTTCCATTCTTGTGATACTTTACTTAGAAGAATGGTCTCCAGTTCCATCCAGGTTAATACAAGAGAGATTAGTTCACCATTTTCTTTTTTATGAACTTGCCAGATTCTTTAGACAATTTTTTCTTTTTTTGTGTGTTTCTTTTCTTTTCCTTTTCTTTTTTTTTTTTAAGACAGAGTCTCACTCTGTTGCTCAGGCTAGAGTGCCATGGCATAATCATGCTCACTGCAACCTCAAACTCCTGGGCTCAAGTGATCCCCTTGAATAGTTAGGACTATAGGTGCACACCACCATACCCAGATAATTTTGTATTTTTTTAGTAGAGATAGGGTCTTGCTCAGTTTTTTGTATTTTAGGACAGGTACAACTATAATTTCAGTACATAGCCATGTTGGAATTTGGGCAAACAAAATAAGGTTTTATATGCAGGCTCTAGTTTTCTTGTTCAGCGTTTAGCATAATGAGGTTGCAATCACTGTAAAAGAGGTATCTTTTCATTGAAAAATACCTGGCCCCGACTGCAAATGTCAGATAATACAAGAGAGGGTAGCCCCAGCTGCACCCCACTTTGAGGCTTCCAGATGTTTTCAGTGCACAGGAATGAATAAATAGGTCGGCTTTTGTATGACATTGCTGGGTTAATAAACAAATACAAATCTGGGGGCAGATTCTGTCAGCAAATGTGCTCAATTCTGATGTAAATTTATGTAGACCATTAATAAAAATGTTATGCTACACATCCGATAAAAGGCTAATAACTAGACTCCATATAGAACTCAGGAAAATCAGCAAGAAAAAAAATCAAACAACTCTATAAAAAGTAGGCAAAGGACGTGAACAAAACCTTTTCAAAAGAAGACAGACTAATGGCCAACAAACATATGAAAAAATGCTTAACATCTCTAATCATCAGGGAAATAAAAATCAAAACCACAATGAGATATCACTTAACTCCAGTGAGAATGGCTTTTATCAAAAAGTCCCAAAACAATAAATGTTGGCGTGGATGCGGAGAGATAGGAACACCCATACACTGCTGGTGGGACTGCAAACTAGTACAACCCCTGTGGAAAGTAATATAGAGATACCTCAAAGAGCTACAAGTAGAACTACCATTTAATCCAGCAATCCCATTACTGGGCATCTACCCAAAGGAAAAAAAGACATTCTATCAAAAAGACATCTGCACTAGAATATTTATAGCAGCACAATTCACAATTGAAAAGATGTGGAAACAATTCAAGTGCCCATCAATACATGAGTGGATTAATAACATGTGGTATATGTATACCATGGAGTTCTACTCAGCCACAAAAAACAGTGTTGATCTAGCACCTCTTATATTATCCTGGCTGGACCTGGAGCCCATTCTATTATGTAAAGTATCACAAGAATGGAAAAACAAGCACCACATGTACTCACCATCAAATTGGTATTAATTGATCAAGTCTTACGTGCACACATAATAGTAACATTCATTGGGTGTCAGGCAAGTGGGAGGAGGGAGAAGGGGATGGCTATATACACACCTAATGGGTGCAGTGTGCACCATCTGGGGGGTGGACACACTTGAAGCTCTGACTTGGGTGGGGCAATGACAATATATGTAACTTAAACATCTGTACCCCCATAATATGCTGAAATAAAAAAATTTAAATGTGGCAAGGAAAACAAGTGATTACTTAATTTTTTTAGAACTAGATATTTGTTGTTGTTAAAGCGATAATTAAATTTTGTTTTTGCAAAATAGCTACATTTTCCTCCTGGTTAATGAGGTAAGTAAATGGAACAGTTGTTATCTCTTAGGACTTAGATTCTGTGAACAATATTAGACTTACCTTGAGTTAAAAAAAGAAAAGGAAAACTGAAGATAAAACAAAATCGGGGAACTGTCAGATGAGCAAACAGAATTTTATTTGTACCAGGTCTGGTAATTTAATTTTTAAAACTAAGAAATCAGATATTTGGAGAAAAAAGTAAGTAATTAACAGCAGTGGAAAAGCAGACAATTCTATTATTATGTACTATAGAGCAACTGTTTTGTAGATTGGATTTATCTTTAATCTCATCTACTAGCATTTATGCACCCCCATTTATTGAGTACAGACTGCTTAGCACACGCTGTGTTACATGCCACGGGATACAAAAGTGTATAATATGTTTTGAGTGTAGGATATGAATTTCAGTACACAAATCCAGGTGGATAACAAATAAAGCATTTTTAAATTTTTTCTAAATCAATTTAATTTCTCGCCTGAGTCCTATTTCTTCTGTGTTGGCAAGAAATTCAAGCTCACTGTGTCTGGGGTTTTGCCCTATCTCTGTCCTATAAGTCAGCAGTCCCCAGCCTTTTTGCCACCAGGGACCAGTTTCATGGAAGACAATTTTTCCACGGACTGGGGGTTGTGGGGGGGATGGTTTTGGGGTGATTCAAGCACATTACATTTATTGTGCAGCCGAACCTCTCTGCTGATGATAATCTATTTGCAGCCACTCCCCAGGGCTAGCATCACCGCCTCAGCTCCACCTCAGATCATCAGGCATCAGATTCTCAAGCTAGATCCGTGGCATGCACAGTTTACAGAAGAGTTTGTGCTCCTATGAGAATCTAATGCCACCGCTGATCTGACAGGAGGCGGAGTTTATGTCGCGATGCGAGTGATGGGGAGCAACTGTAAATACAGACGAAGCTTCACTCACTTGCCGGCCACTGACCTCCAGCTGTGCAGTCCAGTTCCTATCAGGCCACAGACTGGTACCGGTCCGTGGCCCAAGGGTTGGGGAACGCAGCTGTAAGTCTTGCCATATGCAATTCCAAGACATCCACGATGAGGGATGCTCGAGGGAACCGCCAACTGGTAGATATCCAGATGATGAGATAGCTCTCTCCTGTTTGCATAGTATATTTAGGTCCTTCACAGCTACGCATGGGGGAAAAGAATCTTATGGAGCCGGGGACTCTGGTGCCCGCATACTTGTCTTGAATCTTGTATTTAGGCCTCCCTGGAGCTCTGGTTTCACAACTCTGCAAACCACTGATCTGTGTCTTGCAGTCTAAGGGAATATCTTTCATAGTCTGGATGAGTATCTCTCTCCCTCTTGCTGCTGCTTGCACACTCTGCTTCCTCATTCCATTTACTTACCCAAACTTTATAAGGTATTCTACGGGGTTAGCCTTTTGGAAACAAAAGGCAAGATTTGTAGGCTACCTCTGCTCCTTGGCCCAGCCATACTTGCTTTGAGGCAATGATAATGAGTCCCTTCTTTTCCAAACCCGTGGTCCTAATTCAGATCAGCATAGTGTTTCAGGAACTGCTATAATTACGGTCTAATTTTACTTCTTTCTCACTTTGCACTCTAAAGCATTCCATACACAGCTACCAAATTATTCTTCCCTGAGAGTAGCTCTGATCTTGTTATCTCTAGTTCAGAAATCTTTCATGGGTTCCCACTGTCAATAAAATTAAGTCCTTACACCTTAGACATTTTAAATATGCTAGGTTGGCCTTCATGTAACTATTGAGATTTTCTCTTCCACATTTCTCTTTCATGCCCTTGTGCTATCGCCAAAGTGCAAAACTAAATACCTGCTTTCCCCATTTTCCCCATGTCTGTCTTGGTTTATGATGTCCCTTCTGCAATAAAGTCTCTCCCATCCCTTCATACCAATTTCTACATGCCCAAATTCTGTCCATCCTTCAAGGGAAAGATGCAGCGCCCCTTCCTTCAGGAAGCCTTCCCTATCCTCAGCGAACACTAGCTGCAGGAAAAGGCTTAATGAAACCAAAAACTGAGATGAGTTTATGGCTGGTACCAAAAGAGCAGAATGGAAAGTTATTCTGGGAATAAAAGTGAACATGTGAAATGAAGCCCTAATCCCGTAACAGGTATCAGGATGTGAGCGAATGGGACCTGAGCATGGGGTGTCCTGAGACTGAGTGGTGTTTGAGCCCATCAGGGCCTGGGGTGGAAATATTCCACTTGGCTGTAGGGCCAGGCACTGAGAAAGGGGCGTGCCTCATCCATTCTTTGGTGCTGGCTGACTTCAAGGGTCTTTCCAACTCCAAGCTTAGGCAATGCTGTTGTTCAACTTAGTGGAAATACCTCCTGGTGACTTATTTGAGCTCCCACTGTACTTTCGTTGTCTCTGTTTTATGACACTAAAATCAATAATAATATAATGAGGACATTATTTATCTGTCCCATTTCCACTGACGGATGATAGCATCCTCAAAGACAAGGCTCTTACCTCCTTCACTTTCTTGTCCTCTGAAACACCTGGCACAGCACCCTGCACACCATTCTCAGACCATCCATTGTACAAACGGAGACATCAAAACATTGACATCCATGATGGTGTTGATCCCACTAAACATGATCACAACAGTGAGTTCAAAGACTGATGATTCCGGTGCCATAAATATGCTTGTCCTTTTACTTGGCAGTCCCCATGTGAAAGGGTGACGTTCTGAAGCTACCAGATCGTATTTATCAATACAGCATATGCCAATTAGACAGTAAATTCAATATTTCTTTTTTTTTTTTTTTAGTTCTGACTGTACCTTGACACTGCAGATAATTAAATAAAGTTTGAAGGGTACAACCAATGGCATATCATACCAATGTCTGCAGGCTTGACTGGCATGAAACCAGAAGTTTCCGTGACAGCCAAATCATCCCAAAATGGGGGATGAATAGGGTTGCTATACTAACCTTAGTAAAAAAAGAACATGATGAAAAAAAAAAAAAGTATTGCTATAAAATATGGATGCTACTTTAAGAATCTATCACATTCACTTTAATCAAGTGGAAAAAACTTCCCGATCAGCTAGTCTGTGAGCAGTCACGATCTGCTTTGTCCATGAGGCATTGGGTGGATCTGGACGGAAGCAATAGGATGAGGAAATAGCTCTTGTTAATTTCAACAATTATTTGTCTTTCTGCTCTGAATTTTGTTTTATCTGTTGACACTTTCCTTGACAGGGACTCCCTTTGTATTCATAAAGGGAGACCTGGCACCAAGTCATTTGGGTATATGTTATACTACTTCAATTAGCATTGTTTCTACCCGAGGAAGCTCCTACGGAAGGCTTTGAAAGCATGGTTTTAGAAATGTTTCCCCATGGCACCCTCAAAGGCACTGAGATTTGAATTTACTCTCATTCTTTCATCTTTCAGTAAAATGTTTTTCCCTACTTTGGAAAAAGTTGTTTCAGTGTTTATGGACATCAGGGATTCTATCGGTCTCCATAAGTCATTAGTACATCTGATTGAATTAAATGAATGTTTTGATGCTTGGATGTTATCTCTTTTACCTCACAACTCTCCTTCGCACTTGGAAAGAGCTAAAAGAAAAGAGAGTTGAATGCAAGGATGGCCTAGTAATACATTCTGTTTGCTCTTCCTGCCTTCTCTTTGGCTAAATGCTACATTGATTGCAGCATTTGAACTGTTGCCACGTTCGGCAATACAAGCTTCACATGGTTTGATATTTAACTTGTGGGAAAGGAGCCCAGATATTTCTCTCCCTCTTTTCTCTCTCTGTGTGTTTACTGAAATAGGAAGTGTCACAACCAGCTTGTCTGTTTACTTTCAGCCCATTGTTTTGGGAAGAATAAGGAAAAAACTGACTAGCATTCAGAAGCAGCCGTCAGGAAAAGCACACGTCTTTTTTCTTCTTTTATATAAACTTGTTTAATCAGAGCATTTGTACTTTGATGTATTATTATTACTTCTCTCTAGGGGAATTGATTTGTAATGCTACCTAATCAGTGTGGTTCCAATTTTAATCTTGGAGCTGAGTAATAAATATAACACATTAATTTCCATAAACCATATATATTTGAAAGCTTCATTTACATAGTGAACAATTTAGACCTATAAATTCTAATGTGTTTCTATTCCTTTTGGGTTACTGTTTACATAACCCTTTTATAGCTCTGGCGAACCATAATGCCGCCCAATGCTGACAAATTTCTTGCTATTGTCCAATGCATAAAAATGTATTTTAAGTAACTCTCCAAGACTCCCTCAGTAATTTTTCTTCTTTTTTTCTCACTGACTATTGAGGGTAATTCCATTTTAGGAGTTGAAAAATTCCATTTCTTTTCCCTACCAATTTCAGCATCTCATTTCGCAATTTTTTCTAGCCTAGTCTGGGCTTCTGATATAGTTGGTACCAATACAGCTCCATTTATCCCAGGCGGGACTACAGAACTTGAAGAAAGTGCAAACTCAGCTGCCTCTAAGAGGTCAGGAGCATGCGAGCGAGTGTGGCTGAGTATGCTCAGCATATAACCTGAGCATTTTTAAGGTGATGTGAGGATGGATTGAAGATGTTAAAATGGATCATCATATTTTAGAAAAAATATCTGTGTATACATATGTGTATGTGTTTATATGTACATGTATATATATGTAAATGTATGTATGTACACACATGCACACACACATTTATACACACAGAGAGAGCAAGAGAAAGAGAGAAAGGGAGAGAAAGGCGTGATAGACATTTAACAGAAAAAATAAATTCAGCTTCCAACCATTCATCTTTAGCAGTTTCTATATGCTTAAAATTTTGGTGATCTAGCACCTCTTGTATTATCCTGGATAGAGCTAGAACCCATTCTACTAAGTGAAGTATCCCAAGAATGGAAAAATAAGCACCACATGTACTCACCATCAAATTGGTATTAACTGATCAACACTTAAGTGCACATATAGTAATAACACTCATTGGGCGTCAGGCAGGTGGGAGAGGGGAGGAGGGGATGGGTACATACACACCTAATGGGTGCAGTGCGCACCGTCTGGGGAATGGACACACTTGAAGCTCTGACTCAGGTGGGGCAAAGGCAATATATGTAACCTAAACATTTGTACCCACATTAACATGCTGAAATAAAAAAAAAATAAAAAATTTCAATTATTTAAAATTTTTTGATTTTTATAGACAACTTGAGCCTAATCTAATAATGTCCTTAGGGTGCACTGCACTTTATAGTTTTTAATGTACTTTCATTGTATATTATCACATTTGATCATTGCAATATTTTCATAAGGTGTTACTATATTTGTGTTAAAGATAAGGAATCTAAGAATCAGGGATTTTTATTATTATGTTATTGTTGACATGAAGGGAATACTGACTGAGGTTATCTGGAGTATAATAACAGAAATATACACCTATTCTGGAACAAATAGTCATTAGGATATTGACATCTTTTTATAAGACCACAGTAAATGTTCCCCGGGCTACCCAAACCTTTTGAACCCAGGGGAAGGTGAATCAAAGCCAAGGTGGAGGTGCGCTGGCTCATGTCCTTGCGGGGCTCCCTTGTGAGTCCTCCCAAACAACTTCCCCTGAATCTAGTCCAGGTGGGTAGTGAACCAAAATCATTAGCTGCTGTTTCACAAACAACATGAAGTAAATCAGAGGTCTCAGTTCAGTTCCTAAAAACAAGACTCTATTTCACCCTTCTTACCTCTGTTATGCAGTCTTCGTGGTCAAAGATTAATTGGTACATGAGAAGAGTGTTCCCTGCTCTCCCTGGAGTCACATAAATGCATGGTGAAGAGGATGCCGGCTCTATGTTGCAGGTAAGAGGAGAGATGAAGCAGCTCAGAGGTGGGGAGCAAAGGCTTTCAATGAGGATGGGGAGATTCAGGTTATTCCTGGAACCACCATCCTGTACTACTGACTCTGTGCTTCTCTGCAGTAGCTACGGGAAGGAAGCAGGGGGTTTGGAGTCAGGCACACCTGGGTTGCCATCCTTGCTGCTCCACTTACCAATGCTGGGAACTAGGGCATGTTATCAGCATGGAGAATTATTGAGTATGAAGCATGCACTGGTTTCCTACTGCTGTATAACAAATTACCAGCAGCTTAGCAGCTTAAAGCAACACCCATTTATTATGGCAAGTTTCTGATGGTCAGAAGGCCAGGCACAGCGTGGCTGGTTTCTCTGCTCAGGGTTTTACAGGACTGGAAATAAGGTGTTGGTCTGAGCTGTGTTTCTCATCTGGGGCTTAGGATCCTTCAAGTTCACAGGTTGTGGGAAGAATTCATTTCCTTAGAGTATATTAATAGCAACCAAGGTCCTTGTTTTCCTGCTAGCTTATGGCCAAGAACTGCTCTCAGCTTCCAGAGGCTGCCTGCAGTTCCTTGCCATGGGGCCCCCATTGGCAGATCACAAGACGCATGTTTGCACTTTTCCAGGAGAGCTGAAGCACATCTCTCTGATGTCTTCTGCCACCAGCCAGAAAAAGTTTCTGTTTTTAAATGGCTTTTGTGTTTAGGTCAGACCCACCTGGATAATCTCCCTAAGGTCAGCTGTGCCATATAACTAAATGCAATCATGAGAGTAAAATCTATCATAGTCACAAACCTAGGATTATGCAAATCATGTGCATTACTGCCAGGAAATCTTAGGGGCACCTTAGAAATCAACCTATCGTGCAGAGATACAATTCACGTGAAAATAATCCAGCTCTAGAAAAATCGTTGGCATGGAATAAGTAAGTGGTAATTCCTCTATAAAGTGGGGTGAGATGATATATTTTCAAGGGTATGATAATTCCAGTAATTATTTTACACATCTGTCTCCCATTAAGAGAAAAATTCCATGTAAATTACAGTTATTTTATAATATCAATGATAGTGTCTAGCTTACCACTGAGCACATAATAAGTGCTTAGTAAAGACTTTTTAAAATTATATGGGTTCTATAAAGAGGGAAACTCATCCTTTTATGCTAAGGAATTGTCTCGACATTTTGAAGGCTATGGACCATGATTCAGGACTCTCTCAGGGCATTCCTATTCATACGCATAGTTTTAACCAATATTCACTTATTAACTCATTTTTATTTACAAATCAGGTGACAGTCAGCACTGGAACCTGTCTGTACACCTGCATATTCGTGATTTCCACCTGTCTGTTACCTACATATCCCAAACTCAACATGTTGCAAATGGAACTGCTCCCCTCAAATAATTTTTTTCTTTTATAATTTCTATCTCAACAAATGTATCTCACTCTCCCCGATCTCCAAAGCCAGAAACTAAATAATCATTCGTCTTACACTCCTCTCTCTTCCTTCTTTATCCAATTGGCCAAATTTTGCCAGTTCTATCTCCTGAATGCCTTTTTTACTTTTTCTCTTTCCTTGATCTGTACTAACCCCGGTCCTCCTCATTCCCTACCTGGCTATGGCAGTAGTATATTCCTAATCAGGTTCCCGTTCGTGGGTTCTCCAATCCATTCTGCACTTTATAGTCCAGTTTATTTTCCAAAGGCATAAATCTGATCCTGTCTCTTGCCAGTTTTCGATGACTCCCAACTCATTTAAAGAAAAAACATCTGACTGTTTGGCGTCTACTTCCACTATCTGTCCATACTTGAATCTCCATACAGCACAATTATCTTTTTAAAATATTTTTGAGGCATAATTTATGTACAATAAAACACACAGATATTATGTGTGTGTTTTATGAGTTTTGACAAATGAATATATTTGTGAAACAATTATCTAATTAAGATATAAGACATTGAAGTCATCATTGTAAAACATAAATCATGTTACATTACTTGTCATAGCTCTCAAAACTGTCCAATCATGGAACAAGATTCAATTCCTGTATCTCGCCCCCACACTATGTTCCACAGACGATTACTTTATTACTCCAGGAGGAGGGGCAGTGATCTGAGGGGGTCTTATGTCTGGTCCTGTTTGGTCTTCTTAATTATTTACAGGAAGAAAAAAAGGCAGAAGTTGCAACTGTATACTACATGACTCAGACTCAGGCCACATAGCCACATTCCTCTCTGGGCTCAGAATAATTTAAAGTTCCAGTAGCTTTAAGTGTGAATTATTTAATTTCACACTTTCTTCAGGTTTGTCCAAATGCCTCTTGCTCACAGCTCAATAAACACTTGTTAAATGACATGTGCAACGGGAAATTTCTTCATTACCATATTTAAAATAGCACCTGTATCAGAGTCCAAGCCCTTATACGTATCACACAATTCTATACATTTGTTTGTTTATGTATTTGCTGGAATGTAAGAGGGATTGGGATACTGTGTTCACTATCATCTTCCCGATGTTCCAAATGGTGTCTGAGAATGTAACAGACAAAATGGCCTGAAAAAGGATAAAAATGTTTTTTGTCTCTTCAAAACCCCCTCACCCTTTTTGAGGACTAAAACCTACCTACCTGTCCCAGGCCAGTGGTCAGGAGGGGAAGGAGAGTGTTCTTTGTTCTTTGTGCCACAGGAGATGGCTGGGGGAGTTTCCCAGGCAGAGGTCACGAGATTGACTTAGCCGAAGACGGGATTATGGGGTTATTCAGAACCTATAAAAGCTCCGCATTCCTGCTCAGAGGCAGGACGTTGGTATTTTGAGATGAGAGTCTACCCACCTCATTTGCTGGTAAGTTAATAAACTCCTCTTTTCTTCTCCTCAAACCACTTGTCCTCATTCTTCTGATGCAGCCTTGGGAACAAGTCCCGAACTTTCGGTAACAAGAATAGGTTCTCCATTCTTATTTGTTGAATGGAGTAGATGGACTCTAAACTGTGTAGCATGACATAAAAGGTCCTTCATGATATGAACTTGGCCTTATTTTTTACCTATATTTTCTGCTTCCCATAATCCCTATACTTCAGTCAGTTTCAACTACTTGCCATTCCTTAAAAACATGAGGTTTCCCTTCGCCTCTGGCCACATATTCTCACTGTTCCTGGAATAGCTTTGCTTACTTTGTCTACCTTTCAAATGCTTGCTCTTCCTCTCAGCTGGAGTTCTTTCCTCTGTGAATATCTTTCCCCTTGATCCCTTCAACAGACTTCAGTCTCTTTGCTCTCTTTCCTCCTTCCCATACTCTTTTTAGAATAGCACCTAGAATGTTTAGTAAACACAATTCAGCACAGTGTTGTTCCACCAATACCTGAACTTTTTGAGGGTATTTGATTATGTTTTCTCATCTTTGTATCATCAATACTTTTTAGCCAGCTTAATGTACAATTTGAACTCAATAAATTTTCATTAAAGGAAGATAATAGAAAACAAGAGAGGAAAGAGAGGAAAAAGGGAAGGAAGAAGGGGGAAGAAAGGGAAAAAGATAGAAAAGAAAAATAAAATAGATAATAAAATATTAAGATTTGAATTTAGTCCCTCAAATACAAGGAGTATAAAGTTTCAGCAAAATAGCTAATTCATGACTACTTTCAATTATTAAATCTAGGACTTATGTAGATTTAAGATTTTCAAATTCTTGCTTGGTGTGTGTATGCGTGTATGTATGTGTGTGTGCATGTGATTGTGTTTCCTAAAGGAAAGGAGATTATACAGAAGAAAGACATATTCCTAAGTAGTGGTTCAAATGAACTCAGAACAGGGTTAAATACTAACCAATGGTAACACACATAACACATACATGCATATACATGGATGCATACACGTGTGATGTTTGTTACAAATGTACTCCATTTCCCAATGTTCTATTTAATGGATAGGAAACATATTCACAACATAGCCAAATGTGAAAATAAACATTTTGTGTGTTATCTAATAAAACCCCCAGTTTTTCATTTCAGCTTGATCCCTCCCTTAACCAATCTTTCCTTTAGAAGCTGAACAGACCAAGAATAGTAGAGAGAAAGCTTAAAGGATAGTTATATTAATGATGCTTTTTATTTTCTATATATTATGATGCTTTGACATCTTGGGGGGCCTGCTGGCCTAGGAGACACTGTCCCTCCCAGGGTTAGCTAATTGCTAAAGATAGCAAATGAGTCCCTGTGAACATACCTTCTGTATGCAAACCAACCAAGCCAAAGCCCATATCTTCAACCTCCTCCTTTTTGTAACTCTCAGACATTAAGACAATTTTTCCCCTGTCCTAAATAGCACCAGAGTTGGGTATCACACAAGGAGAGACCATGCCTGTAGCCCAGAGCCTGCTGAAATTATTCCAGCTAACCAATTCTAAACTTGCTCAAATTTGCCTACTCTGTCTCATCCATTCCTTGCCAAGGAAACCACAGTAAAGAATCTGGACCATGGTTTTTCCTTCCTTCCTTCCACCTGCTGACCGAGCTGGCTCCTTCCCTCTGTGGTCCTGCACGGCGTGTCCACCTCTCTTAGGAACTGTGTGCAATAACACTTCTTTGTGTCATCACTCAGCCACTTCTGTAAATTAAAGCCTGGATACAATCAAGACAATGGTTCAGTATAGGTAAAACAAAAACTAGTAATGAGTTTTTGAATAATTTGATTAATTTTAATTATCAGTACTCTGCATGCCCCTGTCCCTTAAGAATTGCTTATAAGAGTAATCAAGCCAGAAAAATCAAGAATTGCCTGTAATATTAATCACACTAGAATGCAGGGAGCTAAGAGAAAAAGAAATGAAAGAATTCCCTGGGAAACATTGCAATACATATTCACATCATTCTCTGGAACAATACTTTGGACAAAAATCCATTTAACTTGTTTCCAGCCATCATAGTTGTTTTCCTGAATCATAAAATTCTCATTATGAAATAAACCCTGACATCAACTTGATTAGTATGATCATAAATCTTAACAGCAGCATGCCTGCATTAAACTGCAGTTTTTCAGGCCACAATTATAGATTCTATTATTTCCCCTACCTACTGCAGTAATTAGATATTATTTCAATGCACTGCCAATTGTCTACGGTATTTTTTAAATTCATGTAAAAGACTCATTCGTTTAAAACCATTGACACAAAGTTGTTGAGAGTTCAGCAGCAATATATTAAATATTAATTTTATTGACTAATTTTTGACTTATGGAAAAGGAACCAAAATTACCCATAATCTTTACTTATAAAGTTATATACTCCAATTTATATACACCTTTCCTTGAGCCCTTACATGTATGGGAACATCTATTATTGGGGTTGAGAAGTCAATACCCCAAAATATGGTGCTTTGACTCTGAACTGAAGAAGCAGCCTTGAGGTCTCTCTGACCTTCCCCACAACTCCTGTATCTCAATCCTCCATCTCTCCCAAAGCACAGGATGAAGTTGTTCTCTGAGGTTCACTTACCTTCTTAAAGTCTGGACCTACCAAAGAAGAAGACAATTACCTTCCCTGAGTTTTTATTAATTGAACTTATATTGCAGGAAGAAAGGCAGAGGTCTGTCAACACACCTGGACAGATTTTTGTTATAAACCACTATCCCCTGCTCAGGCCCAACAGGCTTTGTCCCAGGCCATTGTACGTTCTTCAATCTCATTGAATTTCCCTAAAAATCATTTGCTAGCCCCCCAAGATCATTCACACTCTCCTATCTCCCTTTCTCCTAAGAAGTGGGGTATATAATCATCCATACCCTATTGTGCGGTGGGTTAATCACTCTGTGATTCTCCTCCATGCATGCTAATAAATTTGTGTGGCTTTTCGCCTTTCATCAGTTGATTTTTCAGTGACACTTCAGTGGCAAAAGGATAGCCTTCCCTTGGCCCCTACACTATATACAGATAACTTGTTAGTTATATTACTTAGATATGTTTTTAAAAGGAAGCTTTTAATTCTAAAGTAAAAGTGTTACAATGAAGACCTTTCATTGAATCACATGTATGTAAAAGTCATAAAGTAAAAAAATGTTCATCCATAGATTACTGTTTAATGGGCTGCTGCTAATATGGGCATTAGTTCAGAGAAGGAGGTTTGGAATTCAGTTCTTTGTGACTGGTTTGGTCTTATTCATGAAGATAAGGAAGATTTCTGCCAATGACCATACACAGATGATGTTGGTTCTGAGAATCTCCATTCACAATGAAACTCACTTATAGTGGGCCAATGTTGCCCCTCAGCTTGGATTTCAGTTTTGCCTCTATTTAATAGTGCATTAGCTTGGGTCCATTATTTGACCTGTATAACCCTTAGTTCCATTATTTGCAATAGGAGTGGTTAAAATTAAATATCTAAGGTCTTTTCAACTGCTAACCTAACAAAAGTATAGAATTAAGGAGCTGCATAACATACACATCTAGATCATATGGATAAATCAAGTAGACAAGATAATTGTATTACTTGATGTCTTACTCAGATACATTCATTCACTAGCTCATTCATTCAGCCCCTCATTATTCAACAAATACTTGTTACATATGTATTAGAGATAAAAGAAAAATAAGAAGTTTCCTTGCATCTGAGATGACCTCTCAACCTCCTCATCAAAAGCTTATCAAAGAAATACCATTTTAATCTTTGCTAGGGCTGGATTAATCACTCTGAATTCTGGCTCATCAGATAACACACATGAAGAAATTATTGAACAGCCAGTTATCTTGGTGAGATTAGAAAGGTTGTTTATTTGATAATTGATGTCAAAAATAATCTTTCAGTTCTTGTTCAACTTAATCACCTGGAAAAGTACAGCCATGAGAAACTAAAGAGTAAGCATGTTTTAAAAGTTGTTTTCATGTAGAATTGTTTTTATGGTAGAGATTGCTGAACAAGCGAATGGGATTCCAAGTTAAATGATCAAATCTTCTGTTGAAATTTCAAAACAGATTGGATTGTCAATGGTGTGAAGTGATGTGAGAGAGGAGCTGACTATCACAGAGCCTATTAATATGAATCAAATCATCATGCTTGAAATAATGAGAATATGTATCCTGATCCCACAACAGCAGCTACACCACGATCCAGAATCAGTTCACGGGTGTAGATATCTAACCAATAAATAGAAGTAGGAAGGAAGACTGAAAAAACAAAAGTCTTATTTTGTGAACCACAAACATAGAAGCTCAGAAACATCATTCTCATTTTCTGAGAAGAGACATCCCTTAGTAATTCTCCTTAATGGTTAAAAATCAAAGCTGAAATAATATGACACCAACTCTGCTGCTTTTCCATTATTCCTGGACTAATTTCTCTATCACATTCCTTGGCTATTTATACACACACACACACGCACACAGGTGCACACATACACACAGAGACGCACACAGACGCACATGAAATAGAAGGTGCATACCAGGCAGAGCGCAACCCACCATTGTTCGTTAGGAGATGACAAAGGCCTGTATCACAACATCCAGTAGAGAGAAATCTAAGCCACCAGGCTGCCTACGTATTCAATGTGCTTCAAAATCCTGATTATCAGGACAGGAGCTAGAATAGCTAATGCACGAGCAGGCTCAATTAACCCTAATTAGTTCAGAGTCAGGCTACAAAAGACTTAATTAGCAGTTATTAGGTGCTGCTCAGAAAAGGAACATAAACAATGGTTGGTAGCAAGCTGTGTTTAAGAGTCTCCTGGCTGAGCGACAGCAAATTGAAAAAAAAAAGTGAAATCAATGTTCTTCCATTGAGGATCAGATATAAAATAATAATATGGATCTTGACTTAAATTTCATTTATTCAGAGTGGATCATTGATTTATTATTATTTTTTTTTTTTTCTGGACAATTCAGATGCTTCAGGAGAGGAGTCTGCAAGTTTAATTCTAATGGTGTGATGGTTACAGTCCACCACAAAGAAAGACCATCTGCTGTTGGCGTAGTGAGTGGCAAGCAGGGTTCAGGGGAATTAATGAAGGGTTTTCCTTGAGGATTTCAAGAGTCAGCTTTTGGAGGGTTTCAGGGTCTCACATTGCGGAGGTGCAGGGAGGAACATGTGATGCACACAGAGAGCAGAGAAACTGAGTCATGCTGAACACCAAGGTAGGCTAGTGATCTTCGTCAGCTCTGAATGGCCCACGCCTGAATCCCGGCTGCACAGCAAATGGGCTTCCTTTAGTCCAGCACAAACCCTTCCTTCTTCCTTGTCCCATTTACGCACCAACATTGTTTCTCACAGGAACCAAAAGCTAAAGACCCTCTCCTGGTTTCACAGTAAAATGACTCGCATTAAAAAGACACAATAACCACATTAATATAAAAAAAAAGAGGTAAAATTAACATGATATGTGGCTTTCTACCAAGTCTCTCTGTCTCTCTCTCTTTCTGAGGCTTTCTCAGAGAGGTAGACTATTGTAATATTTCTCTTAAGTTTTGTAATATCCTGCATAAAACATGGGCTTGGCATGAGTGAGACCAGGAATTTATTTTAGAACACTACAGGGTTCTTACATTTTAATACATTTTTATTTAACATGACTATAAATGTTATCGCTCATAAAACTATTCAGCCTTGCCATAAATTATTTCATAGAGGAATACTGTTTGTAGGTGTAAACACAGAAAAGCTGTCTTTTAAGGGTCTACTTTAATCAACCATTAATTTTGTATAATAACTACTGCCTTCCTCTTTTAAAAAAATGCCAAGGGACAATTTAGGGAGTACGGAGGTGTATTAGTTTATATTGCTCTGTGACAAATGACCACAAATGTAGCTGCTTAAAACAACGCCTGTTTATTAGCTCGACCTTCTATAGGTCAGAAGCCCAGGTTGATTTGACTGGGGCTCAGAAGGTCAAAATCAAGGTGTCAGTCAGGCTGGGTTATCTGGAGGTTCTGGGGAAGAATCTTTTCCCAAGATCATTCAGGTTCTTTTCAGAGGCCAGTCCCTGTGGCTGTAGGTCTGAGGTCCTCCTTTCTTTGCTGACTATCAAGGCGAGGGCTGCTCTCTGCTCCCAGAGGTTGCCCACATGCCTTCTTGTGTGGCCCTGCCATCTTCAATGCAGCAATGGGACGCCAAGTCCTTCTCATTCCTTCAATGTCTCTGACTTCTCCTTCTGCTCCCAGTCAGACAAAATTCACTGCTTTTGTAAAAGCCCAGGTGATCAGCTTGGGCTCACTTGGATAATCTCCCTTTGGATTACACAAGGTCAACTGATTAGTTACCTTAATTATCATTTTAAAATCCCTTTTGGCATGTAGTATAACATAATCACAGGCATGATGTCTCACATATTCATTGTTTTAGGGATGAGGGCTCAACCTTCCCTGCATCCACACATAGGCTCCTGTTGAGGGTAGAGGGTGGCAGTGGTCACCAGGCAGGAGCAGGAGAGGAGACCATTAGGGTACCCAAGTGGGAGAGCACATCCCAAAGACACAGAGAGCCATCAGGAGTGGGGCTTCACATGAACCCAGACGTTAAGTCTCTAGCAAAGGCTCTATTGTCCTATAGGACCTTACTTACGAAACACAAATTCAAAGATAGAATTATTAAGACTTTAAAGATGACAATGACAGAATATTAAACCCCAGAAGGGGTCTCCCTTCTTGGTATAGGGCTCTGTGGGCCTTCACTGATTGAATACCCATGAAGCTGACCCTGGAATAAGCACCATGTAAGTGTTTGCTACTATTTTTTAGTAGTAGTAGTGGTAGGAATATTTTGTAGACATCAAACACTTAGTAGGAAAAACGCTTAGTTGCTTCCAAATACCTGTCCTATTTTTATTTTGCACAAATTGACCTAAAAATCAGTCCTGATACAGAGGCATCTTACATTCAATGAGACTGTTCCAAAGGGCTGTGTATAAGAACTCCAAACCATTGTGTTAACAGTAAAAGTGGTTTATCATTTTGTTTAGATCAAGTAAAATTTGCTTTATGAATCTGGGTGCATTTGAGTTAGATACATAAATATTTGGAATTGTTATGTCTTCTTGTTGAATTGCACCCTTAACCATTATATAGGGACCATCTTTGTCTTTCATTACTTTTGTTGATTTGAAGACTAAGCTATCTGAAATCAGAACTGCTATGCCAGCTTTCTTTTGGCTTCCATTTGCATGGACTATTGTTTTCCATCCCTTCACCTTGGGTCTGAATGCATCCTTGTGGGTTAGATGCATTTCCTGGGAACAGCAGATACTTGGCTTATGTATATTTATCCAATTAGCCAGCCTATGTCTCTTTAGTGGGCGGTTCAAGCCAGTCATATGTATTGAAAGAATTGACAAGGGGGGCAGATTTATGGTCATCCTGTTGAGTTGAACTTTGTTGCTTTGTTTTCTCTTTTGAGCCGTTGTGTTATTTGGCCTTTGACCTTTAGCTTTTGAATGATTTTACATTGGTGAGTGTTTACTGTGCTGATCCCTATGTAATGCTGTTCTAAGTACTTCCTGAAGGGCAGGTCTTGTGTTGATAAATTCCCTCAGTCTTTGCTTGTCTGAGAAGGTCTTTATTTCTCCTTACATATAGGAAATTTAGTTTTTCAGGGTACAAGATTCTAGGCTGGGCATTATTCTGTTTGAGAAGAGTGAGAATGGGGCCCCAGTCTCTCTTGCTTATAAGGTCTCAGTTGAGAAGTCTGCAGTTAGTCGATGTAGTTAGTCTGATGAAGCAGGTAACCTTTGCAGGTTACCTGCTTCTTTCACCTTACAGCTTGTAGAAGGGCCTCTTTCATGTTTACTTTGGCCAGTTTGATGACAATGTGTCATGGTGTCTTCCTGTTTGCAATAAATCTCCCAGGAGTCCTTTGAGCTTCTTGTACCTTGATATCTAGATTTCTAGCAAGGCCAGGGAAATTTTCCTCCATTATATTTTCAAATAGTTTATCCAACCCTTGTATATTTTCTTCTTCAGCCTCAGAGATGCCTATAATTCTCATATTAGGCTTCTTCACATAATCCCACATTTCTTGTAGGCTTTGCTCTTATCTCTTATTTCTCTGCTCTATTTCTGTGACTGACTTGTTTAATTGAAAGGTGTTATCTTCAATCCCTGAGATTCTTTCTTCTGTTTGATCTACCCTATTCTTGAGGCTTTCCACTGTGTTTTGTAATTCCTTAAATAAATTCTCC